>NW_027094103.1:13428995-13967769 GCF_029207755.1 Chamaea fasciata | reverse complement strand
GGGCACCCCCAGGGACACCTAGGGGACAGCCATGGCACCCCCAGGGAAAGACAAGGCACCCCCAGGGACACCTAGGGGACAACCAGGGCACCCCAAGGGACAGGCAGGGCACCCCCAGGGAGACCTAAGGGACAGCCAGGGCACCCCGGTGACACCAGAGCACCCCCAGGGACACCTATGGGAGAGCCAGGGCCCCCGCAGGGACACCCAGGGAACCTTCAGGGACACCTAGGGGACAGCCACGGCCCCCCCAGGGACAGCCAGGGCACCCCCAGGGACACCTAGGGGACAGCCAGAGTAGCCCCAGGGACACCTAGGGGACAGCCAGGACACCCTAGGGATACCTAGGGGACAGCCAGGGCACCCCAGGGACAGTCAGGGCCCCCGCAGGGACACCCAGGGAACCCCCAGGGACACCTAGGGGACAGCCACTCCCCTCCCAGGGACAGACAAGGCACCCCCAGGGACACCTAGGGGACAGCCAGGACCACCACAGGGACAGCCAGGGCCCCCCCGGGGAAACCAAAGGGACAGCCAGGGCACCCCAAGGGACACCAAGGGGACAGCCAGGCTTCCCCAAGGACAGCAAGGTCACGCCCAGGGGCACCTAAGGGACAGACAGGGCACCCCCAGGGACACCTAGGGGACAGCCAGGGCACCTCCAGGGACACCACAGCACCTCCAGGGACGCCACAGCACCCCCAGGGACACCTAGGGGACAGCCAGGGCCCCCCTAGGGACACCAGGGTACCTGCAGGGACACCAAGGGGACAGTCTGGGCAACCCCAGGGACAGCCAGGGCACCCCAGGGACACCTAGGGGACAGCCAGGACAACCCCTGGGACACCCAGGGCAGCCCAGGGACACCTAGGGGACAGCCAGGGCACCCCAGGGGCAGCCAGGGCACCCTAGGGATACCTAGGGGACAGCCAGGGCACCCCAGGGACAGCCAGGGCCCCCACAGGGAAGGACAAGGCACCCCTAGGGACACCTAGGGGACAGGCAGGGCACCCCCAGGGACACATAAGGGACAGCCAGGGCGCCCCCAGGGACAGCCAGGGCACCGCCAGGGACACCTAGGGGACAGCCAGGGCCCCGATAGGGACACCCAGGGCACCCCCAGGGATACCTAGGGGACAGCAAGGGCACCCCAGGGGCAGCTAGGGCACCCCCAGGGACCCTTAGGGGACAGCCAGGGCAGACCCAGGGACAGCCAGGGCCTCCCAAGGGACAGCCAGGGCACCCCCAGGGACACCTAGGGGACAGCCAGAGCCCCCCAAGGGACAGCCAGGGCACCCCCAGGGAGACCTAAGGGACAGCCAGGGCACCCCGGTGACAACAGAGCACCCCCAGGGACACCTATGGAACAGCCAGGGCACCCCAGGGACAGCCAGGGCCCCCACAGGGACACCTATGGGAGAGCCAAGGCCCCCGCAGGGACACCCAGGGAACCCCCAGGGACACCTAGGGGACAGCCACGGCCCCCCCAGGGACAGCCAGGGCACCCCCAAGGACACCTAGGGGACAGCCAGAGTACCCCCAGGGACACCTAGGGGACAGCCAGGGCACCCTAGGGATACCTAGGGGACAGCCAGGGAACCCCAGGGACACCAGAGCACCCCCAGGGACACCTAAGGGACAGCCAGGGCAGCCCAGGGACAGCCAGGGCCCCCACAGGGACAGCCAGGGCCCCCCAGGGACAGCCAGGGCACCACCAGGGACAGCCAGGGCATCCCCAGGGACACCTAGGGGACAGCCAGGGCCCCCCCAGGGACAGCCGGGGCATCCCCAGGGGTTGAAGGGGCCCCCCCGCTCCACACCCATCACGGCTGCCTGCGTTGCGGCCCCCCAAAAACCCATGGCCGCCCCCCGAGCTGATATCGACCCCCCCACAGCATCATTGATCCCCACCCGAGTGTCACTGACACCCCCAATGTCATTGATGCCCCCCCAATATTCCATTGATCTTCCCTCAGCGTCGCTGACCCCCCCCAAAATTCCATTGATTCCCCCCACTTGATCCCGCCCTTTTTCTCCCCTCACGTTTCCCGCCCTTTTTCTCCCCTCACGTTTCCCGCACTTTTTCGTGGGGAACGACCCCTGAGGGGTCCTGTGGAGGGATTCTGGAGGTCCGAGGGGTGAATTTGGGGTTTGGAGGGAGGTTTTGGGGGGTCCCAGAGATGGATTTGGGGGTTTTTGGGGGTCCAAGGAATGGATTTGGGGGTCCCGGGGTGGATCTGGGGTCCTGGGGAGGTTTTGGGGGGTCCCAGGGGTGGATTTGGGGTTCATGGGGAGGGGTTTGGGGGTTTTTTGGGGCCTCAGGGGTGAATTTGGGGTCCGGGGAGAGGTTTTGGGGGTTTTTTTGGGGTCCCAGGGGTGAATTTGGGGTCCGGGGAGGGGTTTTTGGGGGTCCCTCACCTGCAGGGCGTCGCGGGGGGTGGCAGGGGGAGGGGGCAGCGGGGGGGGCCCAGCGCCCACCCCCCCTTGGGCTTCAGGAGGGCGTCGATGAGACCGAAACAGCTCGGGGGGGGGGGGGGGTGTCAAAAACGTAGGGGGGTCACGGGCTGGAACCCCCCAGTGCCCCCCAAACCACCCCCAGGGCCCCCCCGACCTCCAGGAGCCCGCAAAACCCTCCTCAGGTTCCTTTGATGCCTCAAATGGGCTGCCCAAAACTCCCGAAGCCCCCCCCAAAACACCCACAGCAGCCCCTCAGACTCCCCCCAGACCCCCCAAAACCCCCCAAACCCCTCCAGGACAACTCGGGATCCCCAGGACCCCCCAAAATCCGCCCCCCCTCCCCCTGAGGCCTCATTTGACCCGCTCCACGTTGCGGACAGGCACCAGCTGATCAAGCCACAAGCACCAGCACCTGAGGGACTGGGATGGACTGGGAGCACTGGGAGGGTGATCAGAGAGAACTGGGATGGACGGGGAGTGGACTGGGACGAACTGGCAGGCGTGTGGGGCTCGATGGTGGGCACACGGTGCCTTACTGGTCTGAACTGGGATGGGTCTAATGGACTCAGGGGAGGGGGTGTGGCCACAGTGATCCAGACTGGGAGGGGTGTCAGCATGGCGCCGAAGGCGGAGTCGAGGATACCAGCGAGGCAGGGACACCTAGGGGACAGCCAGGGCACCCCCAGGGACACCTAAAGGACAGCCAGGGCACCCCAGGGACACCTAGGGGACAGCCAGGGCCCCCACAGGGATAGCCAGGGCCCCCCCAGGGACAGACAAGGGACACCTTGGGGACAGGCAGGGCACCCCCAGGGACACCCAGGGCAGCCCAGGGACACCTAGGGGACAGCCAGGGACCCCCAGGGACAGCCATGGCACCCCCAGGGAAAGACAAGGCACCCCCAGGGACACCTAGGGGACAGCCAGGGAACCCCCAGGGACAGCCAGGGCCCCCCAAGGGAGAGCCAGGGCACACCCAGGGAGACCTAAGGGACAGCCAGGGCACCCCAGTGACACCAGAGCACCCCCAGGGACACGTATGGGACAGCCAGGGCACCCCAGGGACAGCCAGGGCCCCCACAGGGACACCTATGGGACAGCCAGGGCAGCCTAGGGATACCTAGGGGACAGCCAGGGCACGCCCACGGACACCTAAAGGACAGCCAGGGCCCCCACAGGGACAAACAAGGCACCCCCAGGGACAGACAAGGCACCCTTAGGGACACCGAGGGGACAGGCAGGGCACCCCCAGGGACACATAAGGGACAGCCAGGGCGCCCACAGGGACACCCTGGGCACCCCCAGGGACACCTAGGGGACAGCCAGGGCCCCGATAGGGACACCCAGGGCACCCCCAGGGACACCTAGGGGACAGCCAGGGCACCCCCAGGGACACCCAGGGCAGCCCAGGGACACCTAGGGGACAGCCAGGGCACCCCAGGGGCAGCCAGGGTACCCCTGGGACACCTGGGGGACAGCCAGGGCACCCTCAGGGACGCCTAGGGGACAGCCAGGGACCCCCAGGGACAGCCAGGGCACTCCCAGGGACACCTAGGGGACAGCCAGGGCACCCCAGGGGCAGCTAGGGAACCCCCAGGGACCCTTAGGGGACAGCCAGGGCACCCCCAGGGACAGCCAGGGCCCCCCAAGGGAGAGCCAGGGCACCCCCAGGGAGACCTAAGGGACAGCCAGGGCACCCCAGTGACACCAGAGCACCCCCAGGAACACCTAGGGGACAGCCAGGGCACCCTAGGGATACCTAGTGGACAGCCAGGGCACCCCCACGGCCACCTAAAGGACAGCCTGGGAACCCCAGGGACAACCAGGACACCATAGGGACACCTAGGGTACAGCCAGGGCCCCCACAGGGACAGCCAGGGCACCCCCAGGGACAGACAAGGCACCCCTAGGGACACCTAGGGGACAGGCAGGGCAACCCCAGGGACACATAAGGGACAGCCAGGGCGCCCACAGGGACAGCAAGGGCACCCCCAGGGACACCTAGGGGACAGCCAGGGTAACCCCAGGGACAGCCAGGGCACCACAGGGACACCTAGGGTACAGCCAGGGCACCCCCAGGGACACCCAGGGCAGCCCTGGGACACCTAGGGGACAGCCAGTGCACCCCCAGGGACGCCTAGGAGACAGCCAGGGACCCCCAGGGGCAGCCAGGGCACCCCCAGGGGCAGCCAGGGCACCCCCAGGGACTCTTAGGGGACAGCCAGGGCACCTCAGGGACAGCCAGGGCACCCCCAGGGACACCTAGGGGACAGCCAGGTAACCCCCAGGGACGCCTTGGGGAATGCCAGGGACACCTAGGGGACCGTCAGGGCACCCCGAGAACAGCCAGGGCCCCCACAGGGACACGTAGGGGACAGTCAGGGCCCCCGCAGGGACACCCAGGGAACCCCCAGGGACACCAAGTGGATAGCCACGTCGCCCCCACGGACAGCCAGCGCACCCCCAGGGACACCTAGGGGACAGCCAGGGCACCCCCAGGGAGACCTAAGGGACAGCCAGGGCACCCCTAGGGACACCTAAAGGACAGACAGGGCACCCCAGGGACAGCCAGGGCAGCCCCGGGGACACCCGGGCACCCCAGGGACACCTAGGGGACAGCCAGGGCCCCCCAGGGACACCTAGGTGACAGCCAGGGCCCCCACAGGGACAGCCAGGGCCCCCCAAGGGACAGACAAGGCACCCCCAGGGACACGTAGGGTACAGCCAGGGCACCCCCCGGGACAGACAAGGCACCCCTAGGGACATCTAGGGGACAGGCAGGGCACACCCAGGGACACCTAGGGGACAACCAGGGCCCCCCAAGGGACAGGCAGGGCACCCCCAGGGAGACCTAAGGGACAGCCAGGGCACCCCGGTGACACCAGAGCACTCCCAGGGACACCTATGGAACAGCCAGGGCACCCCAGGGACAGCCAGGGCCCCCACAGGGACACCTATGGGAGAGCCAGGGCCCCCGCAGGGACACCCAGGGAACCTTCAGGGACACCTAGGGGACAGCCACGGCCCCCCCAGAGACAGCCAGGGCACCCCCAGGGACACCTAGGGGACAGCCAGAGTAGCCCCAGGGACAGTCAGGGCCCCCGCAGGGACACCCTGGGCACCCCCAGGGACACCTAGGGGACAGCCACGGCCCCCCCAGGGACAACCAGGGACCCCCAAGGGAAAGCCAGGGCACCCCCAGGAAGACCTAAAGACAGCCAGGGCACCCCAGGGACAGCCAGGGCACCCCCGGGGACACCCAGGGCACCCCCGGGGACACCTAGGGGACATCCAGGGCACCCCCGGGAAAGACAAGGCACCCCCAGGGACACCTAGGGGACAGCCAGGGTCCCTCAGGGACAGCCAGGGACCCCCAAGGGAAAGCCAGGGCACCCCCAGGGAGACCTAAGGGACAGCCAGGGCACCCCCGGGACACCAGAGCACCCCCAGGGACACCTAGGGGACAGCCAGGGCCCCCCAAGGGACAGCCAGGGCCCCCACAGGGACACCCAGGGAACCCCCAGGGACACCAAGGGGACAGCCAGGGCACCCCCAGGGACAGGCAGGGCACCCCCAGGGACTCCAGGGCATCCCCAGGGACACCTAGGGGACAGCCAGGGCACCCCCAGGGACAGCCAGGGCACCCCCAGGGACTCCAGGGCATCCCCAGGGACACCTAGGGGACAGCCAGGGCCCCCCCAGGGACAGCCGGGGCATCCCCAGGGGTTGAAGGGGCCCCCCCGCTCCAAACCCAGCACGGCTGCCTGCGTTGCGGCCCCCCAAAAACCCATGGCCGCCCCCCGAGCTGATATCGACCCCCCCACAGCATCATTGATCCCCACCCGAGTGTCACTGACACCCCCAATGTCATTGATGCCCCCCCAATATTCCATTGATCTTCCCTCAGCGTCGCTGACCCCCCCCAAAATTCCATTGATTCCCCCCACTTGATCCCGCCCTTTTTCTCCCCTCACGTTTCCCGCCCTTTTTCTCCCCTCACGTTTCCCGCACTTTTTCGTGGGGAACGACCCCTGAGGGGTCCTGTGGAGGGATTCTGGAGGTCCGAGGGGTGAATTTGGGGTTTGGAGGGAGGTTTTGGGGGGTCCCAGGGGTGGATTTGGGGTTCATGGGGAGGGGTTTGGGGGTTTTTTTGGGGCCTCAGGGGTGAATTTGGGGTCCGGGGAGAGGTTTTGGGGGTTTTTTGGGGTCCCAGGGGTGAATTTGGGGTCCGGGGAGGGGTTTTTGGGGGTCCCTCACCTGCAGGGCGTCGCGGGGGTGGCAGGGGGAGGGGGCAGCGGGGGGGGCCCAGCGCCCACCCCCCCTTGGGCTTCAGGAGGGCGTCGATGAGACCGAAACAGCTCGGGGGGGGGGTCAAAAACGGGGGGGGGTCACGGGCTGGAACCCCCCAGTGCCCCCCAAACCACCCCCAGGGCCCCCCCGACTGCCAGGAGCCCGCAAAACCCTCCTCAGGTTCCTTTGATGCCTCAAATGGGCTGCCCAAAACTCCCGAAGCCCCCCCAAAAACACCCACAGCAGCCCCTCAGACTCCCCCCAGACCCCCCAAAACCCCCCAAACCCCTCCAGGACAACTCGGGATCCCCAGGACCCCCCAAAATCCGCCCCCCCCTCCCCCTGAGGCCTCATTTGACCCGCTCCACGTTGCGGACAGGCACCAGCTGATCAAGCCACAAGCACCAGCACCTGAGGGACTGGGATGGACTGGGAGCACTGGGAGGGTAATCAGAGAGAACTGGGATGGACGGGGAGTGGACTGGGACGAATTGGCAGGCGTGTGGGGGTCGATGGTGGGCACACGGTGCCTTACTGGTCTGAACTGGGATGGGTCTAATGGACTCAGGGGAGGGGGTGTGGCCACACTGATCCAGACTGGGAGGGGTGTCAGCATGGCGCCGAAGGCGGAGTCGAGGATACCAGCGAGGCAGGGACACCTAGGGGACAGCCAGGGCACCCCCAGGGACACCTAAAGGACAGCCAGGGCACCCCAGGGACAGCCAGGGCACCCCAGGGACACCTAGGGGACAGCCAGGGCCCCCACAGGGATAGCCAGGGCCCCCCCAGGGACAGACAAGGGACACCTTGGGGACAGGCAGGGCACCCCCAGGGACACCCAGGGCAGCCCAGGGACACCTAGGGGACAGCCAGGGCCCCGATAGGGACACCCAGGGCACCCCCAGGGACACCTAGGGGACAGCCAGGGCACCCCCAGGGGCACCCAGGGCAGCCCAGGGACACCTAGGGGACAGCCAGGGCACCCCAGGGGCAGCCAGGGTACCCCCTGGGACACCTAGGGGACAGCCAGGGCACCCTCAGGGACGACTAGGGGACAGCCAGCGACCCCCAGGGACAGCCAGGGCACTCCCAGGGACACCTAGGGGACAGCAAGGGCACCCCAGGGGCAGCTAGGGCACCCCCAGGGACCCTTAGGGGACAGCCAGGGCACCCCCAGGGACAGCCAGGGCCCCCCAAGGGACAGCCAGGGCACCCTAGGGATACCTAGGGGACAGCCAGGGCACCCCCACGGCCACCTAAAGGACAGCCTGGGCACCCCAGGGACAACCAGGGCACCATAGGGACACCTGGAAGACAGCCAGGGCCCCCACAGGGACAGCCAGGGCCCCCCAAGGGACAGACAAGGCACCCCCAGGGACACGTAGGGTACAGCCAGGGCACCCCCAGGGACAAACAAGGCACCCCCAGGGACACCTAGGGGACAGCCAGGGCAACCCCAGGGACAGCCAGGGCACCCCAGGGACACCTAGGGTACAGCCAGGGCCCCCACAGTGACAGCCAGGGCCCCCCCAGGGACAGACAAGGCACCCCTAGGGACACCTAGGGGACAGGCAGGGCAACCCCAGGGACACATAAGGGACAGGCAGGGCGCCCACAGGGACAGCCAGGGCACCCCCAGGGACACCTTGGGGACAGCCAGGGCCCCGAAAGGGACACCCAGGGCACCCCCAGGGACACCCAGGGCAGCCCAGAGACACCTAGGGGAAAGCCAGGGACCCCCACGGGCAGCCAGGGCACCCCCAGGGACCCTTAGGGGACAGCCAGGGCACCTCAGGGACAGCCAGGGCACCCCCAGGGACACCTAGGGGACAGCCAGGTCACCCCCAGGGACGCCTTGGGGAATGCCAGGGACACCTAGGGGACCGTCAGGGCACCCCGGGAACAGCCAGGGCCCCCACAGGGACACGTAGGGGACAGTCAGGGCCCCCGCAGGGACACCGAGGGAACCCCCAGGGACACCAAGTGGATAGCCACGTCGCCCCCAAGGACAGCCAGCGCACCCCCAGGGACACCTAGGGGACAGCCAGGGCACCCCCAGGGAGACCTAAGGGACAGCCAGGGCACCCCTAGGGACACCTAAAGGAGAGACAGGGCACCCCAGGGACAGCCAGGGCAGCCCCGGGGACACCCGGGCACCCCAGGGACACCTAGGGGACAGCCAGGGCCCCCCAGGGACACCTAGGGGACAGCCAGGGCCCCCACAGGGACAGCCAGGGCCCCCCAAGGGACAGACAAGGCACCCCCAGGGACACGTAGGGTACAGCCAGGGCACCCCCCGGGACAGACAAGGCACCCCTAGGGACATCTAGGGGACAGCCAGGGCACCCCCAGGGACACCTAGGGGACAGCCATGGCACCCCCAGGGAAAGACAAGGCACCCCCAGGGACACCTAGGGGACAACCAGGGCACCCCAAGGGACAGGCAGGGCACCCCCAGGGAGACCTAAGGGACAGCCAGGGCACCCCGGTGACACCAGAGCACCCCCAGGGACACCTATGGGAGAGCCAGGGCCCCCGCAGGGACACCCAGGGAACCTTCAGGGACACCTAGGGGACAGCCACGGCCCCCCCAGGGACAGCCAGGGCACCCCCAGGGACACCTAGGGGACAGCCAGAGTAGCCCCAGGGACACCTAGGGGACAGCCAGGACACCCTAGGGATACCTAGGGGACAGCCAGGGCACCCCAGGGACAGTCAGGGCCCCCGCAGGGACACCCAGGGAACCCCCAGGGACACCTAGGGGACAGCCACTCCCCTCCCAGGGACAGACAAGGCACCCCCAGGGACACCTAGGGGACAGCCAGGACCACCACAGGGACAGCCAGGGCCCCCCCGGGGAAACCAAAGGGACAGCCAGGGCACCCCAAGGGACACCAAGGGGACAGCCAGGCTTCCCCAAGGACAGCAAGGTCACGCCCAGGGGCACCTAAGGGACAGACAGGGCACCCCCAGGGACACCTAGGGGACAGCCAGGGCACCTCCAGGGACACCACAGCACCTCCAGGGACGCCACAGCACCCCCAGGGACACCTAGGGGACAGCCAGGGCCCCCCTAGGGACACCAGGGTACCTGCAGGGACACCAAGGGGACAGTCTGGGCAACCCCAGGGACAGCCAGGGCACCCCAGGGACACCTAGGGGACAGCCAGGACAACCCCTGGGACACCCAGGGCAGCCCAGGGACACCTAGGGGACAGCCAGGGCACCCCAGGGGCAGCCAGGGCACCCTAGGGATACCTAGGGGACAGCCAGGGCACCCCCACGGACACCTAAAGGACAGCCTGGGCACCCCAGGGACAGCCAGGGCCCCCACAGGGAAGGACAAGGCACCCCTAGGGACACCTAGGGGACAGGCAGGGCACCCCCAGGGACACATAAGGGACAGCCAGGGCGCCCCCAGGGACAGCCAGGGCACCGCCAGGGACACCTAGGGGACAGCCAGGGCCCCGATAGGGACACCCAGGGCACCCCCAGGGATACCTAGGGGACAGCAAGGGCACCCCAGGGGCAGCTAGGGCACCCCCAGGGACCCTTAGGGGACAGCCAGGGCAGACCCAGGGACAGCCAGGGCCTCCCAAGGGACAGCCAGGGCACCCCCAGGGACACCTAGGGGACAGCCAGAGCCCCCCAAGGGACAGCCAGGGCACCCCCAGGGAGACCTAAGGGACAGCCAGGGCACCCCGGTGACAACAGAGCACCCCCAGGGACACCTATGGAACAGCCAGGGCACCCCAGGGACAGCCAGGGCCCCCACAGGGACACCTATGGGAGAGCCAAGGCCCCCGCAGGGACACCCAGGGAACCCCCAGGGACACCTAGGGGACAGCCACGGCCCCCCCAGGGACAGCCAGGGCACCCCCAAGGACACCTAGGGGACAGCCAGAGTACCCCCAGGGACACCTAGGGGACAGCCAGGGCACCCTAGGGATACCTAGGGGACAGCCAGGGAACCCCAGGGACACCAGAGCACCCCCAGGGACACCTAAGGGACAGCCAGGGCAGCCCAGGGACAGCCAGGGCCCCCACAGGGACAGCCAGGGCCCCCCAGGGACAGCCAGGGCACCACCAGGGACAGCCAGGGCATCCCCAGGGACACCTAGGGGACAGCCAGGGCCCCCCCAGGGACAGCCGGGGCATCCCCAGGGGTTGAAGGGGCCCCCCCGCTCCACACCCATCACGGCTGCCTGCGTTGCGGCCCCCCAAAAACCCATGGCCGCCCCCCGAGCTGATATCGACCCCCCCACAGCATCATTGATCCCCACCCGAGTGTCACTGACACCCCCAATGTCATTGATGCCCCCCCAATATTCCATTGATCTTCCCTCAGCGTCGCTGACCCCCCCCAAAATTCCATTGATTCCCCCCACTTGATCCCGCCCTTTTTCTCCCCTCACGTTTCCCGCCCTTTTTCTCCCCTCACGTTTCCCGCACTTTTTCGTGGGGAACGACCCCTGAGGGGTCCTGTGGAGGGATTCTGGAGGTCCGAGGGGTGAATTTGGGGTTTGGAGGGAGGTTTTGGGGGGTCCCAGAGATGGATTTGGGGGTTTTTGGGGGTCCAAGGAATGGATTTGGGGGTCCCGGGGTGGATCTGGGGTCCTGGGGAGGTTTTGGGGGGTCCCAGGGGTGGATTTGGGGTTCATGGGGAGGGGTTTGGGGGTTTTTTGGGGCCTCAGGGGTGAATTTGGGGTCCGGGGAGAGGTTTTGGGGGTTTTTTGGGGTCCCAGGGGTGAATTTGGGGTCCGGGGAGGGGTTTTTGGGGGTCCCTCACCTGCAGGGCGTCGCGGGGGTGGCAGGGGGAGGGGGCAGCGGGGGGGGCCCAGCGCCCACCCCCCCTTGGGCTTCAGGAGGGCGTCGATGAGACCGAAACAGCTCGGGGGGGGGGGGGGGGTGTCAAAAACGTAGGGGGGTCACGGGCTGGAAGCCCCCAGTGCCCCCCAAACCACCCCCAGGGCCCCCCCGACCTCCAGGAGCCCGCAAAACCCTCCTCAGGTTCCTTTGATGCCTCAAATGGGCTGCCCAAAACTCCCGAAGCCCCCCCCAAAACACCCACAGCAGCCCCTCAGACTCCCCCCAGACCCCCCAAAACCCCCCAAACCCCTCCAGGACAACTCGGGATCCCCAGGACCCCCCAAAATCCGCCCCCCCCTCCCCCTGAGGCCTCATTTGACCCGCTCCACGTTGCGGACAGGCACCAGCTGATCAAGCCACAAGCACCAGCACCTGAGGGACTGGGATGGACTGGGAGCACTGGGAGGGTGATCAGAGAGAACTGGGATGGACGGGGAGTGGACTGGGACGAACTGGCAGGCGTGTGGGGCTCGATGGTGGGCACACGGTGCCTTACTGGTCTGAACTGGGATGGGTCTAATGGACTCAGGGGAGGGGGTGTGGCCACACTGATCCAGACTGGGAGGGGTGTCAGCATGGCGCCGAAGGCGGAGTCGAGGATACCAGCGAGGCAGGGACACCTAGGGGACAGCCAGGGCACCCCCAGGGACACCTAAAGGACAGCCAGGGCACCCCAGGGACACCTAGGGGACAGCCAGGGCCCCCACAGGGATAGCCAGGGCCCCCCCAGGGACAGACAAGGGACACCTTGGGGACAGGCAGGGCACCCCCAGGGACACCCAGGGCAGCCCAGGGACACCTAGGGGACAGCCAGGGACCCCCAGGGACAGCCATGGCACCCCCAGGGAAAGACAAGGCACCCCCAGGGACACCTAGGGGACAGCCAGGGAACCCCCAGGGACAGCCAGGGCCCCCCAAGGGAGAGCCAGGGCACACCCAGGGAGACCTAAGGGACAGCCAGGGCACCCCAGTGACACCAGAGCACCCCCAGGGACACGTATGGGACAGCCAGGGCACCCCAGGGACAGCCAGGGCCCCCACAGGGACACCTATGGGACAGCCAGGGCAGCCTAGGGATACCTAGGGGACAGCCAGGGCACGCCCACGGACACCTAAAGGACAGCCAGGGCCCCCACAGGGACAAACAAGGCACCCCCAGGGACAGACAAGGCACCCTTAGGGACACCGAGGGGACAGGCAGGGCACCCCCAGGGACACATAAGGGACAGCCAGGGCGCCCACAGGGACACCCTGGGCACCCCCAGGGACACCTAGGGGACAGCCAGGGCCCCGATAGGGACACCCAGGGCACCCCCAGGGACACCTAGGGGACAGCCAGGGCACCCCCAGGGACACCCAGGGCAGCCCAGGGACACCTAGGGGACAGCCAGGGCACCCCAGGGGCAGCCAGGGTACCCCTGGGACACCTGGGGGACAGCCAGGGCACCCTCAGGGACGCCTAGGGGACAGCCAGGGACCCCCAGGGACAGCCAGGGCACTCCCAGGGACACCTAGGGGACAGCCAGGGCACCCCAGGGGCAGCTAGGGAACCCCCAGGGACCCTTAGGGGACAGCCAGGGCACCCCCAGGGACAGCCAGGGCCCCCCAAGGGAGAGCCAGGGCACCCCCAGGGAGACCTAAGGGACAGCCAGGGCACCCCAGTGACACCAGAGCACCCCCAGGAACACCTAGGGGACAGCCAGGGCACCCTAGGGATACCTAGTGGACAGCCAGGGCACCCCCACGGCCACCTAAAGGACAGCCTGGGAACCCCAGGGACAACCAGGACACCATAGGGACACCTAGGGTACAGCCAGGGCCCCCACAGGGACAGCCAGGGCACCCCCAGGGACAGACAAGGCACCCCTAGGGACACCTAGGGGACAGGCAGGGCAACCCCAGGGACACATAAGGGACAGCCAGGGCGCCCACAGGGACAGCAAGGGCACCCCCAGGGACACCTAGGGGACAGCCAGGGTAACCCCAGGGACAGCCAGGGCACCACAGGGACACCTAGGGTACAGCCAGGGCACCCCCAGGGACACCCAGGGCAGCCCTGGGACACCTAGGGGACAGCCAGTGCACCCCCAGGGACGCCTAGGAGACAGCCAGGGACCCCCAGGGGCAGCCAGGGCACCCCCAGGGGCAGCCAGGGCACCCCCAGGGACTCTTAGGGGACAGCCAGGGCACCTCAGGGACAGCCAGGGCACCCCCAGGGACACCTAGGGGACAGCCAGGTAACCCCCAGGGACGCCTTGGGGAATGCCAGGGACACCTAGGGGACCGTCAGGGCACCCCGAGAACAGCCAGGGCCCCCACAGGGACACGTAGGGGACAGTCAGGGCCCCCGCAGGGACACCCAGGGAACCCCCAGGGACACCAAGTGGATAGCCACGTCGCCCCCAAGGACAGCCAGCGCACCCCCAGGGACACCTAGGGGACAGCCAGGGCACCCCCAGGGAGACCTAAGGGACAGCCAGGGCACCCCTAGGGACACCTAAAGGACAGACAGGGCACCCCAGGGACAGCCAGGGCAGCCCCGGGGACACCCGGGCACCCCAGGGACACCTAGGGGACAGCCAGGGCCCCCCAGGGACACCTAGGTGACAGCCAGGGCCCCCACAGGGACAGCCAGGGCCCCCCAAGGGACAGACAAGGCACCCCCAGGGACACGTAGGGTACAGCCAGGGCACCCCCCGGGACAGACAAGGCACCCCTAGGGACATCTAGGGGACAGGCAGGGCACACCCAGGGACACCTAGGGGACAACCAGGGCCCCCCAAGGGACAGGCAGGGCACCCCCAGGGAGACCTAAGGGACAGCCAGGGCACCCCGGTGACACCAGAGCACTCCCAGGGACACCTATGGAACAGCCAGGGCACCCCAGGGACAGCCAGGGCCCCCACAGGGACACCTATGGGAGAGCCAGGGCCCCCGCAGGGACACCCAGGGAACCTTCAGGGACACCTAGGGGACAGCCACGGCCCCCCCAGAGACAGCCAGGGCACCCCCAGGGACACCTAGGGGACAGCCAGAGTAGCCCCAGGGACAGTCAGGGCCCCCGCAGGGACACCCTGGGCACCCCCAGGGACACCTAGGGGACAGCCACGGCCCCCCCAGGGACAACCAGGGACCCCCAAGGGAAAGCCAGGGCACCCCCAGGAAGACCTAAAGACAGCCAGGGCACCCCAGGGACAGCCAGGGCACCCCCGGGGACACCCAGGGCACCCCCGGGGACACCTAGGGGACATCCAGGGCACCCCCGGGAAAGACAAGGCACCCCCAGGGACACCTAGGGGACAGCCAGGGTCCCTCAGGGACAGCCAGGGACCCCCAAGGGAAAGCCAGGGCACCCCCAGGGAGACCTAAGGGACAGCCAGGGCACCCCCGGGACACCAGAGCACCCCCAGGGACACCTAGGGGACAGCCAGGGCCCCCCAAGGGACAGCCAGGGCCCCCACAGGGACACCCAGGGAACCCCCAGGGACACCAAGGGGACAGCCAGGGCACCCCCAGGGACAGGCAGGGCACCCCCAGGGACTCCAGGGCATCCCCAGGGACACCTAGGGGACAGCCAGGGCACCCCCAGGGACAGCCAGGGCACCCCCAGGGACTCCAGGGCATCCCCAGGGACACCTAGGGGACAGCCAGGGCCCCCCCAGGGACAGCCGGGGCATCCCCAGGGGTTGAAGGGGCCCCCCCGCTCCAAACCCAGCACGGCTGCCTGCGTTGCGGCCCCCCAAAAACCCATGGCCGCCCCCCGAGCTGATATCGACCCCCCCACAGCATCATTGATCCCCACCCGAGTGTCACTGACACCCCCAATGTCATTGATGCCCCCCCAATATTCCATTGATCTTCCCTCAGCGTCGCTGACCCCCCCCCAAAATTCCATTGATTCCCCCCACTTGATCCCGCCCTTTTTCTCCCCTCACGTTTCCCGCACTTTTTCGTGGGGAACGACCCCTGAGGGGTCCTGTGGAGGGATTCTGGAGGTCCGAGGGGTGAATTTGGGGTTTGGAGGGAGGTTTTGGGGGGTCCCAGGGGTGGATTTGGGGTTCATGGGGAGGGGTTTGGGGGTTTTTTGGGGCCTCAGGGGTGAATTTGGGGTCCGGGGAGAGGTTTTGGGGGTTTTTTGGGGTCCCAGGGGTGAATTTGGGGTCCGGGGAGGGGTTTTTGGGGGTCCCTCACCTGCAGGGCGTCGCGGGGGTGGCAGGGGGAGGGGGCAGCGGGGGGGGCCCAGCGCCCACCCCCCCTTGGGCTTCAGGAGGGCGTCGATGAGACCGAAACAGCTCGGGGGGGGGGTCAAAAACGGGGGGGGGTCACGGGCTGGAACCCCCCAGTGCCCCCCAAACCACCCCCAGGGCCCCCCCGACTGCCAGGAGCCCGCAAAACCCTCCTCAGGTTCCTTTGATGCCTCAAATGGGCTGCCCAAAACTCCCGAAGCCCCCCCAAAAACACCCACAGCAGCCCCTCAGACTCCCCCCAGACCCCCCAAAACCCCCCAAACCCCTCCAGGACAACTCGGGATCCCCAGGACCCCCCAAAATCCGCCCCCCCCTCCCCCTGAGGCCTCATTTGACCCGCTCCACGTTGCGGACAGGCACCAGCTGATCAAGCCACAAGCACCAGCACCTGAGGGACTGGGATGGACTGGGAGCACTGGGAGGGTAATCAGAGAGAACTGGGATGGACGGGGAGTGGACTGGGACGAATTGGCAGGCGTGTGGGGGTCGATGGTGGGCACACGGTGCCTTACTGGTCTGAACTGGGATGGGTCTAATGGACTCAGGGGAGGGGGTGTGGCCACACTGATCCAGACTGGGAGGGGTGTCAGCATGGCGCCGAAGGCGGAGTCGAGGATACGAGCGAGGCAGGGACACCTAGGGGACAGCCAGGGCACCCCCAGGGACACCTAAAGGACAGCCAGGGCACCCCAGGGACAGCCAGGGCACCCCAGGGACACCTAGGGGACAGCCAGGGCCCCCACAGGGATAGCCAGGGCCCCCCCAGGGACAGACAAGGGACACCTTGGGGACAGGCAGGGCACCCCCAGGGACACCCAGGGCAGCCCAGGGACACCTAGGGGACAGCCAGGGCCCCGATAGGGACACCCAGGGCACCCCCAGGGACACCTAGGGGACAGCCAGGGCACCCCCAGGGGCACCCAGGGCAGCCCAGGGACACCTAGGGGACAGCCAGGGCACCCCAGGGGCAGCCAGGGTACCCCCTGGGACACCTAGGGGACAGCCAGGGCACCCTCAGGGACGACTAGGGGACAGCCAGCGACCCCCAGGGACAGCCAGGGCACTCCCAGGGACACCTAGGGGACAGCAAGGGCACCCCAGGGGCAGCTAGGGCACCCCCAGGGACCCTTAGGGGACAGCCAGGGCACCCCCAGGGACAGCCAGGGCCCCCCAAGGGACAGCCAGGGCACCCTAGGGATACCTAGGGGACAGCCAGGGCACCCCCACGGCCACCTAAAGGACAGCCTGGGCACCCCAGGGACAACCAGGGCACCATAGGGACACCTAGAAGACAGCCAGGGCCCCCACAGGGACAGCCAGGGCCCCCCAAGGGACAGACAAGGCACCCCCAGGGACACGTAGGGTACAGCCAGGGCACCCCCAGGGACAGCCAGGGCACCCCAGGGACACCTAGGGTACAGCCAGGGCCCCCACAGTGACAGCCAGGGCCCCCCCAGGGACAGACAAGGCACCCCTAGGGACACCTAGGGGACAGGCAGGGCAACCCCAGGGACACATAAGGGACAGGCAGGGCGCCCACAGGGACAGCCAGGGCACCCCCAGGGACACCTTGGGGACAGCCAGGGCCCCGAAAGGGACACCCAGGGCACCCCCAGGGACACCCAGGGCAGCCCAGAGACACCTAGGGGAAAGCCAGGGACCCCCACGGGCAGCCAGGGCACCCCCAGGGACCCTTAGGGGACAGCCAGGGCACCTCAGGGACAGCCAGGGCACCCCCAGGGACACCTAGGGGACAGCCAGGTCACCCCCAGGGACGCCTTGGGGAATGCCAGGGACACCTAGGGGACCGTCAGGGCACCCCGGGAACAGCCAGGGCCCCCACAGGGACACGTAGGGGACAGTCAGGGCCCCCGCAGGGACACCGAGGGAACCCCCAGGGACACCAAGTGGATAGCCACGTCGCCCCCAAGGACAGCCAGCGCACCCCCAGGGACACCTAGGGGACAGCCAGGGCACCCCCAGGGAGACCTAAGGGACAGCCAGGGCACCCCTAGGGACACCTAAAGGAGAGACAGGGCACCCCAGGGACAGCCAGGGCAGCCCCGGGGACACCCGGGCACCCCAGGGACACCTAGGGGACAGCCAGGGCCCCCCAGGGACGCCTAGGTGACAGCCAGGGCCCCCACAGGGACAGCCAGGGCCCCCCAAGGGACAGACAAGGCACCCCCAGGGACACGTAGGGTACAGCCAGGGCACCCCCCGGGACAGACAAGGCACCCCTAGGGACATCTAGGGGACAGGCAGGGCACCCCCAGGGACACCTAGGGGACAGCCATGGCACCCCCAGGGAAAGACAAGGCACCCCCAGGGACACCTAGGAGACAACCAGGGCACCCCAAGGGACAGGCAGGGCACCCCCAGGGAGACCTAAGGGACAGCCAGGGCACCCCGGTGACACCAGAGCACCCCCAGGGACACCTAGGGGACAGCCAGGGCACCTCCAGGGACACCACAGCACCTCCAGGGACACCACAGCACCCCCAGGGACACCTAGGGGACAGCCAGGGCCCCCCTAGGGACACCAGGGTACCTGCAGGGACACCAAGGGGACAGTCAGGGCAACCCCAGGGACAGCCAGGGCACCCCAGGGACACCTAGGGGACAGCCAGGACAACCCCTGGGACACCCAGGGCAGCCCAGGGACACCTAGGGGACAGCCAGGGCACCCCAGGGGCAGCCAGGGCACCCTAGGGATACCTAGGGGACAGCCAGGGCACCCCCACGGACACCTAAAGGACAGCCTGGGCACCCCAGGGACAGCCAGGGCCCCCACAGGGAAGGACAAGGCACCCCTAGGGACACCTAGGGGACAGGCAGGGCACCCCCAGGGACACATAAGGGACAGCCAGGGCGCCCCCAGGGACAGCCAGGGCACCGCCAGGGACACCTAGGGGACAGCCAGGGCCCCGATAGGGACACCCAGGGCACCCCCAGGGATACCTAGGGGACAGCAAGGGCACCCCAGGGGCAGCTAGGGCACCCCCAGGGACCCTTAGGGGACAGCCAGGGCAGACCCAGGGACAGCCAGGGCCTCCCAAGGGACAGCCAGGGCACCCCCAGGGACACCTAGGGGACAGCCAGGGCCCCCCAAGGGACAGCCAGGGCACCCCCAGGGAGACCTAAGGGACAGCCAGGGCACCCCGGTGACAACAGAGCACCCCCAGGGACACCTATGGAACAGCCAGGGCACCCCAGGGACAGCCAGGGCCCCCACAGGGACACCTATGGGAGAGCCAAGGCCCCCGCAGGGACACCCAGGGAACCCCCAGGGACACCTAGGGGACAGCCACGGCCCCCCCAGGGACAGCCAGGGCACCCCCAAGGACACCTAGGGGACAGCCAGAGTACCCCCAGGGACACCTAGGGGACAGCCAGGGCACCCTAGGGATACCTAGGGGACAGCCAGGGAACCCCAGGGACACCAGAGCACCCCCAGGGACACCTAAGGGACAGCCAGGGCAGCCCAGGGACAGCCAGGGCCCCCACAGGGACAGCCAGGGCCCCCCAGGGACAGCCAGGGCACCACCAGGGACAGCCAGGGCATCCCCAGGGACACCTAGGGGACAGCCAGGGCCCCCCCAGGGACAGCCGGGGCATCCCCAGGGGTTGAAGGGGCCCCCCCGCTCCACACCCATCACGGCTGCCTGCGTTGCGGCCCCCCAAAAACCCATGGCCGCCCCCCGAGCTGATATCGACCCCCCCACAGCATCATTGATCCCCACCCGAGTGTCACTGACACCCCCAATGTCATTGATGCCCCCCCAATATTCCATTGATCTTCCCTCAGCGTCGCTGACCCCCCCCAAAATTCCATTGATTCCCCCCACTTGATCCCGCCCTTTTTCTCCCCTCACGTTTCCCGCCCTTTTTCTCCCCTCACGTTTCCCGCACTTTTTCGTGGGGAACGACCCCTGAGGGGTCCTGTGGAGGGATTCTGGAGGTCCGAGGGGTGAATTTGGGGTTTGGAGGGAGGTTTTGGGGGGTCCCAGAGATGGATTTGGGGGTTTTTGGGGGTCCAAGGAATGGATTTGGGGGTCCCGGGGTGGATCTGGGGTCCTGGGGAGGTTTTGGGGGGTCCCAGGGGTGGATTTGGGGTTCATGGGGAGGGGTTTGGGGGTTTTTTGGGGCCTCAGGGGTGAATTTGGGGTCCGGGGAGAGGTTTTGGGGGTTTTTTGGGGTCCCAGGGGTGAATTTGGGGTCCGGGGAGGGGTTTTTGGGGGTCCCTCACCTGCAGGGCGTCGCGGGGGTGGCAGGGGGAGGGGGCAGCGGGGGGGGCCCAGCGCCCACCCCCCCTTGGGCTTCAGGAGGGCGTCGATGAGACCGAAACAGCTCGGGGGGGGGGGGGGGTGTCAAAAACGTAGGGGGGTCACGGGCTGGAAGCCCCCAGTGCCCCCCAAACCACCCCCAGGGCCCCCCCGACCTCCAGGAGCCCGCAAAACCCTCCTCAGGTTCCTTTGATGCCTCAAATGGGCTGCCCAAAACTCCCGAAGCCCCCCCCAAAACACCCACAGCAGCCCCTCAGACTCCCCCCAGACCCCCCAAAACCCCCCAAACCCCTCCAGGACAACTCGGGATCCCCAGGACCCCCCAAAATCCGCCCCCCCTCCCCCTGAGGCCTCATTTGACCCGCTCCACGTTGCGGACAGGCACCAGCTGATCAAGCCACAAGCACCAGCACCTGAGGGACTGGGATGGACTGGGAGCACTGGGAGGGTGATCAGAGAGAACTGGGATGGACGGGGAGTGGACTGGGACGAACTGGCAGGCGTGTGGGGCTCGATGGTGGGCACACGGTGCCTTACTGGTCTGAACTGGGATGGGTCTAATGGACTCAGGGGAGGGGGTGTGGCCACACTGATCCAGACTGGGAGGGGTGTCAGCATGGCGCCGAAGGCGGAGTCGAGGATACGAGCGAGGCAGGGACACCTAGGGGACAGCCAGGGCACCCCCAGGGACACCTAAAGGACAGCCAGGGCACCCCAGGGACAGCCAGGGCACCCCAGGGACACCTAGGGGACAGCCAGGGCCCCCACAGGGATAGCCAGGGCCCCCCCAGGGACAGACAAGGGACACCTTGGGGACAGGCAGGGCACCCCCAGGGACACCCAGGGCAGCCCAGGGACACCTAGGGGACAGCCAGGGACCCCCAGGGACAGCCATGGCACCCCCAGGGAAAGACAAGGCACCCCCAGGGACACCTAGGGGACAGCCAGGGAACCCCCAGGGACAGCCAGGGCCCCCCAAGGGAGAGCCAGGGCACACCCAGGGAGACCTAAGGGACAGCCAGGGCACACCCAGGGAGACCTAAGGGACAGCCAGGGCACCCCAGTGACACCAGAGCACCCCCAGGGACACGTATGGGACAGCCAGGGCACCCCAGGGACAGCCAGGGCCCCCACAGGGACACCTATGGGACAGCCAGGGCAGCCTAGGGATACCTAGGGGACAGCCAGGGCACGCCCACGGACACCTAAAGGACTGCCAGGGCCCCCACAGGGACAAACAAGGCACCCCCAGGGACACCTAGGGGACAGCCAGGGCGACCCCAGGGACAGCCAGGGCACCCCAGGGACACCTAGGGGACAGCCAGGGCCCCCACAGGGACAGCCAGGGCCCCCCCAGGGACAGACAAGGCACCCTTAGGGACACCGAGGGGACAGGCAGGGCACCCCCAGGGACACATAAGGGACAGCCAGGGCGCCCACAGGGACACCCAGGGCAGCCCAGGGACACCTAGGGGACAGCCAGGGCACCCCAGGGGCAGCCAGGGTACCCCCTGGGACCCCTAGGGGACAGCCAGGGCAACCTCAGGGACGCCTAGGGGACAGCCAGCGACCCCCAGGGACAGCCAGGGCACTCCCAGGGACACCTAGGGGACAGCAAGGGCACCCCAGGGGCAGCTAGTGCACCCCCAGGGACCCTTAGGGGACAGCCAGGGCACCCCCAGGGACAGTGTTGGGGGTTGGGTTTGTTCCTTCTTTCTCTGGGGAATTTTTTCCCCACGGGTTGCCAAGGGGACCGGGTGTTGGATACTTGAGAGTGCTTGGCTGAAACAAAGAGATGGACAAAAGGTGGAAGGGGGAGATAACACAGGTAAAAGACACAGCTTGAGGCAGCTGCGGGCTTTTCTGCTTCCGGCGTTCGGGAGACGCGTGTCGGCCGCTCCTCGAGGATCTCAGCCGCCGCTTTTCTGCCTCGCCTTCGAGCTGCTTCGGCGCTGCTCCTCTTGCTGCAGCGTGACCCTGCACTCCCTGCGCTGCCGGGACATCCTGCCCCTGCCTGCCGGGACACCCTGCCATCCCAGCTACCAGCCCGGGACTTTTCCACTGTTCCAGCTTGGTGCTCTGAGGATCCTGCAGGGACACCGAAACCAAACTGCTCTGGGTTTTGTGAAACAAAGCCCTCAAGGTTCTTGGTACTGTTGTCGTTTGTCATTAATGCTGTAGTTGTTTGGTGGGGGGGGGAGTTTTTTTTTGTGTTTGTTTGCTTTGTATTACATACTAGTAAAGAACTGCTATTCCTATTTTCCCAAATCTTTGCCAAAGAGCCTCTGATTGTAATTTTACCTAGCAGATACCTGTCTTCCTAAACCAAGACAGACAGCCAGGGCCCCCCAAGGGACAGCCAGGGCACCCTAGGGATACCTAGGGGACAGCCAGGGCACCCCCACGGCCACCTAAAGGACAGCCTGGGCACCCCAGGGACAACCAGGGCACCATAGGGACACCTAGAAGACAGCCAGGGCCCCCACAGGGACAGCCAGGGCCCCCCAAGGGACAGACAAGGCACCCCCAGGGACACGTAGGGTACAGCCAGGGCACCCCCAGGGACAAACAAGGCACCCCCAGGGACACCTAGGGGACAGCCAGGGCAACCCCAGGGACAGCCAGGGCACCCCAGGGACACCTAGGGTACAGCCAGGGCCCCCACAGTGACAGCCAGGGCCCCCCCAGGGACAGACAAGGCACCCCTAGGGACACCTAGGGGACAGGCAGGGCAACCCCAGGGACACATAAGGGACAGGCAGGGCGCCCACAGGGACAGCCAGGGCACCCCCAGGGACACCTTGGGGACAGCCAGGGCCCCGAAAGGGACACCCAGGGCACCCCCAGGGACACCTAGGGGAAAGCCAGGGCACCCCCAGGGACACCCAGGGCAGCCCAGAGACACCTAGGGGACAGCCTTGGCACCCCAGGGGCAGCTAGGGCACCCCCAGGGACCCTTAGGGGACAGCCAGGGCACCTCAGGGACAGCCAGGGCACCCCCAGGGACACCTAGGGGACAGCCAGGTCACCCCCAGGGACGCCTTGGGGAATGCCAGGGACACCTAGGGGACCGTCAGGGCACCCCGGGAACAGCCAGGGCCCCCACAGGGACACGTAGGGGACAGTCAGGGCCCCCGCAAGGACACCCAGGGAACCCCCAGGGACACCAAGTGGATAGCCACGTCGCCCCCAAGGACAGCCAGCGCACCCCCAGGGACACCTAGGGGACAGCCAGGGCACCCCCAGGGAGACCTAAGGGACAGCCAGGGCACCCCTAGGGACACCTAAAGGAGAGACAGGGCACCCCAGGGACAGCCAGGGCAGCCCCGGGGACACCCGGGCACCCCAGGGACACCTAGGGGACAGCCAGGGCCCCCCAGGGACAGCTAGGTGACAGCCAGGGCCCCCACAGGGACAGCCAGGGCCCCCCAAGGGACAGACAAGGCACCCCCAGGGACACGTAGGGTACAGCCAGGGCACCCCCCGGGACAGACAAGGCACCCCTAGGGACATCTAGGGGACAGCCAGGGCACCCCCAGAAACACCTAGGGGACAACCAGGGCCCCCCAAGGGACAGGCAGGGCACCCCCAGGGAGACCTAAAGACAGCCAGGGCACCCCAGGGACACCCAGGGGACAGCCAGGGCACCCCCGGGAAAGACAAGGCACCCCCAGGGACACCTCGGGGACAGCCAGGGTCCTTCAGGGACAGCCAGAGCGCCCCCAGGGTCAGCCAGGGCACCCCCAGGGACACCTAGGGGACAGCCAGGGCCCTGACAGGGACACCCAGGGCACCCCCAGGGACACCTAGGGGACAGGCAGGGCACCCCAGGGGCACCCAGGGTACGCCCTGGGACACCTAGGGGACAGCCAGTGCACCCCCAGTAACGCCTAGGGGACAGCCAGGGCACCCCAGGGACGCCTTGGGGACACCCAGGTCACCCGCAGGCACGCCTAGGGGACAGATAGGGAACCCCAGGGACAGCCAGGGCACCCCCTGGGACACCTAGGGGACAGCCAGGGTGTCCCTGGGACACCTAATGGACAGCCAGGGCACCCCAGGGACACCTAAGGGATAGCCAGGGCACCCCAAGGGACACCTAGGGAACAGCCAGGGGCCTCCTAGGGACACATAAGGGAGAGCCATGCTACCCCAAGGACAGCCAGGGCATCCCCAGGGACAGCCAGGGCACCATAGGGACAACTAGAAGACAGCCAGGGCCCCCACACGGACAGACAAGGCATCCCCAGGGACAGACAAGGCACCCCCAGGGACACTTATGGGACAGCCAGGGCCCCCCAGGGACACCGAGGGGACAGCCAGGGCACCCCAGGGACACCTAAGAGACAGCCAGGACACCCCCAGAGACACCTAGGGGACAGCCAAGGCAACCCCAGGGACACCTAGGGGACAGGCAGGGCACCCCCAGGGACAGCCAGGGCACCCCAGGGACAGCCAGGGCACCCCCAAGGACACCTAGGGGACCTCCAAAGCACCCCCAGGGACACCTAGGGGAGAGCCCGGGCACGCCCAGGGACACCTAGGGGACAGTAAGGGCACCCAAGGGACACCTAGGGGACCGACACGGCACCCCAGGGCACCCCCAGGGACACCTAGGGGACAGCCAAGGCACCCCAGGGACACCCTGGGCACCCCCAGGGACACCTAGGGGACAGCCAGGGCACTCCCAGGGACACCTAGGGGACAGGCAGGGAGCCCCCAGGGACACCTAGGGGACAGCCAGGGCACCCCAGGGACACCTAGGGGACCTCCAGGGCGCCCCCAGGGACACGTCGAGGACAGCCAGGGCACCCCCAGGGACACCCAGAGCACCCCCAGGGACACCCAGGGCACCTCCAGGGACAACTAGGGGACAGCCTGGGCACCCCAGGGACACCCACGGCACCCCCAGGGACACCTAGGAGACAGCCAGGGCACCCCCAGGGACACCTAGGGGACAGCCAGGGTACCCCCAGGGACGCCCAGGGCACCCCCAGGGACGCCCAGGGGACAGACAGGGCACCCCAGGGACACCCAGGTCACCCACAGGGACACCAAGGGGACAGCCAGGGCACGCCAGGGACAGCCAGGGCACACCCAGGGAAACCAAGGGGACAGCCAGGGCACACCAAGGGACACCCAGGGCACCCCCAGGGACACCTAGGGGACAGCCAGCGCACCCCCAGGGCACCGCAGGGACACACAGGGCACCCCCAGTGACACTAAGGGGACAGGCAGGGCACTCCAGGGACAGCCAGGGCACACCCAGGGACACCTAGGGGACAGACAGGGCACCCCCAGGGACACCTAAGGGACAGCCAGGGCACCCCCGGGGACACCTAAGAGACAGCCAGAGCACCCCCTGGGACACCTAGAGGACAGCCAGGTCACCTCGAGGGACGCCTTGGGGAATGCCAGGGACACCGAGTGGACAGCCAGGGCACCCCAGGGACGCCTTGGGGACAGCCAGGGCCCCCACAGGGACACCTAGGGGACAGTTAGGGCCCCCGCAGGGAAAGCCAGGGCACCCCCAGTGACACCTAGGGGACAGCCAGGGCACCCCCAGGGACACCTAAGGGACAGCCAGGGCACCCCCAGGGACACCTAAGAGACAGCAAGGGCAGCCCTGGGACACCTAGGTGACAGCCAGGGAACCCCCAGGGACACCTAGGGGACAGCCAGGGCACCCCAGGGAAAGCCAGGGAGCCCTCAGGGACACCTAGGTGACAGCCAGGGCACCCTCAGGGACACCTTGGGGACAGCCAGCGCACCCCCAGGGAGACCTAGGGGACAGCCAGGGCACGCCAGGGACACCTAGGGGACAGCCAGAGAACCCCAGGGACAGCCAGGGCACCCCCAGGGATGCCTTGAGGACAGCCAGGGCACCCCCAGGGGCACCTAGGGGACAGTCAGGGCACCCCAAGGAAACCTAGGGGACAGCCAGGGCACCCCCAGGGACACCCTGGGCACCCCCAGAGACACCTCGGGGACAGCCAGAGCCCCCAGGGACACCCAGGATACCCCAGGGACACGTAGGAAACAGCCAGGGCGCAACCACGGACACCCAGGGCACCCCCAGGTGTGGACAGGGCACCCCCAAGGACACCTAGGGGACAGCCAGGGCACCCCAAGGAGAGCCAAGGCACCCGCATGGACACCTATGGGACAGCCAGGGAACCCCCAGGGACACCTAGGAGACAGCCAGGGCGACCCCAGGGACAGCCAGGGCAGTCCCAGGGACACCTAGGGGACAGCCAGGGAAACCCCAGGGACACCTAGGGGACAGCCAGGGCCACCGCAGGGATAGCCAGGGCACCCCCAGGGACACCTAGGGGACAGCCAGGGCACCCTAGGGACAGCCAGGGCACCCCCAGGGACTCCTAGGGGACAGCCAGGGCACCCCAGGGACAACCAGTGCAGCCCAGGGACAGCCAGGGCACCCTCAGGGACACCAAGGGGACAGCCAGGGCACTCCCAGGGACACCGTGGGGACAACCAGGGCACCCCAGGGACACCCGAGGCACGCCCAGGGACACCTAGGGGACAGCCAGAGCACCCCAGGGACACCTAAGGGACAGCCAGGGCACTCCCAGGGACACCTAGGGGAAACCCAGGGCACCCCCAGGGACACCGTGGGGACAACCAGGGCACCCCAGGGACACCCAGGGCACGCCCAGGGACACCTAGGGGACAGCCAGAGCACCCCAGGGACACCTAAGGGACAGCCAGGGCACCACCAGGGACACCTAAGAGACAGCCAGGGCAGCCCTGGGACACCTAGGGGATAGCCAGGGAACCCCCAGGGACACCTAGGGGACAGCCAGGGCACCCCAGGGACAGCCAGGGCGCCCTCAGGGACACCTAGGGGACAGCCAGAGAACCCCAGGGACAGCCAGGGCACCCCCAGGGATACCTTGGGGACAGCCAGGGCACCCCCAAGGACACCTAGGGGACAGCCAGGGCACCCTAGGGACAGCCAGGGCACCACCAGGGACAACCAGTGCAGCCCAGGGACAGCCAGGGCACCCTCAGGGACAGAAAGGGGACAGCAAGGGCACCCCCAGGGACACCTATGGGAAACCCAGGGCACCCCCAGAGACACCGTGGGGACAACCAGGGCACCCCAGGGACACCCAGGGCACGCCCAGGGACACTAAGGGGACAGCCAGAGCATCCCAGGGACACCAAGGGGACAGCCAGGGCACCCCAGGGACACCCAGGGTACCCCAGGGACACCTAGGGGACAGACAGGGCACTTCCAGGGACACCTAGGGGACAGCCAGAGCACCCAAGGGACAGCCAGGGCACCCCCAGGGACACCTATGGGACAGCGAGGGCACCCTAGGGACAGCCAGGGCACCCCCAGGGACACCTATGGGACAGCCAGAGGACCCTAGGGACAGCCAGGGAACCCCCAGGGACACCTAGGGGAAAGCCAGGGCACCCCCAGGGACACCTAGGGGACAGCCAGGGCACCCCCAGGGACACCCTGGGCACCCCCAGGGACACCTAGGGGACAGCCAGGGCACCCCCAGGGACACCTAGGGGACAGCCAGGGTACCCCCAGGGACACCCTGGGCACCCCCAGGGACACCTAGGGGACAGCCAGGGCACCCCCAGGGACACCTAGGGGACAGCCAGGGCCACCCCAGGGACAGCCAGGGCACCCCCAGGGACGGCCAGGGCACCCTCAGGGACACCTAGGGGACAGCCAGGGCACCCCAGGGACAGCCAGGTAACCCCCAGGGACACCTAGGGGACAGCAAGGGCACCCCAGGGACACCAGGGCACCCCCAGGGATACCTAGGCGACAGCCAGGGCACCCTAGGGACAGGCAGGGCACCCTCAGGGACACCAAGGGGACAGCAAGGGAACCCCCAGGGACACCAAGGGGATAGGCAGGGCACCTCCAGGGACACCTAGGGGACAGTCAGGCCACTCCCAGGGACACCTAGGGGTCAGCCAGGGCACCCCCAGGGACACGTATGGGACAGGCAGGGCACACCCAGAGACACCTAGGGGACAGCCAGGGCACCCCAGGGACACCCAGGGTACCCCAGGGACAACTAGGGGACAGTCAGGGCAATCCCAGGGACACCTAGGAGACAGCCAGAGCACCCCAGGGACAGCCAGGACACCCCCAGGGACACCTAGGGGACAGCCAGGGTAACCCCAGGATAGCAAGGGCAACCCCAGGGACACGCAGGGGACACCCAGGGACACCTAGGGGACAGCCAGGGCACTCCCAGGGAAACCTAGGGGACAGCCAGAGCTCCACAGAGACAGCCAGGGCACTCCCAGGGACACCTAGGGGACAGCAAGGGCACCCCAGGGACACCTAGGGGACAGCCAGGGTAACCCCAGGGACACCTAGGGGACAGCCAAGGAACCCCCAGGGACACCTACGGGACAGCCAGGGCACCCCAGGGACAGCCAGGGCACCCTCAGGGACAGCTAGGGGACAGCCAGCGCAGCCCAAGGGACACCTAGGGGACAGCCAGGGCACTCCCAGGGACACCTAGGGGACAGCTAGGGCACTCTCAGGGACACCTAGGGGACAACGAGAGCACCCTTGGGACAGCCAGGGCACCCCCAGGGACACCTACGGGACAGCCAGGGCACCCCAAGGACTGCCACGGTACCCCAGGGACACCAAGGGGACACCCAGGACACCCCCAGGGACACCTAGGGGACAGCCAGGGCACTCCCAGGGACACCTAGGGGACAGCCAGAGCACCCTAGGGACAGCCAGGGCACCCCCAGGGACACCTATGGGACAGCCAGGGCACCCTAGAGACAGCCAGGGCACCCCCAGGGACACCTATGGGACAGCCAGAGGACCCTAGGGACAACCAGGGCACCCCCAGGGAGACCTAGGGGACAGCCAGGGCACCCCCAGGGACACCTAGGGGACAGCCAGGGCACCCCAAGGAGAGCCAAGGCACCCCCATGGACACCTATGGGACAGCCAGGGAACCCCCAGGGACACCTAGGAGACAGCCAGGGCGACCCCAGGGACAGCCAGGGCAGTCCCAGGGACACCTAGGGGACAGCCAGGGAAACCCCAGGGACACCTAGGGGACAGCCAGGGCCACCGCAGGGACAGCCAGGGCACCCTAGGGACTGCCAGGGCGCCCCTAGGGACACCAGGGCACCCCCAGGGACACCTAGGGGACAGCCAGGGCACCCTAGGGACAGCCAGGGCACCCCCAGGGACTCCTAGGGGACAGCCAGGGCACCCCAGGGACAACCAGTGCAGCCCAGGGACAGCCAGGGCACCCTCAGGGACACCAAGGGGACAGCCAGGGCACTCCCAGGGACACCTAGGGGAAACCCAGGGCACCCCCAGGGACACCGTGGGGACAACCAGGGCACCCCAGGGACACCCAGGGCACGCCCAGGGACACCTAGGGGACAGCCAGAGCACCCCAGGGACACCTAAGGGACAGCCAGGGCACTCCCAGGGACACCTAGGGGACAGCCAGGGCCACCGCAGGGACAGCCAGGGCACCCTAGGGACTGCCAGGGCGCCCCTAGGGACACCAGGGCACCCCCAGGGACACCTAGGGGACAGCCAGGGCACCCTAGGGACTCCTAGGGGACAGCCAGGGCACCCCAGGGACAACCAGTGCAGCCCAGGGACAGCCAGGGCACCCTCAGGGACACCAAGGGGACAGCCAGGGCACTCCCAGGGACACCTAGGGGAAACCCAGGGCACCCCCAGGGACACCGTGGGGACAACCAGGGCACCCCAGGGACACCCAGGGCACGCCCAGGGACACCTAGGGGACAGCCAGAGCACCCCAGGGACACCTAAGGGACAGCCAGGGCACTCCCAGGGACACCTAGGGGAAACCCAGGGCACCCCCAGGGACACCGTGGGGACAACCAGGGCACCCCAGGGACACCCAGGGCACGCCCAGGGACACCTAGGGGACAGCCAGAGCACCCCAGGGACACCTAAGGGACAGCCAGGGCACCACCAGGGACACCTAAGAGACAGCCAGGGCAGACCTGGGACACCTAGGGGATAGCCAGGGAACCCCCAGGGACACCTAGGGGACAGCCAGGGCACCCCAGGGACAGCCAGGGCGCCCTCAGGGACACCTAGGGGACAGCCAGAGAACCCCAGGGACAGCCAGGGCACCCCCAGGGATACCTTGGGGACAGCCAGGGCACCCCCAAGGACACCTAGGGGACAGCCAGGGCACCCTAGGGACAGCCAGGGCACCACCAGGGACTCCTAGGGGACAGCCAGGGCACCCCAGGGACAACCAGTGCAGCCCAGGGACAGCCAGGGCACCCTCAGGGACAGAAAGGGGACAGCAAGGGCACCCCCAGGGACACCTATGGGAAACCCAGGGCACCCCCAGAGACACCGTGGGGACAACCAGGGCACCCCAGGGACACCCAGGGCACGCCCAGGGACACTAAGGGGACAGCCAGAGCATCCCAGGGACACCAAGGGGACAGCCAGGGCACCCCAGGGACACCTAGGGGACAGACAGGGCACTTCCAGGGACACCTAGGGGACAGCCAGAGCACCCTAGGGACAGCCAGGGCACCCCCAGGGACACCTATGGGACAGCGAGGGCACCCTAGGGACAGCCAGGGCACCCCCAGGGACACCTATGGGACAGCCAGAGGACCCTAGGGACAGCCAGGGAACCCCCAGGGACACCTAGGGGAAAGCCAGGGCACCCCCAGGGACACCTAGGGGACAGCCAGGGCACCCCCAGGGACACCCTGGGCACCCCCAGGGACACCTAGGGGACAGCCAGGGCACCCCCAGGGACACCTAGGGGACAGCCAGGGTACCCCCAGGGACACCCTGGGCACCCCCAGGGACACCTAGGGGACAGCCAGGGCACCCCCAGGGACACCTAGGGGACAGCCAGGGCCACCCCAGGGACAGCCAGGGCACCCCCAGGGACGGCCAGGGCACCCTCAGGGACACCTAGGGGACAGCCAGGGCACCCCAGGGACAGCCAGGGCACCCCCAGGGATACCTAGGGGACAGCCAGGGCCACCCCAGGGAAAGCCAGGGCCCCCGCAGGGACAGCCAGGGCACCCCCAGGGACACCTAGGGGACAGCAAGGGCACCCCAGGGACACCTAGGGGACAGCCAGGGTTACCCAGGGACATCCAGGGTACCCCAGGGACACCAAGGGGACAGCCAGGGCACCCCCAGGGACACCAGGGCACCCCCAGGGATACCTAGGCGACAGCCAGGGCACCCTAGGGACAGGCAGGGCACCCTCAGGGACACCAAGGGGACAGCAAGGGAACCCCCAGGGACACCAAGGGGATAGGCAGGGCACCTCCAGGGACACCTAGGGGACAGTCAGGCCACTCCCAGGGACACCTAGGGGTCAGCCAGGGCACCCCCAGGGACACGTATGGGACAGGCAGGGCACCCCCAGAGACACCTAGGGGACAGCCAGGGCACCCCAGGGACACCCAGGGTACCCCAGGGACAACTAGGGGACAGTCAGGGCAATCCCAGGGACACCTAGGAGACAGCCAGAGCACCCCAGGGACAGCCAGGACACCCCCAGGGACACCTAGGGGACAGCCAGGGTAACCCCAGGATAGCAAGGGCAACCCCAGGGACACGCAGGGGACACCCAGGGACACCTAGGGGACAGCCAGGGCACTCCCAGGGAAACCTAGGGGACAGCCAGAGCTCCACAGAGACAGCCAGGGCACTCCCAGGGACACCTAGGGGACAGCAAGGGCACCCCCAGGGACACCTAGGGGACAGCCAGGGTAACCCCAGGGACACCTAGGGGACAGCCAAGGAACCCCCAGGGACACCTACGGGACAGCCAGGGCACCCAAGGGACAGCCAGATCACCCTCAGGGACAGCTAGGGGACAGCCAGCGCAGCCCAAGGGACACCTAGGGGACAGCCAGGGCACTCCCAGGGACACCTAGGGGACAGCTAGGGCACTCTCAGGGACACCTAGGGGACAACGAGAGCACCCTTGGGACAGCCAGGGCACCCCCAGGGACACCTACGGGACAGCCAGGGCACCCCAAGGACTGCCACGGTACCCCAGGGACACCAAGGGGACACCCAGGACACCCCCAGGGACACCTAGGGGACAGCCAGGGCACTCCCAGGGACACCTAGGGGACAGCCAGAGCACCCTAGGGACAGCCAGGGCACCCCCAGGGACACCTATGGGACAGCCAGGGCACCCTAGAGACAGCCAGGGCACCCCCAGGGACACCTATGGGACAGCCAGAGGACCCTAGGGACAACCAGGGCACCCCCAGGGACACCTAGGGGACAGCCAGGGCACCCCCAGGGACACCTAGGGGACAGCCAGGGCACCCCAAGGAGAGCCAAGGCACCCCCATGGACACCTATGGGACAGCCAGGGAACCCCCAGGGACACCTAGGAGACAGCCAGGGCGACCCCAGGGACAGCCAGGGCAGTCCCAGGGACACCTAGGGGACAGCCAGGGAAACCCCAGGGACACCTAGGGGACAGCCAGGGCCACCGCAGGGACAGCCAGGGCACCCTAGGGACTGCCAGGGCGCCCCTAGGGACACCAGGGCACCCCCAGGGACACCTAGGGGACAGCCAGGGCACCCTAGGGACAGCCAGGGCACCCCCAGGGACTCCTAGGGGACAGCCAGGGCACCCCAGGGACAACCAGTGCAGCCCAGGGACAGCCAGGGCACCCTCAGGGACACCAAGGGGACAGCCAGGGCACTCCCAGGGACACCTAGGGGAAACCCAGGGCACCCCCAGGGACACCGTGGGGACAACCAGGGCACCCCAGGGACACCCAGGGCACGCCCAGGGACACCTAGGGGACAGCCAGAGCACCCCAGGGACACCTAAGGGACAGCCAGGGCACTCCCAGGGACACCTAGGGGAAACCCAGGGCACCCCCAGGGACACCGTGGGGACAACCAGGGCACCCCAGGGACACCCAGGGCACGCCCAGGGACACCTAGGGGACAGCCAGAGCACCCCAGGGACACCTAAGGGACAGCCAGGGCACCACCAGGGACACCTAAGAGACAGCCAGGGCAGCCCTGGGACACCTAGGGGATAGCCAGGGAACCCCCAGGGACACCTAGGGGACAGCCAGGGCACCCCAGGGACAGCCAGGGCGCCCTCAGGGACACCTAGGGGACAGCCAGAGAACCCCAGGGACAGCCAGGGCACCCCCAGGGATACCTTGGGGACAGCCAGGGCACCCCCAAGGACACCTAGGGGACAGCCAGGGCACCCTAGGGACAGCCAGGGCACCACCAGGGACTCCTAGGGGACAGCCAGGGCACCCCAGGGACAACCAGTGCAGCCCAGGGACAGCCAGGGCACCCTCAGGGACAGAAAGGGGACAGCAAGGGCACCCCCAGGGACACCTATGGGAAACCCAGGGCACCCCCAGAGACACCGTGGGGACAACCAGGGCACCCCAGGGACACCCAGGGCACGCCCAGGGACACTAAGGGGACAGCCAGAGCATCCCAGGGACACCAAGGGGACAGCCAGGGCACCCCAGGGACACCCAGGGTACCCCAGGGACACCTAGGGGACAGCCAGGGCACCCCCAGGGACACCGAGGGGACAACCATGGCACCCCAGGGACACCCAGGACACCCCCAGGGACACGCAGGGGTCACCCAGGGACACCTAGGGGACAGCCAGGGCATCCCCAGGGACATCTAGGGGACAGCCAGGGCACTCCCAGGGACACCTAGGGGACAGCCAGAGCTCCCCAGGGACAGCCAGGGCACTCCCAGGGACCCCTAGGTGTCAGACAGGGCACCCCCAGGGACACCTAGGGGACAGCCAGGGCACCCCCAGGGATGCCTTGAGGACAGCCAGGGCACCCCCAGGGACACCTAGGGGACAGTCAGGGCACCCCAAGGAAACCTAGGGGACAGCCAGGGCACCCCCAGGGACACCCAGGCAACCCCCAGGGACACCTAGGGGACAGCCTGGGCATGCCCAGGGACCCCCAGGGACACCCTAGGGACAGCCAGGGCACCCCCAGGGATACCGAGGGGACAGCCAGGGCCCCCCCAGGGACACCTAGGGGACAGCCAGGGACACCTATGGGACAGCCAGGGCGCCCCAGGGACAGCCAGGGCACCCCCAGGGACACCTAGGGGACAGCCAGGGCACTCCAGGGACACCAGGGCACCCCCAGGGACACCTCGGGGACAGCCAGGGCACACCAGGGACAGCCAGGTCACCCCCTGGGACACCTAGGGGTCAGCAAGGGCAACACAGGGACACCTAGGGGACAGCCAGGGCACCCCAGGGACAGCCAGGGCACCCTCAGGGACACCTTGGGGACAGCCAGGGCACCCCAGGGACAGCCAGGCACCCAGAGGGACACCTAGGGGACAGCCAGGGCACCCCAGGGACACCCAGGGTACCCCAGGGACAACTTGGGGACAGTCATGGCAATCCCAGGGACACCTAGGGGACAGCCAGAGCACCCCAGGGATAGCCAGGGCACCCCCAGGGACACCTAGGGGACAGCCAGGGCACCCCAGGGACGCCTAGGGACAGCCAGGAACACCCTGGGACAGCCCGCTCACCCCCACGGCCCCCTCCACCTCCCGGAGGTATCAAAACCCTCCTCAGGTTCTTTGATGCCTCAAATGGGCCGCCCAAACCTCCCGAATACCCCCCAAAGCACCCAAAGCAGCCCCCAGGACTCCCCCCAGACCCCCCACAACCCAAAAGCCTCCTCCACGACAACTCAGGACCCCCAGGATCCCCCCAAATTCGCGCCCCCCTCACCCTGAGGTCCCGTTTGAGCCGCTCCAGGTTGCGGACAGGCACCAGCTCATCAAGCCCCAAGCACCAACATCTGCGGGACTGGGATGGACTGAGAGCACTGGGAGGGTGACCAGAGAAACCTGGGATGGACGAAGAGTGGACTGGGATGAACTGGGATGAACTGGCAGGCGTGTGGGGGTCCATGGTGGCCACTCGGTGCCTTACTGGTCTATACTGGGATGGGTCGGATGGCCCCAGGGGAGGGGGTGAGGCCACACTGGTCCAGACTGGGAGGGGTGTCACCATGGCGCCTGAGGCGAAGTCGAGGATACGAGCGAGGCAGGGACACCTAGGGGACAGCCAGGACACCCCCAGAGACACCTAGGGGACAGGCAGGGCACTCCCAGGGACACCTAGGGGACAGCCAGGGTACCCCAAGGACACCAAGGTGACACCCACGGCACCCCCAGGGACACCTAGGGGACAGGCAGGGCACCCCAGGGACAGCCAGGGCACCCTCAGGGACACCTAGGGGACAGCCAGCGCAGCCCCAGGGACACCTAGGGGACAGCCAGGGCACGCCAGGGACACCTAGGGGGCAGCCAGAGAACCCCAGGGACAGCCAGGGCACCCCCAGGGACACCTAGGGGACAGCAAGGGCACCCCAAGGAGAACTAGGGGACAGCCAGAGCACCCTAGGGACAGCTAGGGCACCCCCAGGGACACCTATGGGACAGCCAGGGCGCCCCCAGGGACACCCTGGGCACCCCCAGGGACACCTAGGGGACAGCCAGGGCACCCCAGGGACGCCTAGGGGGCAGCCAGGAACCCCCTGGGACAGCCCGCTCACCCCCACAGCCCCCTCCACCTCCCGGAGCTATCACAACCCTCCTCAGGTTCTTTGATGCCTCAAATGGGCCGCCCAAACCTCCCGAATACCCCCCAAAACACCCAAAGCAGCCCCCAGGACTCCCCCCAGACCCCCCACAACCCGAAAACCCCCTCCACGACAACTCAGGACCCCCAGGATCCCCCCAAATCTGTGCCCCCCTCACCCTGAGGTCCCGTTTGAGCCGCTCCAGGTTGCGGACAGGCACCAGCTCATCAAGCCCCAAGCACCAACACCTGCGGGACTGGGATGGACTGAGAGCACTGGGAGGGTGACCAGAGAAACCTGGGATGGACGAAGAGTGGACTGGGATGAACTGGGATGAACTGGCAGGCGTGTGGGTGTCCATGGTGGCCTCTCGGTGCCTTACTGGTCTATACTGGGATGGGTCGGATGGCCCCAGGGGAGGGGGTGAGGCCACACTGGTCCAGACTGGGAGGGGTGTCACCATGGCGCCTGAGGCGAAGTCGAGGATACGAGCGAGGCAGGGACACCTAGGGGACAGCCAGGGTACCCCCGGGGACACCTAGGGGACAGGCAGGGCACCCCCAGGGACATCTTGGGGACAGCCAGGGCGCCCCCAGGGACACATAGGGGACAGCCAGGGCACCCCAGAGATGGCCAGAGCACCCCCAGGGACACCTAGGGGACAGCCAGGGCACTCCCAGGAACACCTAGGGGACAGCCAGAGCACCCCAGGGACACATAGGGGACAGCAAGGGCGCCACCAGGGACACCGAGGGCACCCCAAGGGACACCTAGGGGACAGCCTGGGCCCCCCCAGGGACACCTAGGGCTCTTCCAGGGACACCTAGGGGACAGCCAGGGCACCCCCAGGGACACCTAGGGGACAGCCAGGGCACCCCAGGGACTGCCAGGGTACCCCAGGGACACCAAGGGCACAGCCAGGGCACTCCCAGGGACTCCTAGGGGACAGCCATGGCCCCCCCCAGGGACAGCCAGGGCACCTCAGGGACACCTAGGGGACAGCCAGGTCACCCCAGGCACAGCCACGGAACAGCCAAATCACCCCCAGCGACAGCTAGGGCTCCCCCAGGGACATGTAGGGGACAGCCAGGGCACCTCAGGGACACCTAGGGGACAACCAGGGAAGTCCCAGGGACACCTCGGGGACAGCCAGGGCACCCCAGAGACAGCCAGGGCATCCCCAGGGACACCTCGGGGACAGCCAGGGCACACCCACGGACAGCCAGGGCCCCCCCAGGGACACCCAGGGCACCCCAGGGACACCTCGGGGACAGCCAGGGCACACCCACGGACAGCTAGGGCACCCCCAGGGACACCTAGGGGACAGCCAGGGCACCCAGAGCTCCAAGGTCTATCCAAGGGATGCTCAAAACCTTTACCAACGATTGGCTTTAATAAAGTAACTCACACAAAGTCACCAACACCACACGGACACAACACCATTCTTTTGTAATGGGGTTCTAGAGAAATACAGAGGAACGGAAAAGCCTTCCTAAACCCGGAAACTCTTTGAAGAGATAGACAGGGCACAGCTGCTGATAGAGTCTTGGGATTCAGGGGGGAAACCCCCAAGTTTTCAGTCTTTAGCATCTTCCACTCTGCCATCGTTGACAGCAAACACGGCTTCAGCCTCAGGGAGACGCGGAGAACTCCGAGATTTTGCAGATCCTGCTCTCACCTCTCGCCCGATATTTTTCCTTTCTTCCAAAACGATGACAACAAGAAAAGTCAACTATTGTATTTTTGCTTGCTTGATGTATTTTTTGGTTTTACTTACACATGACTTTCAGATCCCCATCCACACTCAGAATCATTCAAACCTTTGAGCACAGAGCCTCCAGGCACCGCTTATTTCTTCTGAGGTTTGATTCAAGAAGACCATTTTTCAGAACCTGACATGAGATTGGCAACTAAGTTTCATTTTACAGCTCTTCCCCTTTTTAAACCTGTTTCCTCAAAGTTTCCCAATTGTGCTAAGCTTAGAATTCACCACAAGGAAGACCTGAAAAATGCCTTGCCATTTCCTTTCCTCCTCCCTCAAGCTCCATCAGGCTGGCAGAAGGCATTAGTACTGTTTCCAGAGCAGTTGGCCTCACTTGTACTGTTGGTCTGTAACTGCTGCAACAAAATATGCCCTCCTGGAAGCAGTTCAGCACTTACTGATCACTTCTTTGTTTTGGCACTTCTCAGCCAGGGCCTGCGGGGCCTCCTGCAGATGCAGGTCTTCGCTGACAAGGCTCCACTTGTGCAGCAGCAGCAGCTCTCTGAAATTTTAGAAAACATTAGAAAAAATACAGGCAAAAATCTCACCTCTGTCCTCCCCTAAGAACATCCCCAGGACATCATCCCAGTTTTTCCCAGCTAGGAGCTGCAAGGAATTCAGGCAGAGGAAATGACATCAGTGAACAGCTTTGTAAATTCAAAGGCAGAAAGAGAAGATCCACCAGCAAAGGGCAGGAAAGGGGAAAGGTTTCTGAAAAATTTCTGCAGTTTAATTAATAATTATTTCTGCTTCCCCAGCGAGAAGAACACAGACTCACAGTCATTCAGGCCTGACAGTCCCCTGCAGCCAGAGCTCAGCACACATCCACAGAAGCAAGTCCAGCATCTGAAAGGAAAAAAAAAAAAACCAAAACAATCAAACCAGAAGGAAAAGGTGATTTCTTTGGCTTCAAAGTTATTTCAAGTTCTTAAAGCCCAACACAGCTGATAGGAGAAAGAGAGTCAGGGCTCCTGGCAGACAGAGGGTGTTTTCCCCCCGAGGGGATTGCAGAGGAATTGTCTGGGACTTGGACTGTCCCTCGGGGTGACACCAGTTGCTGTGACTTCTATCATTCCATATGTTTGACTCCCAAAACTTCCCAGCCGAGGGGCTTGAGCTGACAGGGCAGCACAAAGATTGTTCTCTGTGTGGTGCCCAGATTTGGGGTTCACTGTCACCTTTGCTAGTTTAGATGAATTATACCCACGGCCCCGAATTCCCTGCTCAGTTCCTGCTGCAATAACCTCACAGTGCCTCACAGAGCATGGATATTCCCACGCAGAGCTGCTGCTTGAATGCCAGACGTGTCAGGAACCAGCAGAGCTTCCAAGGAAGCTCAGCAGGATGGGGACAGGATAGGTTTCTATTCCATAGATTTGGTTAATTATAACCCTCATCCCCTGGGGGTCACCTGTCAGATTTCCCTGGAATTCAGCCACCCCCCTGAGCTCGGGCTCCAGGTGATGTTTCAGAGCAGGAGAAGGCACTGGCCGGCCTGTGCTGAGGCAGCCCCTGTGCCCTCGGGAGGACACAGCTCCCTGCAGGAGCTCAGCTCCTTTCCAAGCCCCAGCAGTGGCCTCTGCAAGTGCCTTTCCCTCAGGCAAGGGACGCCCATCCCTGCCTTCAGCACGCCTCCAGTGGGACCCACCTGCAAAAGCTTTCCATCGCTTCTGCACTCCGGCTGGCTCCCTGGAAAAGTCCAGACTTCATCCAAACGAAACTTCATCCCACTCAAACCTTTGATTTTGAGGCATCTCCGAGGGCCGTTGCTCTGGATTTAATTTCTGTGAGGGAGGAGCGCCTTGGCTTTAATGCTGCCGATGGGTGATGTTCTCAGGCTGAAAGGGAGGGGATTTGGGATGGCCAGGACATCCCTGGCAACTGTGTGGGAGCTCCGGGAGGTGGGAATTGCTGTCTGAGCCCCTCTGCAGACAGCCCGAGCCGCCGTTCCCAGGCAATGCCAGCTGTTCCCTGGGGAGCTCTTGGGCTGTGGGTGCCTCTGTCTGGGCTGCAGCATCTCCCCGTGCCCGGTGGGAGCAGCCCCTGGCCGAGGAGCCGCGGCAGCCCCGGGGCCGTGTCCGTGCCAGCCCCGAGCCCGGCCCCGGGCCCTGCGTTTGGCCACCGCTGCCACGGGCGGGGCCCCGCAGGCACAGCTCCTCCCTGCACATCATCCCAGGGCTGCTGGCCCCGCTGGGGCTGCCGGCCTCCTTCCTCCCTGCGCCTCCGGGCACCCGGGACACCTGCAGGAAACACCGAGGGACACTGCAGGCGGCACGGGGGGGCACCGAGGCCTCCGGCCAGAAAAGCAGCCCCGGCCTCAGCAGCTGCCATCAGTTTGGCCCGGCAACACTCACCTGCAGGAAACGCCCCTGTGCGGGTGGGACCGGCCCTGCCTCTCTGCAGAGCTTTGGCCGTGGAAGAAGGGAAGCCTCAGGACTTGTCCTGCTCCTTTCCGCCCGGAAAGAGACTTTGTGTGAGTACTTTTACGGCAGCTGTTGAGTAAATCCTGGAAAGGACAGGAAATCAGCGTCACTGGAAGAGCTTTGTGCTGTCGTGAGCTGCCAGCCAGATCTGCCCTCGAGCCATTCCAGGGGCTGGTGTGTGAAGCAGCTTTGGCAGAGAAGGCGGCACTGCACTTACCTTAGTGGGGCCAAGCGTTGCCATCCTATGGAGGTCCATCCCCATAATGCAGAGATTGGTTCAGCTGCTTGGAGCAGAGTCCGGGTAATGCCAAGGTGCTGAGTTCGATTCTCAAATGGTCCGTCCGCTTGAGAGTCAGATTTTAGGATCCCTCTCAGCCTCAGTATATCCTGTGACCTGGAAATAAGAGGAAAATTCTCGGCTGAGTTTTAATAAAACAGCTTTTGCCATTGCAGGGTGTGAGCTGCACTCGGCGATTTTCGGCCGCGATGAGCCCCACGAGCCTTCCGCCCTTCCTTGCCGCCATCTTGGTTGCGCCTGAGGCCACTTCCGGTCCCGCCGGCATCTTTTTTGCGGCACCACTAAGGCCCCCGACAGGTGTTTACACAGACGCCTGACTAAATCCACGAATCCGAACCCGGAGGAAGCGCGGCTGAGCACACGGCCGGTGTCCGCACACCTGGAGACGCCGCGGAAAATTGCGCCCGGGCGGCGCCGTAGTCGGGGTTTTCGTGCAGGCATCTGGCTAAACGCCTATAGGGTCCTTATTTTTTCCCGCCCTTTTGGCCGCCCTTTTTGGAAGGTCAACCGCCTCGCGCCTCGGCGCCATTTTGTGAGGGCCGACGCATGACTTCCGCTTTGCCTTGCCGCCATCTTGGTTGCGGCTGAGGCCACTTCCGTCCCGGCCGCCATGTTCTTTGCGGCTCGGCATAGGCCCCCGGCAGGTGTTTACACAGACGCCTGACTAAATCCACGATTTCGAACGCAAACGCGGCGCGGCTGAGCACACGGCCGATGTCTCCACACCTGGAGACGCCGCGGAAAATTGCGCCCGGGCGGCGCCGTAGTCGGGGTTTCGTGCAGGCAGCTGGCTAAACGCCTATAGGGTCCTTATTTTTTCCCGCCCTTTTGGCCGCCCTTTTTGGAAGGTCAGGCGCCTCGCGTCTCGCCGCCATGTTGGTAGTGGAACCCACTAAAATGCCCCCTCGGCTGCTCGCACAAGCGCCTGACTCAATGGACTGCCGCCCGCGGCGCCGCTGCGCCCCCATCCCGTGTCCGCACACCCGCAAACGTCGCGGAAAATCGCGACCGGACGGCTCCGGGGTCCGGGTGTCCCACGCAGGCAGCCGGCTGCCACGCGCCCGGGCTCCTTGCCTTTTTCCCTCCCTTTCGGCCCCGAGCTGCGGGCGGGCGGCAGCGCCGCCCCCGAGCTCACAGTGCGGGGCTGCCACGCGCGTCGGGGACGGGCGGGGGGGACAGCTGCACTACCGCTCTTTGCCCACAGGGTGGCAGCACTGCCGCACGGCTCCGGCGGGACGGGCACGGGGGACAGCTGCACTACCGCTGTTTGCCCACAGGGTGGCAGCATTGCAGCACAGATCAGGCGGGACGGGCGGGAGGGGCAGCTGCACTACCGCTGTTTGCCCACACGGTGGCAGCATTGCCGCACAGATCAGGCGGGACGGGCGGGGGGGAAGCTGCACTACCGCTGTTTGCCCACACGGTGGCAGCATTGCCGCACAGATCATGAGGGACGGGCACGGGGGACAGCTGCACTACCGCTCTCTGCCCACAGGGTGGCAGCACTGCCGCGCGGCGGCGCGGAGCGGAGCCATAAACGAACGTGCCCAGGAATGCCCTTGCGAACAGCCTCCGGAATAAATGGCCCAAAAGACCCCCGAGCACACCTGCGAGAACCCTGCCAGCAACCAGACCGAAACAAAAAAGCCTTTCGTTCAGGCTCTATTTCAATATTTTATATCTTTGTGATTCTGATATTTACATTAATCATTACAATTCATCTTTTATATTATGTACATTATACATCATGTATTATGTTTATTATACTATTATATTTATTATATATATTAAATATATAAAACTAGATATAAAATAATTTATTATTTTTAACGTTGGTATAAATAATAATACATTTAATTTAAATATCATGTTTATTATGTACATTATAGATGTTTATAGTATGCATATTATATATATTTATAAAACATGTAGTATGTAATAATATATTGTGTATTTTTTATTGATATTATTTTTCATAGCCTATACTTTTTGTTATTTTTCTTTTTCTGTATTTTTTTAAATTCGGTTGTTTATATTTTAAACGATATTTTACACTAGATGAATTCATTAACCTAACACATCAGAAACACAATTAATTTGAATTAAATGAGCCTGGTTTTCTAAGGGGTAAAGTTTTAATCTTTATTTAAATAATATGGGCATATTTTCTCTTTCTGTATGGTTTTTTTTGGTGGGTTGCAGGGGAGTTTATTTTGTGGGTTTTCTTTTTTTGTTTGCTTTGTTTTGGAGTTCTTTGCTAATAAACAAGCAGGGTCGGAGAGTTCAAAATAAAACGGCTACTTTGTTTTTATTGCCCCCTCTGAAATACGCCTCGACAGCCTGGACAGCAGGCTGCTGCTGGTAACACTGTGCACGGGTAGGAGGAGACCTGGTCGGGGCTGGGAAGGAAAAAACGGCACCACGGTGGTCACAGCTTTCTCCCTTCAGGAGTTTTATGGAGCAGAAAATACAGAGCTTTTGCCAACTGCGCTCTCTATGACATCCCGACGTCCAGCGGGCACGGAGGTCATTTCTCATCTTTCTTGCCAACAGCCAAACCCCCAGGCGCCCGGGGGAAGAAAGAGTATGGGGAAAAAAAAAAGGAACAAAGAAAACATGAAAAAATAAACCAAAACTATAGAAAATAATAAATAAAATTAAAATACCAAAAGAAAAACATTTCAAAGTAACAAAAAAGTGGGAAAAAAATTTAAACAAAAAATTAAAATAAAAAACTAAAAGTAGTTTTAACAAGTAAATAAATAGCTAAAGAAAAAAATATAAAAATTAAAAAAAGGAAGAAAAAGTCTTTGAAAAACCACAAAACGCAACATAAGAAACCACAACAAAAGAGCATAAAAATACAAAAATAAAAAATAAAATACAAAATTAAATAAATGCAGCTCTCACCTCCTGCCACTGCCTAAAAAAGCGCCATGGCTTTCCTCAATTATGCAGCAATAAGGGAAACAAACCCAGTGCCCCCCAGAACATAAGGTTTTCTAGACAATTCCCACTTTTGCTTGGAAACAAATTCTATTTTAGTGGGAAGCTCATTTTGGACAAACACCCAAATGTGCCAAGGTAGGAAAGAACCAGCCCCTTGTGTCCAAGGAACAGCAACTAGGCCTGGATTCAGGTTTTAATGGCATTTATGTAATTAAAAATGCAGTAAATTGAACTTTACAAAGAGATGAATCATGGCAAATAAATACTTCAAAGTTTTCTTGGGAATTCACAGAATTTTGTGGAGATGGTGCTGGACAATTCCTGATTTACCAACATTAACTGGGTAAATTTCCTTGGAAATGTGCTCTACAAGGTATAAAAATTCCAATTAGAATGGAAAATTGGAATAAATAAATATTCCCTTACTAAAATCAGAGAGAAAATCAGAGTTATTCCTTCAAATAAAAGGAAGGAATGACATCTAAATCCAAGCCTGCCTGGAAAACAAGCTCAGGAATTTCTAACATTGAAAACTTTCGCAAGAGTCATGAAGTTGGTGAAAGTTCATGGAATGATGATTTAAAATCTGCTTCCTCTGCTCTAATTTAAAGGGAAGTGGGAATTCAACAGGTCCAGTTACTCCTATCCAAGAATGATCTGTGTTTTGTGGGAGTAACAATGCAAAGAAATTCCAATCTTACTTGGATTTGACATCGGAAACTCTCAGCAGAGTTGGGAAGTTTCAGTAGAACAAAAGCACCACACTTCCTGCAGTAACAAAATTTGACTTGGCAAAAGTCAGGACTTTTATTTACAAATCCATGGACGAGGAGGGGGATGACACCAGGAATACACTCCAGCTGAAAGCAAGGATTTATTGGAAAAGGCAGGAAATCAAACTGACAGTCTCTGTCCAGTTATGGCCAGGCAATTATCCAGGAGTCAGAAAGAAAAGTGGGAACCTTGGACTGGGATAAGGCCTTCCAGTGGCTTCACTTCCTACTGGCTCTCTCCTTTTTGCCCACAACCTGCAAGAGGAAAAACAACAGGAATAAAGTCTCAAACAGGATGGCCTTGGTCCAGGCAGACTGAGGTGCAGCTCCCAGGGAGGGAGGCCAGGCTGTGCCTCGGGGAGCTCCGGGAATCTGGGATTGCCCGTGGGATTCAAGGGCTGGAAAAGCACACCCACCTGCCAGGTTCAGTGCTGGGACAGAGCAAGGCCGGGGCTCAGGGGCAGCAGTTAGAGCTGGGACTGCAGGAGAACACCCCAAACCCGGGTTAAACATCCGGCATGACACGCAGCACGCTCCGGGAGAAACTCGGGTGGGAGAAGCCCCGGGATGCTCCACGTTCCTTGCCCTTGGCAGCTGTGCCAGGGCCTCCCTCAGAATGCTGACCTCACCGTGCAGCTCCTACAAAATAGGAGAACTTATGGGAATCGCCCAGCAATCCATGGACTTCCAGTTATTAAGAACCACAGCTGCAGCGAAAGGTGTACAAACTCTACTGCAAACCAGTAGGTCTGAGGAGACGCAGGGATTTATTCCAGAGGTGGCATGTTGGTGTTACTACTTTAAGCTCCTGACGCTAGAACATATTTGTACAATAAATTCATTATTGAGGCAGCTAAATTAAAATTAGATTTTTTACAGTAAAGTCAGCCAAAAAAGAGAGTCTCAAAAATAGGATATAGGCCGCACAGTTATTTAAAAAAAAAGTTCTCATTCATGAGCATAACTTGCCAGCCTCTCATGTTTTCAGTCCTTACCATTTATTTTTACCAAGGTGATGATTAAAACCGTGTAAAAAGCTCAAAAAAAGAAAATCCAGGACAAGCCAGGTGTTTTCCCAAGTACCCTCAGTGTGGAGCTGTGTCAACCACAAGTGTTTGCTCCCTCAGCCCAGCCTGGAGCAGGCTCCAGCTGCTGCCCAGGGGGTTTACCAAGGGACTCACTTGTTTGAAGCTGTAAACGCAGGTGGCCTGCACTGGAGTGCCAATAAATGTGAAATGTGTGACTCTCACCTTGAATAGCGATCGATCTTCTCAGGGGAGCCCCTCACCCAGGATGGGGGGCTCTGCCACGGATTTCATCCCTCTGCATCTGAAAGAAAGTTGGGACAAAAGTCAGAGTGCTGCAGGATACCTTGACAGCTCCACACATCTTGTGGCAATCTAGGAATACCCTCTACAGTCTAACTACACCCCACATCACAAATTTCAAGCCCCCGGCACTATTACCCTCGTACCCCTACACCCAGACTAAGCAGCAAGGCAGAGCAGCTCCCGGCCAAACAAACACCAACACCCGTGACACAGCACAGGACAAACGAGGGGACACAACAGGGACAGAAAACTCTGGGCAAGAAGAATGACCCTGAGGGTCCAGAGAACTCGGAATGAGATGACCTAGGTAAGATGGAAGGTGAGCTGGCCAGGCTCAGAGAACCCTGCAGGAACAAGATGCCATCGGGATGACTTATCCCAAGAAATGCAGAGATGGATGCCCGAGAATCCTACGGTCAGAATCCTCTACCTGCCTTTGCATTCTCACAAGACCTAACCCGCCAGAATGGATCAGGGCGGCGCACGGCTGTCAGTACAGCTCAGAACAAGACCTGAAAAGGCATCGGACTGGATGCTTGTGAAGAGAGATGGATTCTGATGAGTGTCCGAGCAGCTGAGACAAAGGCACCAGGCTGAGGAATGCAGAGATCAGAAATGCTAAGACTGATGCCAGGGGTTTTGATACATCCCTCGAAGGGCTAAGGGAAAAGACATGAAAGACACGACACCCAAAAGACACAGAGTGCGCAACAGACAAGTAACACAAGACATGCCAGGACTGCTCTGCCCTGAACCCTTCAAAATGAGATCCAAAATGAGACTATCCCTTGATGTAGCCTCAGGAGTCATGTCTTGGACATCCCCATCTCCCAAACCTGACTCAAGTCCCTCCCAGTGACCCCCCCCTCTGTAGCACCAAGCCTTCCACTTATCTTTCAGACGTTCAGGCATAAGAATCTGCGTCGGGTGCCAAAGAAGGCCGCCTCTCCCTCAGGGAAACTCCTGCTGTCGCCGGGCTGTTGTCTCTTAGTCAGCTACAACAAAGAAAACCAAACATGAATGCGTGATCTTAGCAGCCCATCACCCAAAACCCGACAATTCTGCTACTCACTGTCTCCTAAGCTTGCCTGTGTCCTCGGCCCCGTGCTTCAGCTGCGCTCAGAGGCCAACGCCGGCGTCGCAGGGTCTGCCTGGGTAAAGAGCAGACAAGGTGACGTGGCAGCGCTGGAACTTGAGGGGACCATCCCTCCTTCTCCTCCCTGACTCACCTCAACTCCTCGCCCATTATCCAAGCCTACCTGGATGGGGCCTTCACAAGGAGAAGATCAAGGCTCCATCACAGACTCCTGGAATGCTCCCGGAGGGCTCACGGGTGAGGTGACCCGGGTCTGTCGTCCGGTTGGTGAGAGGGGAGCTCGGCCTCCTGCGAGTGGACTCCCTAAAACACACAATAACGGAGGCTTAGAGTTGCACCAGCGAGTGAGGCTTGAACAATAGCAACGGCTTCTGTCCACCCGTCACTGCTCACCTCGCCCACGTCAGCTTGACTGCTGAGATCCGGCTTTACCACCTAAAAATAAAGACAAAGAACAGAGCTGTAACACAGCCATCATTTACACCTCCCCTGCAAACAGAAATAGGGACTGACCTTCTCAGGGGAGCCCCTCACCCAGGATGGGGGGCTCTGCCACAGATTTCATCTCTCTGCATCTGAAAGAAAGTCCGGACAAAAGTCAGAGTACTGCAGGATACCTTGACAGCTCCACACATCTTGTGGCAATCTAGGAATACCCTCTACAGTCTAACTACACCCCACATCACCCTCTACAGTCTAACTACACCCCACATCACAAATTTCAAGCCCCCGGCACTATTACCCTCGTACCCCTACACCCAGACTAAGCAGCAAGGCAGAGCAGCTCCGGGCCAAACACACACCAACACCCGTGACACAGCACAGGACAAACGAGGGGACACAACAGGGACAGAAAACTCTGGGCAAGAAGAACGACCCTGAGGGTCCAGAGAACTCGGAATGAGATGACCGAGGTGAGACGGAAGGTGAGCTGGCCAGGCTCAGAGAACCCTGCAGGAACAAGATGCCATCGGGATGACTTATCCCAAGAAATGCAGAGATGGATGCCCGAGAATCCTACGGTCAGAATCCTCTACCTGTCTTTGCATTCTCACAAGACCTAACCCGCCGGAATGGATCAGGGCGGTGCACGGCTGTCAATACAGCTCAGAACAAGACCTGAAAAGGCATCGGACTGGATGCTTGTGAAGAGATGGATTCTGATGAGTGTCCGAGCAGCTGAGACAAAGGCACCTGGCTGAGGAGCACAGAGATCAGAAATGCTAAGACTGATGCCAGGGGTTTTGATAGGCCCCTCAAAGGACAAAAGGAAAAGACAAGACACCAAACAGACACAGAGTGCACAACAGACAAGTGACACAACACACACCAGGACTGCTCTGCCCTGCACACCTCAGCACTGAAATGAAAAATGAGACTTTCCCTTAATGTAGCCTAAGGGGTCACATCTTGGTGCCCCCAACTCCAAATCTGACTTAAAAAACCCCTCCTGGTGATCCCTGCCCTGGCATCCTGCTTTCATCCCCTCTGTGAGCCATCACCCTCCACTTATCTCTCAGGCATCCAGGGAGGCAAAACGCTGCCAGGTCCAAAGAAGGCCACCTCTCCCTCAGGGAAACTCCTGCTGTCGCCGGGCTGTTGTCTCTTAGTCAGCTACAACAAAGAAAACCAAACATGAATGCGTGATCTTAGCAGCCCATCACCCAAAACCCGACAATTCTGCTACTCACTGTCTCCTAAGCTTGCCTGTGTCCTCGGCCCCGTGCTTCAGCTGCGCTCAGAGGCCAACGCCGGCGTCGCAGGGTCTGCCTGGGTAAAGAGCAGACAAGGTGACGTGGCAGCGCTGGAACTTGAGGGGACCATCCCTCCTCCTCCTCCCTGACTCACCTCAACTCCTCGCCCGTTATCCAAGCCTACCTGGATGGGGCCTTCACAAGGAGAAGATCAAGGCTCCATCACAGACTCCTGGAATGCTCCCGGAGGGCTCACGGGTGAGGTGACCCGGGTCTGTCGTCCCGTTGGTGAGAGGGGAGCTCGGCCTCCTGCGAGTGGACTCCCTAAAACACACAATAACGGAGGCTTAGAGTTGCACCAGCGAGTGAGGCTTGAACAATAGCAACGGCTTCTGTCCACCCGTCACTGCTCACCTCGCCCACGTCAGCTTGACTGCTGAGATCCGGCTTTACCACCTAAAAATAAAGACAAAGAGCAGAGCTGTAACATGGCCATCATTTACACCTCCCCTGCAAATCAAAACAGGGACTGACCTTCTCAGGGGAGCCCCCTCACCCAGGATGGGGTGCTCTGCCACAGATTTCATCTCTCTGCATCTGAAACAGAGTCAGGACAAAAGTCAGAGTGCTGCAGGATACCTTGACAGCTCCACACATCTTGTGGCAATCTAGGAATACCCTCTACAGTCTAACTACACCCCACATCACAAATTTCAAGCCCCCAGGACTATTACCCTCGTACCCCTACACCCAGACTGAGCAGCAAGGCAGAGCAGCTCCGGGCCAAACACACACCAACACCCGTGACACAGCACAGGACAAACGAGGGGACGCAACAGGGACAGAAAACTCTGGGCAAGAAGAATGACCCTGAGGGTCCAGAGAACTCGGGATGAGATGACCGAGGTGAGATGGAAGGTGAGCTGGCCAGGCTCAGAGAACCCTGCAGGAACAAGATGCCATCGGGATGACTTATCCCAAGAAATGCAGAGATGGATGCCCGAGAATCCTACAGTCAGAATCCTCTACCTGTCTTTGCAATCTCACAAGACCTAACCCGCCGGAATGGATCAGGGCGGCGCACGGCTGTCAGTACAGCTCAGAACAAGACCTGAAAAGGCATCGGACTGGATGCTTGTGAAGAGAGATGGATTCTGATGAGCGTCCGGGCACCAAAGTCAAAAGCACCTGGCTGAGGAATGCAGAGATCAGAAATGCTAAGACTGATGCCAGGATTTTTGATACATCCCTCGAAGGGCTAAGGGAAAAGACATGAAAGACACGACACCCAAAAGACACAGAGTGCACAACAGACACAACACACACCAGGACTGCTCTGCCCTGCACACCTCAGCACTGTGATCCAGAATGAGACTCTCCCTTCATGTAGCCTAAGGGGTCACATCTGGGACATCCCCATCTCCAAACCCGACTCGAAAAATCCCTCCCGCTGACCCCTGCCCTGGTACCCCGCTTTCATCCCCTCCCTAGTTCCGAGCCCTCCACTTATCTCTCAGACGTCTGGGAAGGTGAATCCACGCTGGGTCCCAAAGAAGGCCACCTATGCCTCTGGGAAATTCCTCCTGTCACTGGGCTGCTGTCTCCTAGCCAGCTACAATAAAGAAAACCAAATATCAAAGCATAATCTTAGCTGCACATCAGCCAAAACCCAGCAGCTCTGCTACTCACCGTCTCTTAAGCAGGACCGGGTCCTCCGGCCCCGTGCGTGCTTCAGCTGAGCTCAGAGGCCGACGCTCGCAGCGCCAAAGCCTTAGAGGCATTACTGGCACTGAGCCCACCCACCGTGGCCTCCATTAGGGCTGTGAGCATCCCCGGTTAGAGCAGGACAGGAACGCAGGGTGGACATCCCCGGTGAACCTCAACCCTGTGGACTCGGCCCCACCACTGTCACTTCCTGCCTGGCCCTAGCTTAGGGTTACTGCCTGCACCTCTCAGGACTTCTGGCCTTGTCTTGCATTAGGATTGCTGCCGGCACCTGCTCTCAGGGAAACAGTGTTGGAAGCAGTGCTGTGAGGGCCGGGATGCCTGTACTCTGACTTGTATCCTAGGCTGTACCCCTGATTTTCACTGTGTGTTCTCTAGTCCTTCAGTCCTTTACCTCAGCCTCTGTGTGCATCACTGTAACCTCCCCCCTTCTGAACCCTGCTTCTTCAGAGCCCTAGACCTTGCAGCCGGGGACGCTCTGCACCGTTAGGGTCCCAAGAGCTGTCCCGCACGCAGGACAGGTACATCCACAGTTGTTCCCTGCCTACCCTAAGAAACGTGGCCCTGAGACAGGGCAGAGGCTGACAGAGACGAACTCCTTGCGGTGGCAAAAGGCACGAAGCCTTACCAACCGCCGCCTCGAGAGGGAAATCAGGAGCACTTCCACCGGCTGCGGAGAGACAGGGAATCCCAGGGTGGGTGGGGCGGGAAACCCCCGTTATCCCCAGCCCTGCTGGATCCTGCTCCCCACTATCGCTTCCTGCCTGGCCCTAGCCTGACAGTGTCTGCACATGTCAGAGCTTCTGGTGTGTTCCTGCACTAGGGCTGCTGCCTGCACCTGCTCTCAGGGGAAGTGTGCTGGTAGCAGTGCTGTGAGGGCCGCTACACCTGTACTCTGACTTGTATCCTAGCCTGTTCCCCTGAGTTTCACCGTGTGTCCCCTAGTCCTTGAGTCCTTTACCTCAGCCTCTGTGTGTGTGGCTACACCTCCCCCCTTCTAAACCCAACTTCTTTAGAGCCCTACACCTCGCAGCCAGGCCTTCTGGCATTGTCCTGCATAAGGGCTCCTGCCTGTACCTGCACTCAGGGAAACGGGCATGTCTTTAGGGCTACTCCTTCGGGTTTGGGTCGGGCTGGTACACCTGTACTCTCAATTGGCACATCTTGGACATCCCTATCTCCAAACCTGACTCAAAAACCCCTCCTGACAAGTCCTGACCCAGCACTCCACTTTCATCCCCTCTGTGGCTCTGAACCCTCCACTTATCTCTTGGACGTCTGGGGATGAGAATCCATGTCGGGTGCCACAGAATGCCGCCTCGCCCTCTGGGAATTTCCTGCTGTCACCAGGCTGCTGTCTCTTATTCGGCTACAAGAAATAAAACAAACATCGATGTATGATCTCAGCAGATCTGTTGGCCAATCGGTCAGGGCATAAGACAAGTGGACCACCTCAAACACACAAACAATAACATATGCTGAAGAGTTACACCAGAAACACCACCACACTTAACTGCATAAATACATAAATTTTCAAACAGACAACCCCAAAAAAATTCCAGCAAAAAAAGCCAACTCTTATCACCCCCAGTCAAACTACTGAATATAATAAAAACAACCCCATGTCCAATCCCCCTAATAATACTCCAGAACATATACTCAGAGCCCCCCCAAAGTTAAAGACCTCCCGCTAGCCAAATAAAAAGGAAAAAGCCCATGTCTTGCAACCTATATACTTTCATTAACTTAAAACTTTAAAAACAAACATTAAAGTTTAAACCTTTAGACAACACTAGCACACCATAGATGCCAATCCCATCACTACATGCCAAACCAAAACTTATTTCAACCTTTTGTGCTGCTGCTGCTCGGCACAAAGGTTTGTCCCTCAGCACCTCCTGAAGTAATGTCCCACGCCCAAGGCCTCCCCCAGCCCCTGTGAGATGAACTCACCATCCTTCCATGAGCCTCACCTGAGAGCCCAGCAGAAACACCCCTCCTCCCGCAGCTCCGTGCCAAACTGAGCTCGGGCTCCCCTCTTAAAGCAGTGCTGGCAGGACCCGCCCCCTCGTTATCCTTTACAGCTTCCACCTGTCCCCTCATCAGTGCGACAGCTCTCACCTGGGGCTGCTCTGTCCCCTCATCAGTGTGACAGCTCTCACCTGGGGCTGCTCTGTCCCCTCAATCATCCTGTGACAGCTCTCACCTGGGGCTGCTCTGTCCCCTCAATCATACAATATATAAAATAACATCAAAATAAAATTTAAAAATAAATAATATATTAAAATTTTAAAAATGAAAGGTAATTTTAAAGAGTAAAAATAAAATAGAAAATTAAATTAAAAAAATTAAAATTAAAACATAAAAATAGAAGAAATAAAATATAAAAACATTTTAGAAATGCAAACCAAAAAAAAACCACGGAAAAATAAAACACAATAAAATAAAAAATGTAACATGAAAAAATAAAAAGATAATAAATAAAATAAAATATAAAATGAAATAAAAAAATGCAGCTCTCCCCTCAGGCCATTGCCTAACACAGCTCCAGGAATACCCTTGATTGTGCTGCGATAGGGAAAACAAACCCAGTGCCTCCCAAAAAATAAGGTTTTCTAGACAATTCCCAGTTTTGCTTGGAAACAAATGCTATTTTAGCGGGAAGCTCACTTTGGATGAACATCCACACGTGCCAAGGCAGGAAAGAACCACCCCACTGTGTCCAAGGAACAGAAATTAGGCCAGAATTAATGTTTTAATGGGATTGATGTAATTAAAAATGCAGTAAATTGAACTTTACAAAGAGATGAATCATGGCAATCAAATACTTAGCAAGTTTTCCTGTGAATTCACAGAATTCTGTGAATATGGAATGCAATAATTCCTGATTCCCAAACTCTACTGCAAACCAGCAGGTCTGAGGAGACACAGGAATTTATTTCAGGGGGACACAAGGATCCCTCAGCCAGCCAGTATTTCTCTCAGGCTCTTCCCACTGCTCTCTGAGGACACAAACAGAAGTTTTTCCCCGGTGTTCCCCTTTCCACCAATGCCAAGACTCATGTTCTCCTCCAACTCCATGTTCAAGAAGGAAAAGAGGAATATTATCATTGCACAGGCTGTCCAGGAGGGTACGTCTGAGGCAGGATCACCAGCTCCCAATCCACTGCCGCTTCTGGATTTCTGAGCAGCTCCTTTCCATCCTGCCCCTCGCAGCACCATTCCATGTGCCGTGTCCACAGACACCTTCTCCACGCAGCTTAAAACCCACAGAAACCAAAAGAAAGAAGATCAAAACCCAAATTACATGTTTCTAGTCTAGAGAGAATGAGGGAGGTCAAAAATCTGTTTTTATTTTAGAACACTAGAGCAATTTTTTAATGACCTGGAGTATCAGTGAAGGGCAGCAAAAGCTGATAAAACTTAATTTCTCTGCTGCTAATAAGTTAATAAAGGAGTTTAAGTCTAGTAAAGATCAAGTTTTGCTGCTAAAAATTAAGGAGGTGCCATGGTGGTTTTGATACTTTTAAGATTCTGGTATTAGAGGGTGTTTGAAGGTATACCTGTAAATACTTAGACCTATTTAAAAATTCAAGTAGCGGAGGGAAACTCAAGGTGGCCCCCTTTTCTCTCAGGATGTAACTCTGCACTTTTTCTGCCTTTCGCCAGAGGGCTTTGTGTTACACCTGGCCACCGGAGCAGCCTTGGGTCCCGCAGTGACACTCTCTGCTGTCGTGTGTCCCTGAGAAGCTGGCCCCGGCAGGACAGCAGAAGACATTTGTGCAGAGGCAGGGCAGTGAAGAGGAGTGTGTCCCAGTGGCCTCTGCCCATGTAACACTCCTTGGCAACAGCAGACTCGAGGACCCTGCCTTCTTTGACATCTCATCCAAGTTCTCACTCACCATTTTCAACGACTCTCAAATGCCCAAATCATAGCACAGAAAACTGATAAAACGCAAGGAATAAACCCAAACAGGAACATCCTAATGCAGCGCTTGACCTTGGCTTCTGCCACTCCAAGCTCCTGTCAGAGGCATCAAAAGGAGTTTGAGCTGATTGTGCAGCATCTTCCCTGCTCCAGCCCATGCTCTGCAGCACAGCCAGGTATGGCAGAGACACAAACAAATGCAACACATCTTGATTCGCACCAAAACATAAGTCAACCCGATACAGAAATTCTAAGACCAGGAGTACGTGTGCTCAAATTAGTCTGGGGCAGTGGTTGCCACTGCATCTTATTTGGCTGCCATGCTCCTCATCCAGAGCTGAGGCTGCTAAGACCCTCAGCAGCCAGTACCTTGCTGCAGGTGATAGGCTTGATCTGGCACATGACTGGGAGATCTCATGTAGGCGGCCAAGGTTTATTAGAGAAACTGTTAAATTACAATGACTCGTATACAAAGATAAGCTGCAGTGCCTTCTGAAAGGCAAAGGTGTTTCTGACCCATAGAAACTGATACAGATTACCCAGATGCCACTGACTACAGCAGGCTTGACAGTATACTAACGATCATTTTGCAGTTAATCTCAGTGGTGTCACCATTTCTTCTACCTAGTACATCCAATGGGATGTGTACATTGTGTCAGCACATAACTAGTACCTCCTGCCGGCTGCCTGTCTATCTCAGCAGCATCTCTTCTGTCCCCACTCCATCCCATGAGCTCTCCCTTTCCTTGTTCGCTGAGTTTAAACATCCAGAGCAACACATCTCTATGAAACTTTTTTAAATTCAATATGAGGCTGCTCTCATCTTTAACTGGATGGGGGAATAAGAACTCAACTCTGTTATTAGACCTTTAAACTAAAATTTAAAAAAAAAAAAAAGACCCAAACAAAATCACTGTTCATTTTTCATGAAGAATTCAAACCCTCCACTGGCACGGTCCTAGGAATGTTTCTTTTTCTGCTTCCAAGAGTCAGCAATCGTGGAGGTGTATCCCGAAGCACCATGGCATTGTCCTGGTGGTGAGGTGAGCTGTCATAGGTCTGCACAGACCAGTGCTGCTGTCCACATAGCCAGCAGGAGGCTGGCTGTCAGTCTGGGCATGGGGTGAGGGCGCACAGGTGGGGTGCCCGAGGTGCAGGAGCAGACCTCATAGCCGTTCTTTGACCGGCTCTCGTCGTGCTGCCCCGGCCTGGAGCGCGCCCCGGTCCTGCTGCTCCCGGCTGCCTCAGGCGCGTCGGCCTGCATGTCACTGCACACCAGCCAGTCCCTGGCGATGGACTGTGGGTACCCGGGCTGCACGTCCAGCTCACTGTCCAGCACTTTCCAGTACTCTTTGCCCTTGAAGAAGTAACTTGCACCTGCAAAGAGACCAAAACCCAAACATAAGGTGAGTGGCGGTGGGGGCTGTACCAGAGGAAGGTCAAAGGAGCACTTGGAGCAGCAGAGGAGTGTTCCCACCCCAGCGGAGCCCCGGGGAGTGGAGGCACATGAGGTATCACTGATTGTTGTCAATATCCCCTCTTGCTGCAGGAGAGATGCTTCAGAGGGTAAGGTAATGCTGTCACTGGCCAGGATCACTCACATCAGCCAGGAGCCACCAGCAGCTGGAAGTGGATGGTGAGGTGTTGCCTCTTCTGTGCTGAGTCCTAGGGCAGATGTACCTCCTGGTACTGTGGGTGTGTAGGGTTAAGGCCCTGTGAACCCACAGCTGGACACACCAAACACAACTCTCCTTCTTGTAATAGGGAACGGTAAAGCTGGAGACTATCCATCAATGACCTGGGGTGTGTGCTGCTGACCCTGGGCTCAGAAAAATAACCTGAGCCTGACAGAGCCCTGGGAACCTTCTGCTCTCAGGTGCAGATTTTCCACTCTGAACTGGGAGGTTGTGAATTCTCTAAGCAGGCCCCATGCTCAGGAGGACTCCTACCTATGGAAATGTCACTCTCAATAGCTTTGGAAATTTAGCTTGAAAAGTGTCTGGAAGTGGCCTTACCCTCTGCCTGGTTTAATGACTGCTAGTATACTGTTAGGTCATCAGTAAATTAACCCTGGAAGCGCCACTTTGTCATGAGTGAATAGCTGACTGTATATATCTTCTGTGTCTTTTCAGGGGAAAGAAACCACCAAGGAATCTCATTCTCAAAAAATAAGTTGCAGCTCTGGGAAAACATCTTTAGAAGTATTTTCTGTCTGCATTCTCATATATCCAGCTAAAAATCCAGCGACAACAAAAGCAGCGAGGAGCAAATTGGCCCATACTAGGATAAAAATCACTGCAAAACAGCATTGTCGCCCTGATCTTTTTCAGCCTTCTGATGTTCGCATTTTTGTAGTGGAGTTTCTCACAGATTTTCATGTAAACAAAGTGACGTTTACATTCCTCTCTGGAGGAGGGACAATTGATGGACTTCTAGTTTCACCAGTGTGGTGGGAGAGGTGTCAACCTCATCCTCCATTCTTGTTGTCCAAAATCTGTATAAACCCAAGCATAAAAATAAACTTCCTTCTTTCTCCACGACCTGACAGGTGTGCATGTTGTTCATTTCACGTCCTATAGTGACACAGCATCAATTGTGTTCTTTTAATGATTAACCTCCCACGATCTTTTTGTTGCCTGTTTAAAATTACCAAATCTTCTAGTGAGCAGTGTAGGGAACTTTGGCTGGAATCACACCTCTCTCTTCAGCTTCCAGTCACCAGGAACATTCCACCATGGGCTCAGCATTTATGTTGGCCAGCAAGGTAGAAGGGGCTAGAGCTCAATAGAGCATTGACTTTCTTTGCTGTGCTTTTTTAAATGGCCATATGGACTCACCATCTGACCACCTCATGACATCATCTAAAGGGCTGGGTATTCCCTTCCACAGGATGGCCTCCGAAGGATACCCAGGATCCATCCTACGCTCACGATCGTCGTATCGCCAGTAGAGATTGTCCTTAAAGAAATAAGTCTTGTCATTGTGAGCCCAGGAGAAAGCAGCGTCTATTCCTCCCAGGGGCAGGCCAAAGTCCGAAATAGGCCGTGGGTACCCTTCCTCCACGTTGTTGTCTTTGAAGACCCAGTATCTGTCTCCTGTGGAAAGAAAACAAACACAAAATAAAATCACATTTGTTTCACAGCCAAAACCAGTATTTCCCCACAGATGAGCTGAGCTAATGTTTTGTTATCTACTGTGGTGACAAAGCTTTGGGGCTGAGCTCTGAGCATTTACAGATGGGAATAGGAAGGGGTCAGCTCATGGGGGAACCTCTGGCTTCGAATGGCTACTTTTCTTGTGTCAGGCTGTCCATGGACATAGCCCTGCTTTACTGCTGAAAGCACGACTGTCCCGGGACATGAACACACTGACAGCATCAGTACAGCTGTCACTTTTATGTATTTGATGGAGGCATTTGGTTTTCCATCCCTTGGATTTTTGCCTGATATCCAAAAAAATAAGAGTTACGAGCAGCTTCTGTGCGCAAACTGGGCACTTTCTGTGGGTTATTTGGCTCCTGAGAAGCCAAGCGCAGTCCACTTTGGAAGAGGAATCACCAGTTTCTAGAGCCAGATGAGCTGAGAGACCTGTGGATTATGAGGAGGTACAGGGACTGGATAAATCCCACACGAGCAGCTCACTGCTCTTCAAGGGTCTTACACAGCCACCCCTTTGGCCTGACCTTGGGCAGGAGGGAACTGTCAGCATGGGGTTTTTTCCCAAGAAAAATGAAGAATGACAGGACTGGGCCCTGGTCTGTGTGAGAACAAGCAAATGAACCCAGGTGTCCAAATTTCTTCATAATTCTCTAACCACTGGGACAGTCTTTCTTCTTTTACAACATCTATTTGGGAACTTGCAGTGTCCTTTTAGGTATTGCATAGCCTATTTTAAGGATCAGGCCTTTTCCTCCCCTGGTTTTCTGGAATATTTGGAGAGGCCTTTAAATGCATGCCTACGTATCAGCAGCAGGACCTTACAGGCCAAGGTAATCTGTGCTTTGGCTTCTGTCCAGGGATCGACGAGACAGCGCTGGAAGGACAGAATAAGTCGCATTTTGTAGCTGGAAAGAAAATTCTGAGTTTATGACTAACACAGACGTCTTAGAACATGATGGCAGCTGTGGCACCTCTGGAATTCCAGCCTCCTGAGCAGCTGGGAGGAGCCCCTGGACCTGAGCTCCTGGTTGGTTGTCTGTTCAACCCCAGCAGGGAGAGAAGGGGAGAAGGAAAGAGTGAGGGCTGCTGTGGTCTGCAGACCTGACTGGGAGGGTCTAGAGCTAGGCATAAGACATGCTCCAGCTGGCCCCATTCCCTCTGGGAAAGCAGAGCAGGGCAGGCTGCCTGAGGCACACATGGCAGAGCCTTCCACATGCTGCTCCATGGGGAGATGCAGGGCTTGGTGTGGCTCTGCAGGGCTCAGCATGCCAGCAGTCCAGGAGGGCTTCGTCTGCACTTGGAATGGCCTTCTGCAAGTGTAGGGGCTTGTGTGGGACATGAGCCATCCCTCTGGCCTGACTTGGGGAACTGAAAACAAATTACTGCTTCCAGAAGTGCTTTGCTCAACACTTCTGAAACCAATAACTGCACCGTATTTCAAGCAGAATGGTCGGAAGACAAAAAGCAATTTCCAAACAGGAAAAATGGAGGGCTGGGGTATGTTTAGCACTTCAGGTGCACAGTGTCGGTGAAACAAGAGTCGGTGCCTGTCAGGATCTCAGGTGGCATTGAGAGCATGGGTGGCATGTAAGCAGCATGGCTAGATGGTCTGTGGGGCCTCGGACATTAGTACAGAAGCAAAGAGCTAAATTGTTCCTCCAGCTCTTCTGGAAAGAAAAAAAAAGCTTGCAAGTTTTTAAATAAAAAGAGAGAATTATACCACTTATTTTAAGAAAAAAATACAGCAACAACACTATAATTATTAAAACTGAAAGTCTTCAGTTTCATTTTTATTTCCTCTCTGACTTTGTCTTTTCTCAGCAACAAATACTGGAAGAGAAAAGGTCAAAGGAGGATCACACCACCTGTGAGTGTGTGTAGGGGTGGTTCCTGTGTTTCATTCTTGAAAAGCTCAGATTTTCTTTACATTTGGCTGAACATTTTTTTCGATGACATTTCCCTCCTTTTCTGTGGAACATGAGCATTACCTTTTGTTTGCCTGCCCTGCCAGTTCATTTCTCCTGGCCTTGCTCATGGACAACAGGTCTCAGACAGGCCCTCGAGATGCTCAACATGTGGCATGCTTAACATGTGACCTAGCACCACATTCTGTACCTCTAGGATTATGTTTGCTCTCACCTTTGAAGAAGACAATCTTGTGGTCGCTGGTTCTCTCGTAGACCGCATCCAGGCTGTCCAGGTTGAGCGGCAAGCCCCGCCAGAAACGATGAATCTGAGCCGGCTGGAGGGAGACCAAGTGCTTATTGCGAGTTAGTCTCCAGAAGTACTTGCCTGGAGGGACAGACTGGACATTACTGAACCACACTCAACCCATCTTCGCTGTGGGGTGACTGCTGGGTGGGCGGCGGCAGCAGGAAGCAAAGCATGTGAGATGGGAGCCATGATTTAGAGCCATCCTGCTTTCCAGCAGCAGCTGCGACTGCTTTCTATTTGTAGCAGTCATTAGAAGAAATCCCTTTTATTTTTGGATTAAAATAATGCCCTGGATATTGTGCTGGAGTTGTTATACTCCTGGCCCACAGTGTGAGGCTGTGCTGCTGAGCTGGGGCAGGAGAGAGGAGCCTTTGATCTCCCCCCTCCCTCTCTGCACGGGACCTCCTGAGAGCTAGTGGGACCAGGCACCAAGAGCCTTAAGCAAGAGCGTTCAAAAAACCATCCCCCATCCCTGTTCCTCCTCTCCTGGAGCAGCCACAGCTTTCTGCACACAGGATGTCCATCTGCTTTCATGTTTGGAAACACCTTGGATGTTACAGTGAAACACAGAAATACCAGAGGGGTTGTTTTGTAATGAAGAAAGGGAGTGAAAAATTAAAGGAGGAAGAAAACAGCTGAGTAGATCTGGAAGGGTTGACGTGGGGAACGAGGCACAGTTAAGGACTTTGGTACCATCTAGAGGTGTAGGATACTAATCAGAGATTGCAGTCCTGTGGAGCTTCCAGGATGAATGTACTGGTGGTGCCAGCAAACATACTTCAACACCTGCAGCAGCACTGCCCCAGCTAGGAGGGAGCATTTCTGAAATATTTTGGATAATGTAAAAGAAAACAGATTTATCCTTTGTGGGAAGGATGGCAAACCTTTTCCTGCCAAAAGAGCTTTCTGTGGGATTTCCTGAGGCGGCGTAATGGTTTCAGGGGCAACTCCAAAGCCAACTGTTGGCTCTGGGATTCTCAGCCTTTTTGAAGCACATTTCATGCTGTGTTTTCTCCTGAGAGCTCCAAAGTGTGACGTGAGCCAGAGCAAGATGTTTAGGAGGCAGCTCTTAACTTTGTCTTGCATTTGTTATCACCTGTTAGAAATCATTGCACATTATTTGCATTTGGTCTTGCACAAATTTCTGAGGGGAGATAAGCAACAGAAACCAAAGATGCATCTTCAGATTTGTATTCCCCACACACTCAGCTCTTTCTCCAGAGCTGGCAGATTGTGACACCAGTTTTTAAAATTTTATGGAAATTGGATCTCAGCCTAATAATGTGGGACGCAAAACTCTAATGCTTTAACATCTGCAGAAAGGGTATTTTATTCTAATTATAAGGATTTATATCATGTTCTTGTTCTTCTGCTCCAGTTTGCGTATTTGCTCTGTCTTACTGAAACATAAATAATACATTCCAATATGGTAGGAGATTGCCATAATTACAGATTCTTTTTAAGAGTATAAAAAAACCTGAGGATTCAAATCTGGTGGCCATTTTACATCAATGGAAACATATGTAATTAAATAAAGATGATTTCTGCATCTGTAATTAGCAAGGCACTAGACAAGGTCAGATTTTCACATTTTTAGGAAGAAATACAGCTCAACTTAATTCCTTCTACAGCAGATCAGTATCTGAACTTTGAAGTACCCTGGTCTGGTCTCATCATAGACATAAAGAGAAGACTCAGTACTTTTGACATTTCATCCCTTTGCTAGTGCCAGGCTCAGTGGGTGAGCAGCTGCAGCAGGGAAACCAAACCTTAAATCTGTCCCCAAAGTCAGGAACAGTCTGAGCTGTTGGTTACATTGGTTGGGTTTTTATAAGCCATCAGGAAAAAGAAACAAAATAAAGCACTCAAGTAGCAAGGAGTTCTGAATGTGATGGCCCCAGTCTGCCTGGGCTCATGATTTGCCACGGCCCAGCCTGCTCACCAAAGTGCTGCTGTTGCATGGAAGATCATCAGCCAAAGCCAGATCCATGGGGGAACAGCTGCCATTATCATGCAGAAATAATTTAAAAAACAAAAATCCCAACCTCATATTTGTTTAAAAAGCTCAGTTTAAACCTTCCTCTCAGCTGGCACACTAAACACGATGAAAGCCAAATGTGAGGTCCTGCTGCACCAAGATGTGGATGATGGGTTGAGGCAACTGCTATCTTTAATTCCAGGTAATTTTGATCCCAGCTGTGTTCCATGCTGTCCAGACCTTGGCTGCCTTTGGCAAGACTGCAGCACAAACCACGCAGACAGACACATGGGCTAAAGGCGTTTAAAACCTTGGGAGTCTGTGGTGAGGCACCTACATCAAAGCAAGCAGTGATTCCAAAGACCAGAGAACCCACCGTTGCCTTCAAAACAACAAGCCTGTGAGGTCTGGGGAGCTCCAGTCCTGGCGACTTCTCAGTGGCTTCTTTCCATCTAGGGGACCAGGTCAGAACAAAATGCCTATCGAGGGACAAAGCTCAGCACTAGAGACCATTTAAATCCTGCCCCAGATGTGACATCCCCGCTCCTTGGTGTGCGGGATGGTTCAGGGGGCAACAATGGGGGCTGCAAGGAAAGTGCTGGGGTCTGGAGGCAGACATGCAACTGGCATCCGCTGACCCTGTCCTCTTTATATGTGCTTTTTGGCCTGCAATAAATATATCCAAAAATAGACACCGAGATAGATTTCTCCTTATTCATCAATTTTTCCCCTCTGAGAGACAGACAGCCATTTATCCTAACAGCAGTTCATGTCTCTGAGTCTCCCGTCTTCACTGGGGCTTTTTGGAGCTGGCATCTGAACAAGTAATGCTGTGGAACAGTCTCTGTATTGTGCTTCCCTCAGGGCACAGGCAACACCAAATTCTCTGGAGCCCTTTTGCTGCTCTTGCCTGTGACCCAAGGCTCACGCTGTGATACTCAGATGCTGGGACACTGCTGCTCATTCCTCGGGAAAATGCTTCTGCTTCCCTGGTGGATGGCTTTGGGGTGGCCAAATGGTGGCCAGGGACGCAAAGAAATGCCCACATCTTGGAAAGATGAGAAAGCAAGCCCAGAAAGTCCAGCTGACACAGACTCTGCTCAGCTGAAAAGGCACTGATGGGATCTTCATCAACAGCTGGGTGCTCCGGGAACACACTGCCAGCGTTTACTGGCATAAAACCAGATGGTCCTCAATTGTGCACATGCTGTCCTTGAGAGATGCGTGGCAAGCATCATTAAGGAAGGTGAAGCATGAGAGAAAAGGAAGGCTGGAAACATCCAGGAAGAAAGCAGTGAAGTGTTGTTGCTGCTCTGCTCATCCTTGTTTTGACCTCGATTTTGACTTTGGTAGCACAAATATCAGATTTTAGCTCTTCACCTGGGCAATCCAGTGTGATGGATCGGAGTAAAAACTGCTGCTCTGGACTGTCACCAGTCTGGCCACACACTCAGGTATGTGAGACACGTCCCTGGGTCTGTGGGAGCAGCCCACAAACCCCACAGCTCATCCTTACCACCCACCCCAGCCTGTCCCACTAGTGCTGGGTGCTGCCACACCAAAGCCACTGCTGAGTGACACAGACACAGACCCCTGGCACTCACCTTTGAAGAAGAAAGCCTCTCCCCGGATCTGGGCCACTGCATCGAAGTGTGTTTTACATCTGTTGGGCACATCCCGCCTGAGTCTGTGGAGAGATGCCCAGGTGAGCAGGGCCAGGCAGACAGTGAGGGGCTGTGTCCCCCTGATGCCTCCTATCCCACAGACTGAATCACCCCTGCTCCTGGAGAAGACTACAGGCCGTGCCCATCTGTCACTCATGATGCTCAAGCCCAGCCATGTCCAGGGGGATTTCCAAGGCAAACCTCAGCCTGGAGACAGCTTGGGGCTGACAAACCTGAGCCACCAGACGCCATTGCTGGGAGTCAAGCGAGGACACGCTCTACCTCCACAGGCTCATATAGATGGTGAGGGCTGAGCTGGCTTCCCACTCCCAGTGGCACAGTGTGGCTTGGCCAGCTGCCCCAGGGCAGCAGAACCTGGAAAACAGCCAAGCAGCCTCTCGCTCCAGCAGCTCAGGATGCTGCTGCTCCAGGGCTGAGCTCCAAAGTGCCAGTGAGAGGTGGCAGAGCTGCAAAGCAGAAAGCAGCTGAGCCTAAAGGGAGGGACCTGGAGGAGCCACATGATACCCAGTGAAAGATACCTGGCGAAAGCCATCTGGCAAGTGGCAGCTGAGATACTGAGCTACTTTAACAAGGTGGGTGGGGAAGGCACAGAGTATGAAGGACTGAGAGAGCCACAGAGCCCACATAAGAAATGATGTCTGATGAAGGAACAAGGAGAAGATGCTGGGAATGTGCACAGAAAAGCTGCTGTGGGTGACAGGGAAGTATAAATCTATTCTGGTGACAGAAAAAATTGTGCTGGTCTGCCAGCACCAGCTTCACTGCCCTCTTTGGCCACAAAATGACAAATGTGGAGGCAAAACCCATCCACCCTCCCAGCACATAAGGCAGGAACATGGGGACAGCTGGTGCAATTTCCTGCTGCTCCTGCTGCTGGTGTGAGATGGTGGCCTTCCACACCAGCAGAGAGAAAGGCTCTCATATTTCTAGGTCCAAACATGTCCATTAGGAGCCTGGTGGACAAGCACCTTTAGAAGCTATGCATGCAGAAACGTAACTGATGGCATGCAGCGTGTTCAAACAAAAGGAGTGTGAGGTGAAGGTGACCTGCTCCATCTCTGCTGCTCTCACTTGTGGTGCCCTTGGTGTCTGGCAAAAATGTGTGTGATCATCCTCTCCTGCCTTTTTTGTTCAGCGTCCTTTCTCCTCTTAACTGCCCTGCTGTTCTGGTCAACATTTATTAATGGTCTATATCCTGCACTTCCCTTAATGAGGCCATGCCGGCTGCTTGATGACACTCCGTGTAAGCAGCCCTTTGCCAGTGCTAACCTGCATTGGAGTCAGGTCATCAGTCCACTTGTTCCAATATTCACCCCCTCAGGTACATTAGGCAGTTGCTCACTGTGGAATGATTTAGGTAAGTTATGCTTGTGCAATTCAGGATACTGCTGAGGAAGTTTGATTAAAATTCCAGCAAGGATGAATTTACCTAAGGGTGATGGTGATAACTTTCCACTAATATGAGTAAAAAATTTGAGTTTTTATGAAATATCCAGAGATCCAGAGAGAAATACCAAAGCCAGAGTGAGCAGGCAAGATACCGATGAAGCAGACCTTTACTACTACACATCGTTTGCAGGAAAGGAAGAAATTTGACTTACGGGACAGTGGAGCGGTTCTCTGGCAGCTCTGGCAGAATTGGATGGTCATCTGTTTTGCTTACTTCAGGCTTGGCTGTGGGGGACACAGATTCCCTGACTCCTGTGTAGAAAAGTAGCAGTAATGGGGAACACCATCCTCCCGACCAGCTCCACTCACCCCAATAAACAGCTATTCCAGCGTGTCCTGCCACGGCAGGAACGGACTGTAGCCACGTGAGCTGGACACAAACTCACCGTAGAGCTGCCAGATCCGGACTTTGTCCTCATAAGGCAGGTCATACTTCAGAGGATCGCCCACTGGACCTTGGTAGTAGGGTCTCATTATAGACTCTATGGCAGAGATGTGGGTCAGGCCAATGGCATGGCCAAACTCATGGACAGCTACAGCAAATAGGTCCATCCCATGTGTGTCTGGAGATAAGAACAACATTGAAATAAAAGTCACTAAGTGCTGATAGTAATTGGGGGATTTGGGTGGGCTGCAAGGGCTGTGAGAGAAAGTATAGTTTTATGTTGGATAAACTAGAAAGAAGAACTTTGGAATAGGTAAAGTTTGAAAATGACTTTTTTTTTTCCAGTTGGAGACTGGACTGTATCAAATGAAAACGGAAAGCAAGGCAGACTTCAGCCTACATCAGGCTGAGTATCACTCCTCTTATTTCCAGATCACTGTTAGCACCTGAGGAAAAGCTGGACAAAGGGCTGAGACAGTTAACACATCACAACCATCTTGCTGAGCGGCACTGCAGAAGCTGGGCCAGAGCAGTCACTCCCTACACCTCATGCCTGCTGCAGCTGCTGACACAGACTTTGCATTGCCCAGAATACCAGATTTCTGCAGCCACATGCCAGGAGCTCATCACATCCTGTGACAATGAGCCAAATCATGTGCCAAGGAGCTGGAGAATGCCTGCAGTTCCCGCCTACCCACGGTGCTCTGCAGGGCTTTCCCTGCCTGGCCTGGCACGCTGCTGCCCTGGCCAAATCCATCCCTCAGCCTTCCTGTATGCACGCAAACACCAGAATGTTCATCTGCTTATTGGCCACCAACCTGCTCGTCTCACTACTGCCCTGACGCAAGTAGGTGACTGTGTCCAGCTTGTTTTCAGACGATTTACCATCTTCTCCTGTTATACACCTCGTGCTGAAAGGGCTGCAGCTCTTGTGTCTGCTGCCTTTGGCAAGCACTTTGATCCTCACACACCACAATGGGCATTAGGGAGACATTGTAGAACGTCAATACCTCCTCTGATGACTTTTTTCCTTCAGTCTGGGCTATCTCTACCATACTGTCTTTCCCCAGATTTCCTTATTTGCAGTCCAACCCCCAGTGCCTCACACCACACCCATATACGGACCAATTTTATCCTCTCCAGAGCCTGAAACAGTCATATAAGGGGTTAATGCTCATTTCCAAACATACGCCACTGCTACCAAAGTAACGGAGGAGCTGCTCCCAGGAGCTGTACAGGACTGAGCCTGCTTGGTGCATTTCCACCACTCAGCTCCAGATGGGCTGGGCCACATGTTCGTGCAATTTCTGCCCCTCTGCACAGCAATGTCCTGCAGAGCAGTACCAGAGAGCAGCAGTGATTTTAAGTGTGGTTCTTATAAAGATCGTGATGCCGAGTATTGCAAAAAAGAGGCAGTGAGGTTGGAAAGACGCCTGTGAAGATCCGGGGAGCGCCACATTCCCTTACAAGGATTGGAGACCAAGGAATTGGCTCCTCTGCCATCTGAGGTGGCTACTTTTTTGCACAAAAGTAGCCACGGCTGATCCTGCCCAGTCCTTAGTGCTCCTCACTGGGCACGGGGTGTTGGAGCAGGGGGATATTCTTTGCTGAATTTTACCTTTTCCTTTATAACTATTATTTACAGTGCCTGTAACCAGACGAGATTTTTATAACCTGTGCTGTTTTCCCTGGCACTAGGAGAGAACAAGACATATGCTCTCTGACATTTTAATGCCAGACTGACAACCTTGGGGACATTTTTATATCACCTACCAAGTAGTTGTTTTTAAATCAGCAGAGAGAACAAAATAAATAAAAGATGAAGCTTGGATAGCTCCAAGATCTTCAAAATAAAGGTCAGCTTTTTGCTGGCAGGCTCATCCCCCCATCCCTCGGTGGCGTTTGGAGGTGCACTCCTTGCAGGAATGTTGGCTCTGAGCTCGCTCCTTCACGGGAGTTTGTTTCACAATGAACACTCCCAGCCACTAGCTGCAAAACTGACTCCATCACTAACACATTTGCTGTGGCCAGCTACTGACCACAGCACTTGCCTCTGCCCTGCATGTCTGCAGATCAAAACTGCTGCTTTTTTGTCCCTTCCTGATAAGAACCATCAGTTGAGGCTGCTCATCAGCACGAAACAAGGAGCTGGTGTAATTCTGAAGGATCAGCCTGTCCAGACCTTTAACCTTCACCTCAAGACCTCCTCCAGCACCCCTGGTGAACACTCCTGCCCACGAACACTAAGGGGGATTGGATGGAAGTCAACCGGTGGGCAGGAAGAACGTATTAGCTTGTTTCAGAGAAGACGGTTAGGTTGCAACAAAGTCATGAAGCTGAGGCAGCATGATCCCACTAGGAGGCTGGTGGAGGAGGTGGCGTGACAAGTATATTAGCAGTTGGTGGCTGCAGAGAAGACATACTTTCAAAAGACACCTGACACAAAGGCTGCGGACCTGATCCCCACAGATGGCTTTGGAACTGAGGAACACTTGCTTCTGATACTCCCTCTGCTTATTAGAACTCTGGTTTAGCCAGATGAGATGAAGATAAAAAAAAACTAGAACTGCAACTTGAACCATCCTGATGTCAGGTATTAGACAGGAGATGGCAGGAAATAACCAGGCCTTTTTCCCAGCACAGTACAGAGCCCTTTATACGTTGGTCAGCCAATAGTATACTTTAAGAATAGGAAACTAGGACATGTGGCTGGGAAGGCACCCAAAAGATGTCAAAGTCAGAGAATGCAGACCCCACCCAAGAGCTCCAGTATCCACATACCCAACCTGCAGCCTTCCAGGTCTCAGAAGAGATGGGCAATGGGGAGCTCTGCAACTGCTGGCAGGAACAAGGAGATGCCATTGAGGCTTCCAGGAACATAAGAGTGTCCTCAACACTGCCTGGGTTGATTTCGCTAGCAAGGCTGAGAGAGGAATCAGAAGACTTCAGGGATCCTGAAGCCTGGGGTAAAGATGTGGCAGAGGCTAAACCACTCCAGCCACCAGAGCAGAAGAGGGAAAGTGTAAGCCCTTGCGCTTGGCTGCAGCTCTCTCACCCTGACCTACCTGATGACCGGAAGGTCCAGTATTCGTCATCGTCAAAATGAGTGTCCCCTGCTGTGTGATGGTCTCCAGGGAAGAAAGCGTGTGCCACTGTCCCACCCGGCCCATCAAAGGGATAGCCATCATTGTGATCTGCCTTGGAGAAGTCTATTTGGATGTCAGCATTGTTTCCTGCCACTTCATGGAAATTCAGTGGGGTGATGTCACTCCAGACCTTCAGGGCATAGTACATCAAGGCTCGGACAGTGTCGTGGCCCAGGTGGGACTCTTTTGGGAAGGTGCGAACTCTGAAATAAAGAGGGCAAGAAAGAGGATGAGTCAGTAGCGTGAAAGGTCTTCAACAATCACCAGAACTGGCTCTGCAGCTGCCTGGTGCATCAGAGTGAGGCCTTCAGAGTTTTTTGCATTTTTGGGCTGAGCTGGAGTGGAAGAAAAGTCACCGTTTCCTGTATAACCCAACTTTGAAAAAGAATTGCAAATATTGTTGATTTAATAGAAGAAATGAAAAGACAAAGATGCAATGAGGGACCTTGTCTTCTAAAGGAGTATATTTAGATAATCTTTTGTTGACAATTTTGACAAAAAAACACATGCTTTCCAAGCAAATGTACTGTTGACTGAGTAATTATTGACAAAAGCCTAATCTGATGGATAACTTCTGGCCAGCTCTACCCCAGTAATAACAGATACTTTATTTTTTGTGCACCAGCACACCAGCCGAAGTGTTTCCATGGTTTGACAGATTTTCAAAGGCCGAAGCAGCAATTATGATCACATCGCCTACCCTCCTGCACAATATGGCTGTGACAGCATGACTCAGTACCACACCACTTCCCATCACCAATGGGCAGTGATGACCTAACTAAACTTCAAGAAGTAATTGCAGGCATCAGAAGGGGATGTCACACCACTCAAGCTCCTCTTGAGTAGCAATTTGAGCACTGGGAGACACCATGGGTGCGAAAAGGGGAGAAGGGGAGTGGGAACAACTTGCTTGCTGAGGATGGGAACACATCCCACACCCTCAGGAGACAGGCAGCCCAAAGTAGGCACTACCTTTGGGCCAGGGCAAAACTAGTCAGGGCTAAATCTTGGAGAACAAACAAGGACTCATGAGAATAAGCAGAAATCTCACTAACAGTTCCTCTGAAGCACTTGGGAAGCTCATCCTGGAGACAGCAGAATGAGTGAGTGAATCAGACAAAACACATCACAGCTAAATGAACAAAAATCATTCATATCTCCAAATGAGCACAAATCATTCATATCTTCACTTTGGCTATCCCCTTGACTCTTTGGGCAAAGAAAAAAACTTATTGACTATTCTAAATGAGTTACATGCATGTGACACCAGATGATTGTAGCACTTCAAAGAAAACACATTTGTAAATGAGAGAGCACAGAGATACAAAGATATGAGCATGGGATTAGAAAAGACAATTTTCAGGCAATTTTTAATTTATAGAAGAGACTGTGTCTGGATGTAATCCTCTAGAGTACAGAGAAAAAGGCCACCTGGATTCCAGATATTCATTAACTAGCTGCCCTCATCTTTCATAACACTCCTTGGGACTTAGGTAAACCCTTTTCTGCTTTAATTTCTACTGAATAAGTCATTATACTTGTAACACACATCATATTTACCTCAGGAATTATGACCTTTCTCCAGGATCATGGTGCCTAAGGCACAGAGTCACATCTGGGGACCCTATCTGCTCTTTCCTCCTCAAGCCCTGCTCACCACCAGAGCTGTTTTCCCTTCCTTTTCTTTCCAGCTGTAGAATGAGGATAATAAAGCAGATCTCCCTCGTACAAGGATGGTGGATAAAAAGCCCTGTCTAAAGAAACAAATATTATTAATATTCATCACCAGATCTGACTCCAGGAACATTAGATTAAGGCAGAAACCGTAACAATGCCTATTTTACTTCTTATAAAAGCTCCTACACCTCTGAGCTGACCCACATTCTATGAATATGCTGCAGGTGTGACTGAAAAGTCCCTTATCCTTTATTCATTATCACTGTCATTTTTCAAGAGAATCCCATCAGGGTTTTTCAATTCAGCATCTGATTTGATTGCTGGACCTCTGCTAATTGTTTTCAACGACATTAGGAAAAGACTATTATGCTGATAGGATGTTCGTTGGCCTTGTATCACACAATTCCACAGAAAAAGAAGCACATTTCTAACAGTATGCAGATAAATAAGCTTCTTCCTATCTTAATTTACTATTATTATTATTATTATTATTATTATTAGTAGTAGTAGTAGTAGTAGTAGTAGTAGTAGTAGTAGTAGTAGTAATAGTAGTAGTAATAAATGGTACTTAGATTTCCAGTGGAGAGAAACACTCCTTCTTCTTGGAGTAAATCCCTTCTGAGACTCCTCTTACAGAATTTGGATCTTGGGCAAAAGTCTGAGGCAAGTAACTGGAGAGAAATCTCTGCTCCAGACGGGACCCTCCTCTGCCAGCCAGAGGGAGGGTGATGAGTACTGGGCTGCTCAGGCCTTCCAGCCACCCTGCCAACACTGCCCTAAGCCGTAGGGTCAGTCACATCTCTCCTCAAATCACACTCCGGGACATCCTGAGGAGTGTCCATCCCTGTGGTGGATGAGGCTGCAGGAGGGAGCATCAGCCACAACACTGGAATTTGCAGCTGCCAAGCAGGATGTGGTGTTGAGGGGCACAACTGGATGCCAAGGAGGAAATCTCCCCTCTGCATTTAGAGCTCAGCCAGGCAGCAGCATTGCCATTCAGACAAATGAATGCTGACTCTCACACAGCACTGCCAGTCCTTCAAGTGTCCCGAGTCACCTCCTTTGCTTGACCCATCTCAAGCAGACTTTGTATCTAGGATGGTTAATAAGTAGAGACTAGAGAGGATTGATCTGCCTCTGTTTGTCATTGAGAGGCATCCACACCTACTTTGATTTCTAGGTTCCTTATTGGTTTTTGTCCTCCCAAAGACAAAAGTGCAAGACTATCAGTGATGGATGAGAAATCAATAGCATGTTAATGAAAGTACTCTTTCACTTTCCCAGCCCTGAAACCACAGACAAAATAAATGCAGAGAACTACCAAACATGTCAGGCTAAGGACTGCTTGATAAACCCACCCTGATTTTTCTTGGAAGGGAAATGAAGAGGGGATAGTTGAAAGGGTGGATACTTGTTGCCTCGGCAAAGGTGCTTTTCCAGCTGCCCAGAGCCATCCATGGCACAGCAGCTCTGATCCAGTGCTACCCTGGCAGTGCTGCAATACTGCCATTCTCTGCAGGAGGAATGCAGCTTGTGTTTCAACCCTCCATCACTCCTCTCCTAGCACTTAGACTATCACCCAAAAATGTTCAGTTTCTTCATTCTCCTGCCCTTTATCAAACACAGAACACTGGTCACCCCTGAGCCACTGCACCCCCACACACCTGCCTGCTCTCTGCTTCAGCTGCTCGGGGATTTTCCTAGGAGGGTCTATGATGGGGTATTACAATAGCAGGATGGCCAGGACCATTGTGGGGATGGGAGCTCAGAACTGGGGCTCGCATACCCTTCCTCTTGACCGCCACTCCTCCACGCCTGAGTAAATCCACACCTGGGCTCAGGCAGTGGCACCTCCTCTCGGGGGATGGCTCAGGACACTCACAGCAGTGGTGGGCACTGAGTGACTGGTGTCACTGCTACTCTGACAGTAGGGTCTGCTCCCACTCCAGCAGCCCATGGCCTGAGCATCAGTGTCAAAGACTGCAGCTCTGATGACATGACACATGGGAGTAGCCCTCGACTACAGACAGATGAAAGCCAGCTCAGATCAGCACTGAAAGAAAAAAACTGGGAAATTTTAAAAGCTGAGCTTCCATGGCTCCCCCTGCCCCAGGGAGCTTCAGGTGTACAGAGATGGGGCATGGCCCTGCTGCTGCACTTCCCAGGACTGTGGAGAGACAGCAAGCTCTGGGAATAAATGGAGATGCCAGCGATGAATTCCCCTTCTGTGGGGTGTTACCAGAAGCAATAAAGCAAAATCAGGAAGTGAAAAATAAGGCTGCAAACATGAGGTGGAAGTGGCTGCAGGCAGCTCTGGCACTGATGCCGGCAGAGGGCACCCACAGCATGCCACTCTCTCAGCAGCCACCTTGGAACCTGGGGAGAGCGCAGGGAAAATAAAATAATAACTAAAACAATTTTGTGAAAAGAAAATTTATATGCTGCAATATCCTGGAAACTCTACATGGAGATGAGGCACAGAAAAGCATTTATTTCTGAGGCTGCAATGGGATGCTATGAGGCTGTACTGTGAGCTGTGCAGGATGCAGCCTGTTTTGTTTTGCTCCCTGAGCTCTCCAGTCCCACAGCTTGGTTGCACACAAAGATAAAAAGAAGAAACCTGAATGACCTGTATACCTTTAGAATTTTGTTTGCCCAAAACTGCCTTCTCAATCAGTGCATGAGCCTATTTCAAGGCTCTCTTTTCCTACAGCTCTGCTTGCATGTTTATTTCAGCCTTGCAGTTGTTCAGGTTTTACTTCAACTTTTAAATGCATGTCAGAGTAGCATTCAGTTCTGTTTTCTTCTTTAAAAATCTTCAAGGAATGTGTAAAAGGTAAGCCAGTAAAACTTTTATGTCTCTATTGGCCAAATTTCATGGCAATTTCCAAAAAGTCAGTTTAATCTCAAGTGCTGGATGTAAATACTACATTGGAGTTTCTGTAATGCTATAGTGCTCTGATGGCTACAACCTACAGTTGTAAAATACAGCCCTTTCTTGGACAAAAGCCGAGATTTTGGAAAGGATCAAAGAATAAAAAGCAGGAATTACTTTGTCAGGGGATGGATTTTTTTAATGCCATACATATAATATTGCCTCAGACCTAAACCCCTTTTTATGGCAATCCTTGCTGCAGCATCACAGTTTCCAAGAGTATGGGAATGAAGCTTATTCCTCTTTCCCCATCAAGTCAGGGCTGGGCAACAGGGAGACAGGCTGAGTTTTTATAACACAGGTCACTTCACAACATGAAGCCATCTATGAACCAATATTGTGTCTTACTGAAGCTAAATTATGTTTATCTTTTCTCAAAATAAAGTCCCAAAGGAATCTGCTGGAACATAGACCAAATCTCTTCTAAGGCCATAGTTTCAACATGTGTCGACAGCAGCAGCCAAGCTGAGATTTGTTACTGCGGTGGGAAGAGGACTCTCTCTAGGAGCTATGCCAGGATCAAAGAGAAACTTAATAATAAGGAGAACTCTCCATCAGATCCACATGTGTTTTCAGGACAGTGCACCTTATGCTGCACACTATCCTTAGAGGAAAAATTACTGCAGCACATGGTATTTGAGGGAGGAAAAATGAGTCCCAGAAAGCACAGATCTTGGTGGTTCAGGGATCAGTTTGCTTGCCAACCCTGATCTGCAGCATATTTCTGAAAGCTGGACCTGAACGTCGGTGTGCCACAGGTGCAGAGGGACCCACATGTGTCACTTCCTGACACTGTGGGAAACATACATGCCTGTGGCAAGATTAGGAAAAAAAAAAGTGACTTTATTACCCAGAAAATGCTCCTACCCTTGGACTCGGGTGGGGCAAGAGAAGAAGCTCCAAGCTTGGCAGCTGCCTGAGAAAGCACAGAGTCCTGATGAACTCAAGAAAAAAATGCTCTAACAACCATTGCAACCCAGCAAAATTCTCCCAGCTAATTCACCAGCCAAATCTGCACCATTCCCAGGAACTGCCAAGTGGGTCCAAGAAGTCACTGCTGAGACTGTCAGAAGAGTTAAAATAAATAGGCTATGGGGTCCTGGAAACCTAGAGGGACATATTTTAACCATCACCCTAAAATTCATCTCAAAGCCATACTTAACCAAGGTGACTGTGGAATTGGTCTTTTGCTGCAAGATTGCAGCAGAGATAGATGAATTCTTACCTCCAGGACAAGTTTCTTTTGCTCCACTTGGTGACAGCCTGGGCAAATCGCTTCCTCCGGGTCTCTTCAATGGCCAGGTCAGGCAGAGAGCAGCGAGGGGTCTTCATCAGCTCCAGGGTGGCTTCATCTAGGGTTGAAGAAAAAAACAAGAAATCATGGGAATGGTGGGTTATGAAATCCCAGGGGGGACAAAGAGATGGGAAATGAAGTGCTAAGAATGAAGCAGAAGAGTAAAAGTCAATACTCAGGAGCCCACTGGGGCTAGGCACCAGCCCCAGCATGTTGTGGTGACACCCATTAAACACTGAGTGTCCTACATCCCACTGCTGCTCCCACCAATCGACAGCAATTCCTGCTGGAAGTCCCGTGTGGCCAGCTTTGATTATGTTTTAAAACGTATTATTTTAAAATACTCTGCTCTCTCTTGATGAATTTCTCAATATTCTTCTCTCAAGGAGAAACATTCACATGTAAACAAACCCACCTCTGCTCAGCTAGGCCCAACACTTCTTATTAATTTTTTTTAAGTGAATGGAAGCTTGAAGTGTCTCTTCTCACCAGCTGAACTGCAGAAAAGTTGTTTCATTCACTCATTTTCCTGCTGACTTTACCTCTTAAACTCTCTTTTCATGAACAAGCCCACAACCACGACCTGCCCAGGGCAGCCATTCCTTTCACCCTAGCCCATTTTGAACACCCCCTCTGAAAATGCAATTTGAACGGCCACTCCGGTTTTGGGGTCTCCTGCAGCTTGTGATGCAGCGGAAGAGGAACTATTGCACGTGCTCAATTAAGACCAGATATAGGGAATCCCAGTGTTGGGATGCAGCTGTGGCTTCAGGACACCAACGGAGAGATGCTGGAGTGTTGAGATGGATAGAGAACTGCCTGCTAATTAGCTTCTTCTCCTTAATTGTGTCCCGAGCAGCAGAAGCACGCTGGACCCATGGTGGGACGGTCATGGAGGGAAGGAGAGCAGAGAGGCGCCCTTCTGCAGGCCAGGATAATGCTGGCTTTCTCCTTCCCACAATGAAGGCATTGAGAGGAATGACCCTGACCATGCTGGTGAACTCTGCTGCCTACCCTTGGACTGCTCCCTCCCAGGTAGATGTGCCTGCCACACAGATGCCACTGCCTGCCCCTGCTGGCTAACGAAGCTGCTGGAGCAGGTGATGGGCTCCCGGCTGGCTAGGCATGACCAGGGAGTACCTGGAGCTGCTGCAGCTCAGTGAGCTCCCAGAAAAGCCCTGAGGAGCATCCTGGCTTTTATGCACTGTGGGCAGGAGCAAACAGAGTTGGGGTGATGCAGCACCATCCTTCTCCCTTCCTGACCTATGCCCCAGCAGCAAAGAAACCAAAATATCTATGGATCTAAACTGGGAGGCCTAATCAGGATTTTTGTTCAATTCAATTTGATGCTGCAAGTAAGGCTTTGAACAGGACAGCTTACTCCCTTTTTTCCCCCCTCGTCTTTTTAAATTCTTTTTGTTGGTTTACTTTTTTTTTGAACACACCAAGAGCTATTTTAGGCACACTGAGAACCCCAAGGGTCTGTGGGTCTGTTGAAATAATTGCTTGCCTCAGGTTCTTGAAAACACAAGGCAACAGAGCACCTGAGCCATGTAATTATTCTTACAGCTCCAAACTGGGCCGTATGCTCCATCCACATGATCTTTTTGTGGAGCTTTTCCCGGTGCTGCTCCAAAACACAACACCACGTCCCTTCTCCCCCATGGACCTACAACAAGCCATCCCTGCCTTGCTCTACACCAAGGAGAGGAGGGGTCATGAGCCACTGACCTAGTACTCCTGTGGCCTCAAGCCCCCCGAACCTCTGCATGGCAGTGATGGCCTTGGTGAGCTCCTCCTGCGTCTGCAGCTGCCCCGTGACAGGGTCCGGAGGAGGCAGATATCCAAATTTTGACAGCCAGTCCTGTGAAACAAGTGAAGGGGAAATGAGAAAAAGAAAAGAAGGAAATACTGACACAGGGAAAGATGCTCTGAAGGTCCTCTCCCTTCAATGCACCCTGATGGTTTGAGGGCATTAGCTTAATGGTTGGACTTGATGATATCAAGGGTCTTTTCCAACTAAAATGATTCTGTGGAAGTGGCTTGTTTCACCTCGACCTGCACAACACCAGGACTTTGTTTGGAAATAAACTCAGCCATGAAGTCTCTAAGCCCACTTTGCCACACAGTCATCCAAGACCTGAGGCAGATGATCTCAGCATTGACACAAAACTGAGACCTCTTCTCCAGCATTTCCACACTCCCTGGTTTAATCATATTCCTGCCAGTTGCCCTACAGTATTCATAGCCAGGTGTGGGTCTCTCTACCACCAGACAGAAGCAGGGACCTGTAGAACCCCTGGACATCCCTCTTTCCCAAAGCTTAGGCAAGTACAGCCACGTGCCATTGATCCCCTTGCCACAGGCATCTCATTAAACCCAAACCCACTGTTCAACCGGAATTTGTCTCTCAAAGGACAACATATCTTTATGAAGATTTTCCTCTTTCTCTCTTCAGGCTAAAATTGATAGAAAGAATGCTATAAATCTCCATCTTACAATTGCTTTTTAAATGTCTCGTGAATTACCTTTCTAAATCCCTTCTTACCTTCCTTCTCTCTCCCTCCCTTCCCACAGCAGAAGGATGAGCAAAGAATAATAACATCACACGCAGGGAATGCCATAAACACCTGCCCTCTATTTTCTTTATCTGTATCAAGCATTGATCTGTTGAGCCTCTTGAAGACTGATATTGATCCAGATTTCCACTGCAGTCAATACACCACAGATTTATGGTAGCCAGATTAGTGCCAGTAACCAGTAGCTGCTTATCACTACATTCTGAATTTCTCATAGTTTGGTGTCACCAGCAGCTGCCACACCGAATGCCACAGAACCCCCAGCCCTTCTCTGCAAAGTCCAATTAAACAGATTCACACTTACAGAGCTTTATGACAGATCTCCCCAGGCTTGGTGTGACTCTCCACTGGGGAGCATGGCCTGCTGTGCTGGGTTTCTCACCAGCAATTGACTTCCCTCCCCACCCTCCTTCACAATTACCTTATTTCAGTGGGATGGTGTGCTCAGGAACCAGCTTATCTGGCCATTTCTTGTTGCTTAATGCAACTCCTTAGCCACCACCTTGCTGGGAATGCGTGAGCATCGTCACAGCCCTTCCTTGCCATCAGGCTGATGGCCAGGGCCAGTGCCATCCCCTCTTGTCCCCGGCTACCATTTGTCTCTTTTCATAGCCAAGCCATTTGTGACAGAAATTAGAAATACAATTCATCTTTGATTCCTCGTGAGAAATTGGCTGCGATGTGGAGGTCAGCAGCTGGCCCATCAATTGCTGAGGATGGTGGAGTTGAATGTGGCTTCCTCCCTGGCCACGAAGACAGTCTCATTTATCCTGACAGTGGAGACACTGCCACACCAGAGACAGACACAACTCGACTGTCCTTGGGAGCTCCTGGGGATGGAGGCAGCAGCAAAAGGCTGGAGAAAGCAACAGCAGAGGGATATCCAACCAAAGTTGCGTGGGTCTTCTTTCCTTCCTAACCCCAAGGGACAGAGAAAGCACAAACACAAATGGACACTCCAAAGCAAATCAGGGGCTCTCTACATAAAAGATGGAATGAGTGATCAGAGATCACAAATCCTTCATATGATCTACCTTGCAAGCACCAATTTCCCTTCATGTGATTATTCATCTAGGCCATCAAGTTTATCCTGCTTTACTCAGATCCTCCTTAGTTTTATAGACCTCTGTGATAGTGCTCCCATTCAGCTCTTTTCCATATAAGGGTTCTGGCTGGTTTCCTCTCTCCTTGTACGCAAAGCTGATTCATAACATTGAACTTTAACATTCCACCTTCGCTGTGGCAGAAAATTTCACGAGAGACTGAAGCTGGCTTGGAAATGAGAAAGAACAGCAGAAATTGTCTGGCTACTTATCTGTGTGCCCCATGAAAGCCTCTCAGATATTTTCTTGTCCTTAATAATGACAAAGGCTAAACTTACATACTTCCATAAATAAGAACATGAAAACCTTTTCCATTGAGATAACTTTAACACATCCCCTTCTTATTTCCACCTTAATAAAAAAGCACCTTTTTTTCTTTTTTTGCTTGCTAAGTCTCATTAGCTTAAAATGTTTAAATGTAATAGTGATTTCAGCTGAATACTAAAATTCGATGCATATCTCTTTCCTGAGCTGGCACGATAAAAACTTTTCCTTAAAAGTGTACTGTGCTAAATGAATTGACCTAATCCCATGAGAAGATTCAGCTTCAACAAGTATTCGAAAAGTTTAAAAATGGCTTAGTCATAAAAATCAGATTAAACCAATGTCTAACCATCTTCTGGCTCCAAGAAGAGCTCGGAACAAGCAGGGCTGCACTACATGACTCATGCCATGCCCCACGGTAAGTACCTTGGTCTGGGGCTCACATGATCCCGGCTCAATTTTTGTGGGAATCACCACCAGCAAGGATGGGTCTGAGAACCAATTCCAAAATGAATCTTCTGATCCAGCTCCACCGCTGAGCATTACAGAATGAAAGGCTCTGCACTGGCTCAGGTCCAGGAAAAAAAAAAAAAAAAAAAAAAAACCAACCAAAAACAAGAAAACAAACAAAAAAAGGAAGAACTGCATGCTTGGCAGAAAAGTCCAAAACCACCCAGCCATCTGCCCCTTCTCTCTACCAGCTAAACACAGCTGCCAGAAAGAGACCTGGTGCTGCTCAGTGCAGAGCAGCAGCACACACATTGCCTACAAACCACAGCTGGGAATGTTGATGGACAAAGCAGTGTCCCTTCTGGTGGCCGGAGGGCCCTCTTGCCCCATTCCAGATAGTGGGATTTGCACTGTGTCCTCAGCAGTGGGAAAAAGCCATCACAACTGTCTCAGGACAGCAGCACTAGGAAAAGTGAAAAGAAAAAATTAAAATTTTCCATTTTCCCCTGCTTCTACAATCTTCAAATGGTTTTATTTTACCATCCTACCATGGGCAGTACCCAATAAAAGATTTACAAAGTCGTAAACCGGCCGCTCCAAAGCAGAGTTTGCCTTTGCAAAGGGTGCCTGTTAGCAATGCCACAGTGTCATTCCTTTACAAAGCAGCTCCACACTTGTTTCTGGAGACAGATTACTGTTTGTTTTGCTTTGTTTTTTTTTTTCTCATCTGGGTTCCCATCCATAATGGGGAAAAGTCTGCTTCTTTCCTTAAAGAAATGTTTAACGAAATCCAAAACTACAGATTAGGTTAACTTTTATTTTTTCCGTTTGGAGAAGCACAAAGTTAAGAAAAATTGTAATGCAGTCCTCCCCTATGCAAACAAGCTCTGCTTCAATTTTGCTCCTAAAGACACTTGAATGGAATACCAGGGAGCAGCCAGGGACTAGAGCTGTCCCGGGTCAAGTGATCACCCAGAGCAATGCGTTGGCTGCTGCAGTAGTGAGGCCTCTGGTATTATGCAGCGACAACTTTTGGATTAAAATGGCAATTTTATTTCTTTCATCTCTCAATTTCCTTTGTATCAATATCCTTTTGTCCTAGAACCTACTTACCTGCTTCATTTTAAACTAGACATAGATATTGCCCCTCTTTTTAGGAAGATTTATGAGCTCTGTAGGTCTGCTTTTACAAATATTAATATTATATAAGATGATGGGCTTATTCAACTGCCACAGGAAAAGGAAAGACTCAGTCAGCAAGTTTTCTTCCTGGTAATTTTTTTTAAGGGTGTAGGTTGGCGTTTACAAGAAGACAAACTAGTTCAGGCTAATAAGGAGAGGATAAACAGGATAAACAGCCAAACAGAAATTATGATAAGCAGGAAAATAATACTCAAGCCGGCTCCACTACTCCGCCTGCTCTTGTAGTATTAAAATGACCATCTATCTAAAGCTTAGGCCCAAACAATCAGGATGTTTTTTCTCTTGGAGAAAAGCAGCCTTAATCCCGTAGAGGTTGTAACATTCCCTTTGCTCAGGGATGGAGATTGTTATCCTCCAAGTACCCAGCCTGTTGCCAAGCTGAGAGAAGAGCAGAGCTTTACCACAGCCCCTGGCTCCTTGGCAGATTCATGGACCAGACCCTGAGCTTTGCACCACTGCCCCAGACTGTCTCCATCCCCATCCCATCAAAGCTGAATGAAGAAACTGGAGTTAATTTGAGGACTCTGCTGGCAGGGGTACAAGCAGTGCCCCCAGTGCTCTGCCTGAGGGTGCTGGTAGTGACGCCCATGGGCTCTTCTCCCTGGCCCGTGTCATGGCCACCAACATTTCTCCAGGCACCTCCTTGCAGCCAGTGACTAACACACCTCCAGAGACAATCTGAATGTACAACATGGACTGTGAGGATCCTAGGATGTCCCTATTTCCAAATCTTTAGGGCAGTCCAAGGCTTCAGCAGAAGCAAGTTGTTTTCCATTGAAAAGATCCCTTTTATTAATAATCTTTGGAAAGCTTTACCAAACTGCACCTTTTCTCATTAATCAAGTGACGAGTTGGTTTTACTCATTTTAAAAGGGTGCTGCCATGGCTGGGAGGTTAAACCCTTTCCCTGACCTGAAACTGGCTCGTGGCCCTCTGGCAGGAGCACCCTGCTACCTACCCACCATGCCCCATGCCCTGGACTGCAGCAGGAGCACAAACCACCCCACCACTCTTCTCCACGGCTAATCTCCTGCCTTCCATGCTGGCTAACCACACAGAAACAGGCTTTGTTTTGGTGGAGTTGCCCAAGGGCAAGAGGATTTTGAAAGCTCCCTTTCCTGATGGAAGTCCCATTATACCCTGCAGCCGTGCTTCACACACGCAAGGGAAGAAAATCCAAACATACAATTCAACAAAATTAATGACCCAGATTAGTAAAATAAAGCTACAACTCAAACATCTGGAACTAATTTCCAAATTACACTTTGCTTTATCTCTGCAGCTACCATTAAATAGGGTGGAATCTTTTAAAATAATAATAATTAAAAAAAAATCCCCAACACCACAAGCTAGATAAAAGGAAATTGCTTTGAGCTGTTTGAGGTTTTATTCCAAGTTATCGAAGGTTTACAGTATTACAATTTTTACAGTCATTTTCCTGAGATCAAAAGACCCCAGGAACAACACCCATTAATTAGAGCAACGCATATGGTGCTGTAATACTCAGAGGAGCATGTTCCTGCAATGGAATGGCCTCCGGGCCCCACAGAGCCAGCACTTCCCTTCCAAAGGTTGCCACGCACCTCTCTAAATGAGCTTTCGCACACACGCAATCAGCTGATTAATTCATTAGGAGAAGAAAACTACAGTTTGGATTAGAACCAGGATTTCGGTTGATGCCACTGCTGAACTGTGGGACCAGTTTCATTAGCTGCCGTCAGAGGAGTTGCTGGAACCCAAACAGCTCTTTAATTTGAGCAAATGTTGTGCACAGAATCCAGGGTGGAAGTTAATGCAGCTGCTAATGACTTCCTCTTCCTAACCCTTGCTTTAAATGTTCCATCAGTGGAAGAGCCAGCAACTGGATGCTAACTTGGCTGCCTGTGGGTCCTGTCACACATAGTCAGGTCTAGAATATAACTTAATGCTCATCTGAACATCTGTGCTCACGTTTCCACTCTCCTGGGTGTTGGGGGGAGGACGTCCTTTGCCCAGCAAGGTGGGCACAGACAAGGGCTGTGGTGACTTGGAGACAAACTTCATCCACCACGCAAGAGATGTTACACAAGGTGTAAGCATCTCTTTGCTTGGATGGATACCCAGACCCTTCCCAGAAACACAGACTCAATCAAGAGATGTTGTGGAAGCCAAAAGGAAATTCTCTGCAGACCACAGAAACAGCCTTATCAACCTCTTTGAACCGAAGATCAAAGAACCAATTCCCACCCATAGAAGGCAGCAGAGCAGTGCAGCACAGTAGTGTTTACTACAGATCGCTTAGATTTCTTTCCAGAGTGCTGAAGAATGACAAAACATATAAACACATAAGATACAGTTTATTCTGCATTTTCAACGTAAATGTGTACTTCTCTTGGTGGAGATTTAATACACCAGGCCTTTAGGGAGTCCCTCATTCACTGGATGCTTTCCAGCACATCCTAAAAATTTCCACTTGAAGTCAATGAACAATGCAAAAAAACCCCCACTGTGTGTAACCGAAATTCCACACAAACATCAAAAAGTAATTTCAACAGTAACAGTTTTCTGTTTCTACATCAGTCCTAGTTTTGCACTATGCTGCCTGTCATGGTGAAGCATCCCTTGTCAACACTCAGTTATCGAGGAAGGAAAAGAAGAAATGCCCGGTGCATAACGGTCTCTCTAAATCTGATTGTAAGTTAGGTAAATGACCGAATAAGCATCCTTTTATCTTGCTACAGAAACGGCTCTAAACCACGTAACTCATGGCTGGGTTTATGAAAATAGCCCGGGTACACTGTGCGGGGGCAGTTGGAGGCTGCCTGTGGCAGGCACAGGAGGCTCTCACCTGGCAGTGCCATGTCTCAGTGACAGATGCCTGTGATCAGATCCTGTGCTGAACAGCAACCTTAGGACCTTGGCTCTCCCCGAGTACTCTCAGCACCACTTAAGCACAAAGGAAAATGCCAAAACTTGCATGGAAAATAAAACCACAATTCTGTTCTAGTCCTCTGGTGGGCATAGTGGCCAGAAACATCACTGGAGAGGAGTTAAACAACCCCTGGGCTCTATTCCGTTGAGAAGCACAATAAGTAACTACCATTGCAACATACAGCTCATAAATACTGGCATCAGTTTGGACGTGCTTACAAACCCACTTTAGAGCATGTGTGCTGCGGGTACCCAGGCTGTGCCTGACTTTGCATCCTTCAGTGTGGTAGCTGTTGGATTAATTCAAAGGCTTGCTCCAACTCCATTTACACAGGATGAACCATGAGTATGGTATTAATTGACGAATCCAGGTAGGATGGACAGTGGCTAAGCAGAGTAGAGGAAAATTCAACTCCAGTGTTAAAAGATAGAGCAACAGGAATCTATAAGACCAGTTAGTCACCACTCTTGAAGTGGCTGCAGATGATGATGATCTGTGATCTTCACAGTTCACACAAAACCCCAGACCAGGCAGTTCTGGATGCTGGCTCCTTCTGCACTAGAGACCAGCAGCCAGCATGTACCCAGACTTGGGAAAGTCTTTCTCCTGGCATCCCCCCTTCTCTACCAGCATCACCTACTGTTGCACTCTGAGCAGGTATGACAGGATCAAATCTAATCTGCTGTGACAGGGCTGAATTAAATGTCACAATCCAGTTCTGACAGCTTTTGTAAGCCCAGAATTTCTCTCCCCACGTGCCCAGCTGCAATCCACATGCAGTTAGGGAAGAGGTTTTCCTGCCTGACACAGCACAAGAAATCAGTGAGTGATTGCCACATCCATGAAATCACATCCTCTCTGTATGACAAAAAGCAAAAGCCAAGACTTCGTAAATTCAGGGTTTTCTGGGCACAGGTCAGGATTACCCGTGTTTTCTGGAGAGTTTTGTACAAGGGTCATCAGAGTCCAAAGCTGCCTGGGGGCTGCTGTGCGCAGAGCCAGCTGGACAGTGCTCCTCAGGAAACATCTGCTGGAGATGGACTGAGGGAACAGAATGTGCCTTGACCTTCCTCTCCTCATGCTCCTCCACCCTGTCCCATCCACACAGCAGGGAGGGCAGCTGCTGTGGCCCATGTCCAAGGGAATTCCAGCATCAGGAGGCTCCCTGAGCCCTCTCAATCACTGGAGTGAGGACCCCTGCCCCGCACACAGTGGGGAGGCTCTGTCAGCACACAGATGTTTGAACTTTTACTTAAAATCTCCAAGCCTCCCAAGAATCTGACATAGAGCTATTGACATCACCCAAAAAGACTGTGCAGAGGACTTCCAAACACTCCTGTCTTCCTGCTGGATTGAGACCAAGATGAGCAAGAGAATGATTAATTATTTTAAAAGAAGTACAAATTGCGCCTTACCAAAATGAGAGTACGCCTGGAGGTTTTCCTAAGGGGTGACACGAGAGGTTCTGATTTTGCTTAATGAGTCTGCCCATCTCACCAGACCTGAACAGCACATGGCTCATGGTGTGTAGGGAAAGTGTCGCACAGAGAGCACAAAGCAGTTAATACAGTCTATACTGTCTCCCAGTCTCACAGAGATGAGCTCCGACTCCTTTGGTTTCAGTCATTAAACAAAGCACAACAGGCAGCGAACTGAACAGACTGCTATACATCAAAACAAATCCTTGCTAACTCCATTAACCAGATCTTTTGTTAGGACAGTGTCTTCTCCAGGAGAGACTCCAGACTTGTCTCCCTGCAGTATGACCAGGAACACCAGAGTTTGCCTTGGCCTGCCCAGGTCCTTGTTCAGAGCTCTCAGTCTCCACCCAAGCCTTCAGAGTTGAACCTCCAGCATGGCTTCACAGAATCCCCATTTACAGCAGCCAACAAGATTTTACCTCAGTGAATCAGCTCAGCCGCACATCTTTCTTCCCCTCATTAGTACACAGATCAGTGCCTTCCTTTTTTCCCCTCATGGCATCACACTTCTCTTCAGCCAGCTAAGATAACCTCAGGATACAGGCTGCCTGTTTAAATTTGCTTGCAGCATGGCTCAATATCCCTTTCAAGAGACTGTAGAAATTCTCCAATCCTCTGCAAACTGGGAATTCAAATGCTGTTATCACCAAGCTCAGTGCTAGGGCCGGTCCAAGAACTGGTAACAGCAGGTACTGCCCCTGTATTTACCTCAGGCTTTTAGATCAGGACTTAGCTGCCATTCTCCCATTTAGTTTTTAACAATGAAAATATTGTGATGTTAAGAAATCCGTAAATCAGAAGCTATGCTGGGATGTGAAACAGAACATCCATCTGGGAGAGAATTAAGCTCTACTTATATCTCCTGTCCCCAGATCTATGCGACTACAGGAACAACACACTTTCTGGCTGGCTTTGTTGCTTTCCCCAGTCTCTTTAAAGCAGCAGTATTACAATGAGCTTTTCCTGTTGACAGGCTCTTTCTATTAGCTGTACTAGTGTCTTAAACAATTGTTGATGCTGGGCAAACAGTTATTGGGCAACTGGTGAACAGAACAAAAAGGACCCTTATGGCTCCACAAGCAAGGCTATTAAACCAGAGGAAGCAATAATATCACAATTCTCGGGTGACCAGCCCTCAGGTGAAAGTACCAGGAACTCTGCAGAAGTCCATCAGGGGCATCCCACAGGCTGCATGAGCTGGAAGAAATTACTCACGGATAGAAATAAGAGCCCTGCATCATCCCAGTGTGTTGGACAATTTTCAAAACATGACAAAAAAAAATCTTTAATTATTAAAACAAACTAACTGAAAATAATAATTTAACCCATTATGACCAGTCCAGAGCATTTTCCTGTGGCTACCAGATGATTCTGCTTTGAGAACCTGTGTTGATCATAACCTGGGACCAAAGCAGCTTTGCAGAAAACAACCATAACAGAGCAGAGACCAAACAAATCTTTAGATTACGCTCCTCCCCAGAGAGATTCAAATTATACAGTGCCTGACTTTGGCAAATAAGCTGAAACATTCGATACAGAACTTGCTTTTACTAGCACTTTCCATGCCCCAAATGCTAATTTAAGGAATAATAAATCTGCCCATCTATAAACAGTGTTATTTCATTAGGTATTACAAGTCGTGCCAAACTACGCAGCATCAGTCATGTATGTACCAGACCACCACAGCCAGGCAAACTGCAACAGCCACTCCCGCATGAGAGTTAGAGCCAAGGATACAGGTCCCAGCCCCTCGCTCCTCACCAAGGACCTGGCAATCCCTCCAGTAATGTTAAGTCTCTGTTCTAGCAGCCAGGTAAAAGGATGCCATCTGACTGCCCCAGCACTGCTGGTCTCCTAAACCCATCCCTGGCTTGGTTTGGCTTTTGTATCATAACCCCTACAGCCCAAACAGTAAAGGAAGATGAACGTATTTATTTTGCTGAATCTTCGCTACGAGTACATTTCCTCTCTGTCAAGGCTGTGTGTTGGTGGGGACAGCAGGATGAGGCAGGTGGCTGTAGTTTTGGTCAGCCACTACTCTGTACTTGCAAGATGTACGCATAAATTCAAACCCTGGTCCCTTCCCAAGATCCATTCCAGCAGGAACAATTCTAGACTATCTTTCGATACCAATCAAACCCATTAAATGGAGCGAACTCACATTCCTACATAAGCTGAATACCAAATGCAGAGAAACTCCTGGAAGAGAGCATCTTGCACAGCAAAGCAGAAATTCATCTGGTAAATTGGATACACTTAATCACACCAGGTTTGTTTTGCCCTTTTTCTTTTTCTTTTTTTTTTAAAGGACCATAAATTTTTACTTCTACAGATTCATGACACAAGGTCTGTGAACACATTTGATTGAAAATGTCAAAGTGGCCATCTGTATCACGTCACAAGCAGACTACTTCTCCTTGAACACCAGGAATAGCTCTTCATCAGGAGCAGAGACATGCCCTGGCATGTTGAGTGGTCCACTGCTCTCTTTGGCTATATCTATCTGGTACCAGTTGTTAGCTATATGGGAGCCAGCTGTCTAGACCTGCTGTCTCCTGCCCTAAATGCCCTAAGAACAATCTCATCTCCTAATAAACCTTGTTCAGAAACGCAACCAGCATCTCCCTGCCACTGCAGAGTCTATAGGTACTTCCAGTTTGACTACACAAACTGCCCACTATTTGCTGGCATACCTATTTCCAAAGCTGGGAAAGACACAGGGGTGAGGACCCATGTGTGGCCATGGCTGCAGCACCCTAGGGCTCAAGGGCTTGGAATGGTGTACTACAACAGAAAGACCAGCAAAATATGCCAGAAAGGTTGAAGACAACATAATGCACATGTCCTTGGAGGCACCAAGGCAAAGCACCAGGTTCTGCTGACTGCGTGGCGTAGGGTTTTGCCTTGACCACCAACAATCTTGTTCAGAAAAGCAGGTAATTAGTTTCTGCCCCCAAAAGAGCAGGGTGAATCCTACCCTTCTTTCTGCTTTGCTTGCAAAAGGAAGGATGCTGCTGTGCTCAAATGGCAGCTGGCAGAGGAGAGCCATAAAAATAACAGTAAGTGATACTCCCCTCTATGCCGCAGGAATGAGACAATTTGATATTTCCAGGCACCTGCCACTTCCTACAGCTCCAGCCCTGCCTTTTAGAAGAAGTTTGGGGGTACATCCAGCAAGGGTACCACAGAGAGCTTTTAAACAGCTTTAAGCAGGCTAGATAATGAGACATCTCTAGCTGTGATAATCAGTTAGCTTTGTTTTGTTCAGTGTTTGTTATTTTGGGGTTTTTTTCGAACATGCCACAGCCACTGGTGTAGACATTATCTTTTATTTTCTTCCACAGCAAAGGCACAGGCATCTTGGCGTGGGCAGATCTGCTGATGCTGTGATGCAATTAACCCACTCTGGCAGACAACTGTCGCTAAGAAGGGCCACAACAGCAGCGGCCAAGGTAGGACACAACCCCCTCCTCAAAGGGAGGCAACTTTCAGAGCCTAACTAGGACAAGTTCAGTGATCAAGCCATTAAACCAAGTTAACCGCATTCTTGGTAAAATAATCAATGAAATCAGAACACACATCCCTAAGTTAAAGCAAATTTAGGTGTTCACATTGATTGCCCACCACATATTTGTCATTGCTAATCTAGCAGCACCAAAAACATTCTTCTAGCAACAGGATAATTAATATGCCTCAATGAGCAGTAGTACCACTGGCTCTGAGACTGCTGCCCCACAGGGTACACAGATCCTTCCGTCCTCCAGGGAGATCTCACCGCATCAGGAACAGAAAGGACGAAAAAGGACGAGAAGGGGGTGGGCTGGAGTCACACTGTGGGGACCATATTTCCCCTATCTTCTGGTCAGATGTCCCAGCCACAAACCTCAATGCCTCCCAGCACTCATTTGCAGCAGCACTTCAAGTTACACATTATTATCTGTCGTTTTTCCTGGTTAAAATTGCAAGTTTAAACAAAAGAGATGTTTAAGTTGTTTTTTTTTAAATCTGGCTTAAAAAAAAAATTAGCATTATTTTTCATCTCTTGGGCAGCATCTGCAACTGACAGGCCATTGCTGGGGAAGTGGCAAAGCAGTGATGCTGTCAGCTGGCTCCTCACCACCACTCACGAGACCACAATGGTTAACAAAACCTGTTTGCTTCCTTTTCTGTATTTAATACCACCATTTATAGGCCAAGTTTGTACTGCTTGGGAAAAGCACTGGGATTGTCTGATGTCCATGAATTTTCCACAAGAAATCAGCTTTCTGTGAATAGAAATGCAGGCAAGTGCCTGTGTTTAAAGAGGTTATGTCAGCTGGCTGTAAGAGAAGAGTGAGGAGTTTGCAAGAGCCTTTTTCCTTTCTCTCCTTTATTTCCTGAGTGAAAGCCTTTGGCCATCGTTCCCCTCACCTTTCTGCTTTGTAAACAAGCCCTCAGTATGGCTTGTTGGCCATGGCCTGACAAAGTGGATGGCCTGAGGCAGAGAAACTGAGACACCCCAAGGATTCCCAAATGAAAGCATTTGTGCTCCTAATGAAATAAAACTCAGGAGTGGGAAAGTCACTTAGATTTTTCTATTGAGGGCTGTGTTGATCGGTTCATGGGAGGACAAAGACTAGCTCAAGGAGGGGAACTAAGCCAGCAGAAACCTTCCCTGCCCAGCTCCTGGAGGTGCCTGAGCTCTGCATGATGCCCGACCTGTGGCATGGCTGCCTGTTCCCTCCCAGCCACAGTCTTATTTCCTTCCTGCTCCAGACTCTGCCAGCAGTGGAAATCCTGGGTGCTGGGCTGGGATGAGGTCTCCGAGAGCTGCACTCTCCCCAAGCAGCCAGCATGCCCTGAGTGAGCTACAGGCTCAGGCTGGAAATACGTGACACATGTGACCACCCAGGTCTGAGGAGTCACTTTCCTTCTCCATCATCCCAGCCAGACCGAGCCACAAGCATGGCCACCGCTCGTACCGTGTGGGAGTACAAACACGTCCACAAAAGGCATCCTTTGATGGATGCCTGGATGAAGAGGGAGGAACAGAAAAAAATCTATTCAGCTTGCTCTGATACAATTTAATCTGACTAAAAGCCACAACCACAAAGGCAGCAGCAGGCAGATGCCCATAGTAACCCCAGCAGGGCCCATTTTAATGGACTTTTTGTTTGCTCTGAGTGAGCGCATTGTATGCCATCATCTTGTACTACCAGAAGCATTAAAGCAGCTTCCTAGCTCACAGGGCATGAACATATGACAGCTTGGGGGGCCATGCAGTGGGGACCTGGGGTGGGAAGGCACCACCAGGTCACCCCAAAGCCTGGCATGTGGAAAAGCAGCCTGCAAGGCGGATTGGGAAGTGCTAGGAGAAGGCACAAAGAAAGCATGGCTCACCCTTATAAAAGTGTCACGGACTACTTGGCAAGAGAAGGCGAGTGTCAGCCAAGAACAAAAAGAGCCCAACGAAGATCTGGCTGAATAGGAAACTGCCGCAGTGACCTGCATTCCAGAGATTACTAAAGTCAAGGCTGGTCCAAGAAGGAACTGGTGCTGGGATAAGCCTCATCCCCAAAGATGCTGTCAAGGCTGTGTAAGCCCACCAACTCCAGCCGTCCTCCAATACCCCAGCCCTTCAGCAGGCAGGGGCAGGCACATTGCAGGAGCCTGGGGTCTTCCCATGGTGTGCTGTGCCAGTCAGGATCATCACTGGTGCAGTCATTCCCCCACCAGCAACAGCCTATGTGCAGCATCCGCATCCCACTTGGCTGGCCAAACACTCCGGGGTGATGCTGCCCACAAAGCCACAACGATTCCCCCTGGGGATCAGATACCGTTACGTAGGCATGTGGCTCCTTGCTCCCTTGCCTTTGCAAGCACCACACCCGTCCTCTCGCCTGCGCCCAGAACATTAGAGATGATCCCTGCCAACTTGAGCATCCCGAGCAAAGCATTTCCAACAATAAATACACCACTATAGCAAAGAAACTATTTGGGAAAACCAAGCAAGGTCTTTGGGCAAGAAAAATTCAAACAACTTAAGACAGTAAATTCAAGATGTATTTGATCTGAGCAGCAAGAAAAATAATTAAAGTGTGTGGCTTCAGCCTCCTTTTCCTGCTGGAGGCTCCAGTCGCTCCCTGCACACAGCCCCAGCGAACAGGACAGAGCACCGTCCTGGCCAATGCAGGCAGGACCTGGGCACATAGCAGCCATGACAACACCAGGGACCTCCGGACAGCAGAGGTAAAGCCAAAATTCCTTAATACCTGGGCAGTTGAAGCTGTGGGGAATGAGGTGGGTAGACAGGGAGCATCCAGGGACAGGAGCCTTCCCCAGAGCCCCAGTGAGTAAGTGCATTTTAATGTTACGTAAGGGTGGACTTTACAGCAAGACAAGGATGCACATCTTGTAAGAAAAGGTTAAAGCTTAAATTATTTTCTGTGAACACGGAGGTTCACAAGTCTTTTACGTAGCTTGAAGCACTGGAAGCCAGAAGTGCAGCCCCGTGTGGGGTCTGTCACTGGTAGGACTTTGGGCTTCAAGGGAAAATAGAAAGTTTGCAGGAAATCATATTTCTTTTTATTTGCACCCTTATCACAGTGCCGGCTCCAGCTGGGACCAGCTAGAGAAGGGGTGAAACCACATTTTTTTAATTCAAGAGCTGGCTGACTATCCTGTTATTCAAGCTCATTCTGTGGCTTTTCTGGCCGTGAGTTTCCAAGGCACTCCAGGGCAAATCAAACGGCATTCTCAGGCACTGCCCTTCCCTGTCCCCTTGTTTTGTTAAGAGGGACTGAGCAGGTCCAGTGTAGCCAGACACTCCTCGAGGCTCTGTACCCAAGGAAGGCACCTGTGGGGCCATAATCCCTCCACATAATCCCTCACCACTCGCAGAAAACCTGCCCCACAGGAGCAGGACATTTGTGTTTTCCATTACAGGTACAAGATGCTCCGGAGTACTGTTTAAGGAGGTTTTTGGTCCACCTTCCTTTAAGAGCCACTGCCCATCAACTGCATGCCTGCAGGGAGAGCTGCCTATCCTAAGAAAATTACTCACAGTCTAGCCTCCTGCAGTTGAGTGTCTGAGCTCTACATCATGCCAAGAAATAGACAAGGAGAAAAGATTCAGTGCTTCTCATAAGGGGATGTCTGAAACGCTTAGTGCGCCCTCAGAAGGCTCTGAGCACCTTGACGCCTGAAACAGGAACACACTAATGAAGGGATACGATAAAAACAGCTTATTGGGCAAATTGAAGACTTTGTCTTTCTGCCACGTCATATGAAGTCCCACTCTCCAAGCCCAGAAATCGGGGAAAAGGGGGAAGACTGGACCACTGTCCCCAAGGCACCAGCCAGGGCCCTACTCAGGGCAGATCTGCAGCATCTTTAGCAAGAGCAGGAGCCAAACTCAGACAGGGGGAGGATTCAGGGGCTGCTACTCAGTTAATAACTTAGCTGAGATGCTAAAGCAACTACATAAAGAACATACAGTTATGTATCATTTTAATTATGCATATAATGGCTTTATCTTTTTGTTACCTTATTTCATTATTGAAAACCTTTTCTCACATATACATTTTAATTCTCAAATCCAGTCACCAACAGAACAATTTATAAATAATTTAATGCACAACAGGGCACCAATTCTTCTAAAAGCAGCAGTCTTGGAATGAGGCCACTGAAAACTCTCTCAGCATCTGATACTTTAATGTCATACCACCAGTATTGCACCCAGAGGGTAGCAATATACAGCTCCTCCAAGCTGCACAGGCTCGTTTAGAAGCTGCAGCTGAGGAGCTTGTGCAAAAAAAACATCTCTTGGTGATCATCAAAATACAAGAGAAGCCTTTGGCATGCACCAAGGCAAGGAGAGCCTGCCACCGAGTTTGTAACATCAGCTTGCGAGCTGCACAGAGAGAAAGGGAAGAAACCTCCAGCTGCAGAGTCCTCTCTGCCCCGGAGACCCGTAACCAGCTACACAGATGGGGCTGGGGAGGAACATTCCCCTATCAAAGCTCTCTGCCACCACAGCACTGTACTTAGGATAGAGAAGTTGTTACGGCACATTGAACAACACCAGACAAAGAAGAAGTTCTTGAGCACAGAGAGCAGCTGCTGAGTACCAGAAGCCCTGCAAAATAAACCCAGGAGAGCTGAAGCGGGACCCTCACCTCCCAGCTGCTCCTGGAGGAAACACTGCTAGTTATCGTCACCCACAATCAGTGTTTGCTTAACAGACAAATTTTTCTAATTATGTTTGTCAGCTTTGCTAATTACACAAGATATGAAGCACAACACCTTAATTTTCATGTATCTGCCTCCATTTTTTTTCCTTCCAATAGAACGAAATTAAAAACAAATTCATCCATACAGCCTCTACCCCAGTGGAAGTCAGACTTTCACCACAGGTATCCATGCAGCCGGGCTTTTACATTTTACTTTTTCATTGCATTTATTCCCCCCAGCAAAGCCGCATTAAAAATGTAACAGTTAAAACAACAGATACCTGGAGATGGAAGACTGCTGCATTTTGTTGGGTTATTTTCCTCTCTCTTGGTCCTGCTACAGTGAGCATTTGTCTAAATCCCAATGAGGTCAACGGGAATAAGCAGGTGCTTAAGTTTTACTCATGTGAATAAATTAGCTATCAAAGAGAGTGCGTATTTTACTGATTGCTGAATCAGTGCTTTCAAGCTACCAAATTGGATCAGCCCAATTGCCATCACGGAGAACCTTTTTGCTTCTCCATCACTGAGGCAAGACCTCCTTAAGCAGATAATTTTTGCATTACTCAGTGGAAGGAGAGTGATGTGGAGAGCTTCTCTGAGCCCCTGCTTCCACCAACCCTTCCCCTAGGCCGCTGTGCTCTGCCTTGGGCTCAGGTAAGGGGCAGATGTAAAAGGAGCTGCTGAGACAGCTGTGTCGCACTGCCAAGGGGAGGTGAACGCATCCACCTGCTGTGGGATTGCTCTGGATTTGCTGCTTTTTCATGTGGTGCAAGGAGCATGGGCAAGCCTTCTTCTCTACAGTAAGATGGGAAATTAGGACATATTCCAAAGTACCATTGGGTTTTGCCAGTAATGCCAATGAAACCACAGCTGGCATTAAACTGAGTGCAGAAAACAGTCTAAACTGGAATTGCAACATGGTGACAAAACATTTGCAGCTAGTGGTGTCAAATGAACTGCAGGCAAAACTTCATCTGAATGACCACCTGGATGATGAGTTTCCTCCAAATCCCTCCCACAGACAAACCCAGAGCATTTGCTAATGACGGTATGGGGGAACGCTGTGGGATCACCCTGGCACTGCCTGTGCCAGCCTGCTCCACGATGGCCCAATTCTGCATCCTGCAGGCAGGATCCTGCTCTCGGTGCTGTGGGCAGGCTCCGCCCCTACCTGCTGAAAACTTCCCGGCCCCAAAAAACAAAGGCTGGTTTTGCCAAGGATATCCCAAATCACGGCCCCCATCTTTCCAGCCCCATTTCTACACAACTAGCAGGTATTGCTGCAGGCTGGGCTAACTCCTGGTTTTGGAATCCTCGGGACTTTCAGGCAAAGGTCCCATGCCTGTGGCAGGCATCACTCTCTGCTCCCCTCCCTGCTTTTATCTGGCGTGGGAGCAAACAGCCTCTGCAAAAAGGGCTTTATCTTTGCTGGCAGGAAACCGTGAAGGTTAGAAGGCAGCGAGGGAAATTTATGCTGTCAAAATGAAAGCCGCAATAATTAAACAGGCGTTTCTTATGTCCCAGGGAGGTGATTGGCAGAGCAGTAGTTGTGAGCAGGGACACTGGGGACTGCAAACGTCTAACAGGAAAGCTCATCCTACTCCACAGAACACCATCCCAGCCCCAGGGCTGTGGCTGGTGCCAGGAGCAGGCTGCTGAGCCTTGTTCCACTCCTATGTACCAGTGCAGTCTGAGAACGCTCACTCTGCTGTTGGAAGTTCAACTTCACCCTGCAAATCAAAACTCACTTTTTCTTTCTTCAAACCTAAAAAAACCTCCCAGAAAGAAGTGGGAGAAGAAAAGGAGCAGCTTGTAGAGCAATTCTCAGTCTGATGTGCAAAAACCAATTACACAAAACAGAGGTGAGCCAATGGAAAAGGCCCTTGGGTGTGGGGGAAGGCAGCAGCTGGCCCTTCCCACAGCCTGGATCGATGCTGCTCTGTACTGGTATCTGCTCGCCAGATTTCTATTTGTTCCAGTGATGGGTTGCCAAGGTGTTAAAGTACAATCATTCAAATTGCTTGCAGAGTGAAAGATACTCAAGATTCAAAATTACACCTTGACCCAGTTGGGTCATTTTGCAGCAATTATCACCAATTTCTGTGGTGGAAGATTGTAAAAGTTAAGAGGAGGAGAAAAAAGTCTTGTCCTTTCTTCACCTTGCATACAAATGAAAACCAAAAGCGATCTTCTTGCTCTTGACATAACCATGCTTTAAAGAGCTTCACAAACATCCATTTCCTCATTTGAGCTCACACAGAAGACATTATCTCTTTTAAATATGACTTCTCCTTGGCAGTGCACAACCTGTTTTCTATCTGTAACACTTTAAGAAGCCAACAAGTGGTTATTTGCAAAACTGATGGTAGGAGATGGATATAATCTATTTTAAACCTCAGCAAAATTGGCTAATTTCATGAAGTTTGAACATACGGCCAAATTAATCAAGTCACACAGATTATGAAATGTGAAATATAGCCCCCCAAGCTCTCACACTCGCATGGGAACGATTTGGAAAATGCCCAACCATATCAAGGAACAGTGAGGAGAGAAAAAAAAAAAAATAAAGTGAATAGTTTCCAACACACAGTGGTTTCCCAAGCAGTGATGCTTTCCCTATCAGAGCTTCTCTGTCTTGTGAGTTCCACCTCAGCTAGGCTTTCTGTCATTGTCATGCTCTGCTCTTCCAGTAATGAAGCTCAAGGAAATTGGGAGTGATATCTTTGGGCTCTGGACCCACTCACTTCTGTCCCTTTTGCAGTGAAGCTGGGTCCAACCCCTTCTTCCCAGATTCTTTGGCTACCTTCTGCCTTTCCCTGCTGCCTTCTGCACAGGGACTTGCACCACAGGTTCCACTCTCCAGGAAAGTGGGCCCTATGCTGTTTGGAAAGAACTTCACCCTTTACAGGAGAAATAAATCCAGGAAAAGGCATTTACTTCAACAACAAAATTACGGATTCCTCTGACTTACTTGATCCTGTTTGTGAAGTCTTGCTATTCAGTAATTTGGAAACTTTATTGCCTCATTTTTCCCTTTCTTTTTAAATGGTTGAAATCTGTTTTAACAGAGAATGAGGAAAAATTATCCATTCCCAGCCAAAACTGACTGGAGCTGGCTGTTGCATCCATCTTCTGCTAAAGATAGGGCATCACACACAGAATGCGCCTTCCGGTGTTGATCACTGGGTTGGGGCAGGGACGCCAGCAGAGCAAGGCCACGTTTTGCTGGCATTATTGAGGCAGCTGCTCACTGGATCTGGATATGTTGCTTTTGAGGGTGCAGAGAGCAACTTCTCTCCTGTGGACACCTTCTTTCAGGTGTCTGCACTCAGAGGGGATTTTCAACAGTGACAAATACAGCACACAGGGAGCTGGATTGAGCATTTCCTTGCTCCTGGGACAGGCAGCATCTGCCAGGTGCCAGTGGCTGTGCAAATCCAGGGAAGGCTAGATGTGGCAGGAATGCAAACAGGCTAGGGATAAGAAGACAAACAGGCTGGGGATAAGAAGACAAATGGTTCTGGAAGAAGTACGATGACCTCCCCCAGCAGTGTCAGGAAACATTTCTCAAATGGAAGAAGTCATTAGCTGTGTCTCTACTCACCTATCAGAAACATCACCTGCCTGGTGACAGGCTGCTTCATGCAGACCTGACAGAGCTGCTTCTACTGGGGTCGAGGTCAGCTCCCCGCTCTGGGTGGCAACAGCCAGCTTTTCCTGACACAGGCTTAGCCACTGGTCCAGGCACCCCTGACTCTGCCCCTGCCTTGTTGATGGGCACAGCAAATCAAGCCATGCCAGGAAAAACTACCTGGCTCCTGAAGCAACCCCCAGAGTTCATTCCTCTATAAAACTGTAAGATTTTGCTAAAGGTGGAAAGCTACTGCAAGCCTGATGCAATGGGTGGGAAGCCAAAGACCTGAGCAGGTAAAGGACTTTCTTAAACTCCATGAACAGTCAATGCATGTGCATAGGTTAACACAAACACTTAAATATGCATTCACTCAGTGCAATTTAATACATTGTAAATAACATTCCATCACATCGGAACCGGGGCACCAATTATTTTCCAGTGCTGCCAGCAGCTCCCCAAGGTCCTGAATGAGCAGCTCCAGCACAGGAGGTATGGCCCAGCAGGGTGTTAGAGCCCACCCATGCTGTGGCCAAGTGCTCTAGTGAGAGGCTTTTGCCCTGCAATTGCCTTAGAAAAAAGGGGAAAGAAATTCAAAGAAGTGCAATCATCGCCTGTCAATGGCATGTTACCACCAAGGGTCTTTTTGGGGCAGTCAGTCAGACTTCCTCTCTTTGTAAAAATGGCATAGATATGTCAGAGTTGAGACGGCCACGACACTCAGAACACTTCAATAAAACTTCAAGTATCAGCACCTTGCTATCCAGACATCTTGCATAACTTTTCTATGTAGCAATCCTATGGGCAGCTCCCCACAGCTCTGGCTCTTTCTCGCCTTCTTCTCTCTTCCTTCTGCAGCTCCAGCTCATTGCTTCCTGTCCCTAGCACAGCCACCTAACCCTGTCTGTCCCTCATACAGTGGTTTACCTTATCTGTCCCTCACACAACCTACTGTTCCTTCCTCCTCACAGCACAGCCAGCAGACTCCAACTAGCTCACTATCAACTAACTCACTTTTTTATCACACCCTTAACTGTGAGGGCAAGGCTGTTCCCACTCTTTGCTAATTAATACAGCTGCAATATGTCAGAGGCAGGATTGCCCTTAGCACTATCTCTATCTGTCTTCCCGCACAGATACCGGAATCAAAAAGCGTGGAGTGAGAAATAAAGGAGGCTAATCCAAATCTGGATGTCACCAAGGAATACTGAGACAAAAAACGAACAAATGAACTCATGCATTGGGCCACCCCACCAAGGTGAGCTTTAAATTTAGCATGACTGAATCAAGATGTGTTCAAGATAAGGCAACTTTCTGCATTCCTTCTTAATCGTGAAGAGGAGGTGGTACCCCCAGGAAGGGCAGCCACGCCCAGTGGAGATGAACTAGAGGCGTGCAGCAGCATCAGGCCGCTGCTGAACCCAGGACACTCTGTGCGAGTGGAAAGTGTTCTCCAGCCATCACTCCACAAACTGTGGCTGTTTGTGGCCCTCTCGTCCGCTCAGAGCTGTCCCTGCAGACAAGCACAGTGCCGGGCAAGCCCTGCGAGAGCCTCTCAGCCAGGGCATGTCTGTGCATGCCATGCCAGGCACCCTCCTTCCCCCTCTCCCTCCCCCTCCCCAGCGCAGGGCTGGCATACTACCAGGGAAATAAATCAGGCAATTTCTAAAGCTGAGAGAAAAGCAGCCATCTGGACCCTAACAGCCAGGTTGCTTCATGACCAAAAGGAATTTTCTAGAGAAGTGAGAGAAATGCAATGGTGAATAAAAGAAACAGTAACTGCTCTGATGCATCCGGAGGCTGCTGCAAGAAAGAAACTTTCAGGGACCTCTGAATACTGGGTAATGCCCTGTCCTGTCTGATTAAAAGATGAAGCAGGAGCTAGGTGGAGCAGTGGGAAGCAGGAAGGAGCAGGGTGGGCTGGGGCTGAATTTCAAGGTTTTCTGTGCCACAAAGAGCCAGGACAGCTGCCCTGGGATGGCAGGAGCAGCCCCCCTGCAGCCCCTCTGCCCAGGCACCTACTGCTGCACCTCTGGAGATGGCATTTACATCACCTAGTCTCCCAGGAGACTTCATATCTTAATTCATGGCATATTCCCCTACACAAAATGATCACTGCTCATATCAAAATGAATGCACAGGTGGCTTCCCCAGGTCACAGCTTCGAAGTTCAGAATGCAAACCTGGCACCCTTGCCCTCACCCTTTCACATCTACCATCAGCAACAGACACCACCTCTCCTTTCTGCTCTTTCTCACAGGAAAACCATCATCACTCCAAATTCAATTTGTGAGTACTTTCACAGTGTATGGCTTCATGCCCTACCCCATTTCATAACCTCCTTTGCATGCTTGCAGGCAGCACTCCCCCCTCTCCTGGGGCTGGCGAGCAGATTTCTTCTGAAGCTCTTCCAGGTTATTGAACTATTTTGTTAATGCAGCTTGTTTCCCATCAGTTGAGGGCAGAGTGCCGGGGACATAATTTATTTTCCATGTTTATTTATGTCAGGAGAGTCCTTAAAGAATTTGTTTGCAGCTGCCTCAGTTGCGGCTGCTGCTGAGGTTACCGCCTGCCCTGCTGTATTGCCAGCAAGTCAGGCTTGGGGAAACTGAAGTCCACCAGCTTCCCCCTGCTTTTTGATGTTATGGAAACAACTAATTTCCCTTACGCTTCTTAATTAGGAGCAGAATCACCCTTTTTGCTGGCCAATAGGCCCTTATGCCCCATGAAAATAAGTTAAGTTGAGAACCAGCAGTGGTTCCTCAGCTGACAAGCTGTTTCTGCACACTCACCAAAGATAGGCCAGTTCTGGTCACCACCTTTTAGGATGGTTTGAGCATGTCCTGTCTGGACTGTGATAATACAATGACAGCAGGAAGTGCTGTTGCTCCCACAACGGAGTGCCCTAGGAATGAGTTCCTTCTCTAGAACAATGTGCACAGAGACCTAAAGCCCTTGAAAAATTGAGGTATTTGGATTTTCTCAGCAGAGAAATTTCCCCTGCCCTCATTCTCATGGGGGAAACCAGCTGGGTCATATTTTGCTCCAGCGGCCACTGACTTTATTACTACAATTTCTCCAGGCTCAGTCATACCTGCAGCAGTCAGTTTTTGGTGGGGTTTTTTGGGGGGCTATAAACTATCTATGGCAAATTTGCAAACTGAGATGTCCTCCTCTGCACCAGCCCACACTCAGGGCTCCCCATCACCCACAGATGGCAGCGAGACCCTGAACCCTTCCTCCCCCAGGTTGTCCAAGCCAATACCTCACCCCACTCCCAGCTGCTACCCAGCAACTTCCAGTTCTTTGGAGCATCCCAAGGTGATGTGCTGGGGACTTGGCTGCCAATTAGTTTGCTCTTTAGGGTTCAAGGCTACCCTGGGGAGGGGGAGCATGCCCTATGGATTTTCTCTAGTTTCTGTTCCTGCAACCATCCAGGTAAATACACATTTATTATTCCATAACAGATCCCTGTGGAGGCTGTTCAAGCATCCTACCTGCTGCACAGCAGAGCTGGCAATTTTGCAAGAAACTCTGCTTTGAAGGGGTTTGCAGTGTTAATTAAATTTCTGCAGTTGTATCTCTTGGCTCTGAATAAGATCCAAGCCTCTCTGGGCGTGTGAGCTCAGCTCGTCCCCGTTCAAGTCCGGCTCTGAACAAGTCTGGCTCCCAACACTGAATTCCCTCAACACAATATCAGAATTATATTATTGCTCCTCCACAAAAGGAAATGAATTCAGGACTGTCAGGGTTCTGACCTAGAATTAGTCTACATAACCTACAGGCTGAGAGACGATGGCAGAGTAACAGAAAAAAAAAAAAAAAGCAGATGTCCTTGCCCAAAGAACTGATTCCTCTGAACACACAGGCAAAAATGAGTATCTGTGATCACACAGACAGGCATGATGCAGGAGGGACAGCAAGTCACCACAAGGACTCTGGATGAATTCCACTCAGTTCCACATTCTGGCTCCCTTTCACCTCTGATGATGCACAGCCCCTTCCTCGGCTGGCACTTGTGACCTACCCAACACAGATGGGCTTTTATAGACACTGCTTTCCAGGAAAGCATGGAAGGGAGAGGAGCTGCCAAGTCTGGAAAATGCAGGAGACAAGATGGTTTTAACAGTTAATATTCTTTAGACATTTAAAATAGGCAGCTTTTGAAGGATATTAATATATTAAATAGAAGAGAAATGTGGAGAAGATAAGGAAAACTTGAACTCAGGAGGGAATGGGGCTCCTGGGCAGCAGAGCCAGATCTACTGCCAGGGCTGTTCAGGGGCAATGGGAGATGGGCACGTGGCTCACCACAGGGCTTGGAAACCAGAACAGAGGATGGAAAACAGACTGACAGTGCTGGGCTGGTGTTTCCTACCCAGCACAGCACCATTTCTGCCAGCTCTTACAAAGAGGCTTGGGAATGAGGTGGGTGGCAGAGTCAGAAGCCACCTGGCACCTGCAGGTTTGCTCCAGAGCTGCTGTTCATCACCACCCTTTGCAGTCAGAACTGCTGCATATGACTCAGGGTTGGGGTCTGTGAAGGTGAGAGCCAGCACGTTGGCCCCGTGGTCCCCTGGGCACATTCACCCACTGTAATTTTCAGAAGATGACCAAAGCAGCGTGATGTCTTCTCAAGAAAAGCAGTAGAGCTGCTACAGTTGAGGTCTGTGCCTGTCCCGCAGCTACAGGGGACACCTGGCAGGCTCAGTGCTTGCTCAAGAAGGAAGTTTGTACTGCTGTTGATAAAGGTGTTTGCTATAAGGGAAATGAGGATTACTGCAGAACAACAGCAAGGAGGTGCAGAGGCTCTTGGGGAACTTTACCCATTTAAAGTACAGACAGCTGTCACCATACAGGGATTCAGCCACCAAAGGTGCACACAAGGCGCAGGATTTGAGACCTGGGATCTCCTGCCCCTAGGGGCTCAGTTAACAGCATCCCCCGCAGCGTCGATACCATTGACAGCAGTGACAAAGGCGCTCGGGCTGCAGCTGGAGGGGCACGGTGCAGTCCCAGGGGAGCACCCAGCACTTCTCCCGGCTGCCACGGATGGGCTTCTAAGCGCCTCTCCCAGCCCAGCGCCAGCATATTTTCCCGGATATTCTCCCAGTTTCCACAAGAGGGCATCAGCACGACACCGACGAGACGCTCCAATGATGTCCCCCGAGCGGCGCCGCCCGGTCCCGTCCCCGCGGCGGCGGGAGCGGCGGGAGCCGGGGCCGGGCTCTCGCCCAGGGTTTTGTCTGCAGAAGGAAAGCGGTTGATGCACATCTCCCAGGAGATCTCGGCGCTGGAACCGTGAGTCACCAACGACGTCCGCTATTGCAGAAATAAACTCCTTTTGCTCAAAAAAGCGATTTTCTGGAATAGCTCTGCCAAAACCAAGGGGCTGCAGGGAGGGAACAGGCGTTCCTCGGGGGTTGCGGAGGGGCTCCCACTGGCATCTGTTTTCTCCAACCTCCACAGCCCCGTGCGCAGACCAGGCAGGGAGCATGAACCCCCGGGAGCTATTCCTCTGGGGAAAGAGCTTTGTCTGAAGGGCGTGCTGGGCTCCTCGTGAACCCTGGTGCATGGAAAGACTGCTGGGAAGAGATAAAGCAGTGAAAGTAACCCCCTGTTCACTCCCCAAGTAATAAAAATGTGAATGAGAAACACACAAAAGCCACTCAACTCCAGTTTGGACTGGATACCCTTCACAAAAGAAGCTTTTGACTGATACCTGGAGCTCAGAGCTGAGGTCACCTTCCAGGGAGTGATGAAGCTGCTTGGTCAGAAGCTACACCTCATGCCACAGAATCTGGTAGATCAGGAACTTGATGCTGTGGACTTTAGGCAGAGAAAGAAAATTTCAGTGTCTTCTTGGGTGGGTTTTTAATGCAGGTGAGCATGTAGAAGGCTGCTCAAATCAGTGTTGGCCTCTTCACTGCCCACACAGGACCCTGGAGCATGACAGTTGATTTCCTCTAGATTATCTTGATCGTTCTGGACACTGAGCGTGTACCAAAGCACGAGGTGTATCAGAAATGCCGAAACAGCAACAGATTTTCTGACAGGTGTGTCATTCTGTCATGAAATGTGACATGCATCCCGCCTGGGAGGAAGGACTGGATTGCTGTACACTTCAATGCTGGCTGAGGCTGGGCAAGATTCCTCATTTTGGAGTCTCATTGATCAGACCTGGAGGATACATTGCTGCAGCATAAAAGAAAAAGTGGCAAAAGTCCCAAAACACCTACTTCTCTTTAGTTGTGCCTTCATATAAAACATGTTGCCATTTCACAGGTGTGTCTGTGAGGAACTTCCCTTTCGTGAATCCAATTTCCTCTAACTTTTGAACAAAAATGCATCTCCGATGTGAAAGATGCAAAGGTAGAGACAGCATGGCTCAGTACAGAGCAATAGGGAATTTGCCAAGAAGCATCAAAATGGAGAACAAATAAGAAAAATAAAAGCCAGCTTAATGCAGAGAGTTTATCAAAGGAGAAAAATGCTTTTTGAGCGCATCATCACTGATTGTCCTACTGTGGCAGATGTGCCAGAGGGACACTGCGAGCATGACAGAGGGACAGACATGACAAAGTAAACACAAGTAACAAGGTGGGAACAAGCCTAAGGGCTGGTGGGAGCTCCCATGCTCCCCACCACAAGCCTTGTCAAAGACAGGCTTGACCAAGCATCAGCCAGGATATGGCTAATGTGGAACGGATGTAGTATCTCCAGAGGAGATAGCATGTGGTGGACTCAGGAAAAACACGAGAGACTGCTGGTTTTTTCTTGCTCAGTGACAAATGAGACCTGACACCCTTTCCCAAAGACCAAATACATCAGCTCTAGTGTTGCAGGTAATTAGATCTGGAGTCATGGTGGGATTGTCTCTAGCAGTCGTGGTATCATTTTGCTCCTTGTGCTTTTGTTGGGATCATGTAACTAAATTTCCCAGTTTATTCCAATGTATTCTCTAGCTACAGAAAAACCAAAGGAGCATTTTCTTGTGCTACACCTTTTATCCCAGCAGTCATCCAAATTTTTGGTAATTGTAGCTGTGGAGGAGCCCAGCAGAATCACCCAGCAGCTCAGAGAAGTCAGGGCTTCCATTTTGAGGTAAACAGGAGAATCTGTCTTCTGAGATGTACTTCAACCACACTATCAGCAGTAGCACTTCTGCATGACAGCATCTCACTGAGAAAAGCAAATCTTCATGAAGGATTGACTGATATGTAGACAGTCAAGAAGAAGCACTATAGCCTAGGACTTGCAGTATTTTGGAAAGTCTGCAGCTGCCAATCAAGTGGATGCTTCCTCAGAAGAGCAGTTTCCAGGTTTTCCTCTCAAAAGAGATCCTGTGGGAACCTTTCATCACACAATGGTCTTTTTAATCTCTTTATCCCATTTGGGTCCCCTCCAGGGTTCAGCTCCTCCCTTGGTCCGAACACCATCCTCAAATCTTCTTCCTCAGCCCTTGGACAATGAAATCCCTCAAGTCTGCAAACAGCCCCTGAAGTTTCCTGTTGATCTCTTGGTATTCTGCCATCTCCAGCCAGAGGCATTTGGTGGAAAGTGAAAAAATTCAGAGCCAGGTGGTTTTGGATGTGAGCCCTGGGGAAGATGCATGGGGGTTAAATGCCCCCACCATGGTGCATGACAGGCAACCTCCACAAATGAAGAAAAACCTGTGGGTAAAGCAGTCCACTTGTCCCCCACTTCTGTTTTGGACGAGGAAGACTTTTGTCCTGTATCCTTAAAGAAGGATGTGTGTAGCAGGCTGTGTAGAACACACTTGGATTCCAGAGCAAGCCCAGGTTGTAACAGCAGCACTGGTGCTATTAGATGATCTTTGGCAGCTGGGAGCTGAACCACAGAGCTGCTGGTTGGGGTTTGTTAAATGACAAGACAATATAATCTAAACATGTACATCACCTTCGAGCAAGGGCCCTGTGACACAAGTAAAATTGCTTTTGTTCACTTGAAAGATCAATATTGTCAGGACGAAATAGTATGTGAGCCGGTGTGAAGAACTCTGACTGACCGCTGGCCACCAGAAACAGGCAGAAATTCCCTCCTGTAAAAACAATATGAAAAAAATCCTGAATATACTGCCACTTCTGAAGTCACTGTATTTGGACTGTTTGTCACCAGGAGCTATAGGTCATCTCTAGATTTCTTGGAAGAACAATTTTCTGTGTACATGGTATATTCTGATGCAGGAAGTTCCTCAGATTTAATCGGGTTCTTTTCTATTAAATCATCATGAGTAATTAAAAAGCCAGAATCTCATCTGAAGACCACACTCCTTGGTGAATGTCAGCATTCACTCCATGTCTCCAAATCTTCCCTCAGAACAAACCCATTGTCAAAGGCAGTTTCACATTCTGATCTAAAACTCTCCGATCCTTCAGCAGCTCCTTCCCCTCGCCCCTGCATGTCTGCTTTGTTTTGCACTGGATTTAACTTTGCATATGTGGTTTGGTGTGGGGTTTTTTTTTAATATAACATCAAATCTCTTAATTCTCTGACCCAGAAAACAGAGACAATCCTCATAAAAATCTGGGACAAAGAAGATGGAGCTGGCACGTGTGCAGCAGCAAGAGATTCCGAAACTCCCAAATCTACCCATTTTAAGTGATTTTGATTAAAGAAAGAATTTTGAGAACTGCTGCTGTCAGATCTCAGGTTATTTTGAAAGCAAATCCTAAGCTTTCAAGTGGTGCCCTCGTTTGAGCATGACCCTTTAAAAGGTGGCCTGTGCTCATCACCGGCCGAGATGTGACGGCTTTTCCCTTTCATGTTGTCACCTCCACAGAGTCAGCCAGGACACGAGACCCACACAGGGTACACAGCTGTTCCCAGAACGTCCAGAGATAAAGGTTCCCTCAACACAGCATGACCTTTCCCAGAGCCACAGAGCCCCATTCCTGCAGCACTTTTGCCAACGAGTAAATAATGAGAAATTAGTGCATGGCCCTGATGATGAGTCACAGCGAGCAGCCGCTGGCAGTCATGAACCTGCCAGGACAAACAGGGTGTCACAGACAGCCAAGTCCTCCAGTCTCATGGCTACCCCACCTATGTCACACCCATGTCACCCCTTGTCCTCTGCAGAGCCAACACACATGGTCCCACTGGTGAGTCACCCCCAACACCAAACCAGGAGAGCCCTGGACAATACTGGGCAGGGATGGGAACGCATTGCATTTGGTGTTGTCTCTCTGCACATTTAATTTAATGAGGAAGAATAATGAAATATCCAGGCTGAGACACACAGGCAGCAACCTCCCTTTGCCCCAGGAGATTTCAGGGGCAAAAGGAGAGGATGGAGGTATAGTCCCTCTACATGCTGCCCCCAGGGAAGCAGGGGACTGCTAGCCAGGAACTTCTACCTCCAACACAGCACCAGGGATGAAGACTGAGGCCAGTGCAGGAGCTGACTGCTCCATCCCCAGCACCAACTCTGGGGAAGTCCCTGGTGACAGCAGGGTTTCACCCACTGGCTCTGAACACTTCCCAAAGACAGAATTTCATTAAAGCGGGTAATTTGGCCTGACTACCCTGGCTAGTTCCCATGGCTGGGAGCACAATAGCAGCCAAGCCCAGGAAGAAATTGCATTACTGTACATGGAGGTCTCAAATCTGAAAGGGAAGGAGCGGTTCACACCAACCAGGGCTTTAATACCTGATTAAATGCTTTCACAGCAGCCCGGCTGTTTGAAAGCTTCCAGACAGCCTTTTGTCAATTTAGTTTGCATTGTACTTTGGCTTCAAGAGGTACTTTAAAATGTAAGCAACTTTATTATTTTTTTTAATACGGTAGCTTGGCTTTCTTGAAGGGAATTCACGGACCCGGGATGGGCACTGCTCCATATGGGAAGGCATGAAGTGCTTTAATGGCAGAAGGACCAAGCAAAGCTCCTTTCTCCAAGGCTGTTTAGGGACTGTATTAAGCATTCTGTCCTTAAGGACTCGCCATTTTAGAAGGCTGAATGAAGCTCCAACTGGAATTATCAATTTTTAATTTCCCCATTAGCAGAAACAAAAGAAGTAGGGTACTTTCTCCTGATACAGGGAACAGCCTACATTTGTACAAGGATTTTACTTTAAGAGGCTGATTACCCCAAGCCTTGAACCAGGAGCTAAACCATGTCTCAGGGACGTGCCCCACTGGGTACTTAAATGCAGAAGTTTTAGGGGAGTTCTTGGCTGACTCTGGGCAGGTGGGAGCAGGAGGGCAGCTGGACCAGGATGTGGCATGTGGACAGCCACCAGCAACGGCCGCAGCATGGTCCTACCCTACTCGGGGCTGGGAAAGCACCTCAGAAACAGCAAGGATGAGTCTTGGGCTGGCTTCTACTCTGAAATTTGGCGCTTGGGAGATGCAGGGCACACACTCATAGGAAACTGCTGCTCCTCCTGTCCCTCTGCTCCCTGACGTGGGGACACAGAGGAACCTCTGTCTCCCCTGGCCCACCACAGCCAGCCGGGAGGGAGGACGGGGGCTGGGGGGAGACACAGCCTCGAAGGGCTCTGTGCCACCTCGCTCTGCCCACAAATGCATCCTTGTCATTCAAATGAGAAGCGGCCACAACGGCGGGGGCCCTGCCCTAAACAAAGAGCCACTTGGGATAACGGCAGAGAGGGACGAGGGTCCCTGGTCTCCACCGATGAATGCAAATGCCTCCAACCCCTGGGAGCAACCTCTCCGGGAACAACACAGACAGGGCTTTGTGAGCAGGAGGCTGTGCATACGCAAGCTCCCAGGAATGCCCAGCAATTCCCAGCTGGAGAAACGCCCTGGGGGCATACATAGACTTTCCCCCTCACCCCCGGCCACAAAGTCGAGGAAAAGCTGCTCACAGTCTTCTTTTTTTCATCCATGCTCTTGAAACCAAACTAAAACTTTCCTGGCACTCCCGCATCCCTCAGCCGCTGATGCCAGAGCCCATGTGCACACAGGATGATCTCAGTGATGCCACCACCACCATGCCACTGTCAACTCCGGTCTGGCAACCTCTGTGCCAGGCAAAGCATTCCCCTTGGGGCCAAGCTTGCCCAGCCTCAAGCATCAGTCCGTTCCCAAGCCACAGGTTTCGCCCTTCATAGCCATGTCCCCTCAACAGTAGCAATGCAGCCCAGTGGGCAGAAGCTGCCGGCAGGAACTCTTACAAACCAACCAGTCTCCAGGTCAACATTTTCGATGTTCAGACTCCACGTGCCAGCTGTTCTGAAAAGCACAGCTTGAAGGTAGACCTCCCCCCAGACCTGGTACAAAGCCCAGCGAAGTGAGAGCTCTCATTACCGAGTCACCACTAGCCTACAGGAAGTTTTTGCTACCTGCACCCCTGATATGTCCAAGCTCAACAGCCGTAAAAAGATGCTATTTGTGAATGCTGTGGTGAGGAGGGGCTGGGAATTTAAAGGCAGCAGTGCAAAATGCAAAGTCATAAATCTCAAAGTCAGCATGCTAAAATTCAGTGGAATCACTCAAGTCAAGCTCTGTTCCATCTGCTATTTTATGTTCTCTTCGTCAGGGCAGCTAATGGAGAACAATAAAAACATTAATAATCAAGTTAAATTTATAAACTGGGCAGGATATACCACCAGTAATGAAATCTGGAGAATCATTCCATGTTATATTGCTTTGGGCAGCATGCTAACAAGCACTGCCTTTGAATTATAGCCCTCTTCCATTTTGCTGAACTTTAATTTGGCCCAGCACCACTGTTTCACTTAAAATGAACTTCAGGCAGGAGTGGGGCAGAGGACAGAGCTCAGAGGAACAGTCCAGGTCAGGACTGAAAATCTCTAGGTTGCAAGGGGTGAGCATTTGGGATATAAAAGCTCTGTTAACACTGTGCTCTGTTTACTGCACAGAATTGCTGGATATAATTTTCCAAGATTAGCAGAGCTTCCTATTGCCATGGTGTCATGCTTCCTAGATTTCAAATATTTGATTGAAATGCCTCACAGATCTTTAATTTCGTAGTTGCTTTGTAAAGTGTATGTCAAATAATTCTTGAGCTCTCACTTCCCACAGAGTGGTAGTTTTCTGACAAAACCTCTGAAAATATCTGGCTTCTCTGCTCTCTGCTGCACAGTAGAGGGCATAAGCATAAACCTGATTTACATTCAACCCCTTTGGAAACCCACCAATGCTGTCTCAATCTGGAGAGATTCTTTGCCCCAGCAAGCAAATCCACAGGAGGGAGACAGGACCCTGACACCAATCATGCATCCTTAATGTCGGATTCCCAGCCTAAGTAAGTCTGGGTTTCATGTAACTCCCCTTTCCTGCAGCTCACTTCTGCTCCATTACCATCATCCCCAGAACCTTCCACTTTGCCAGACAGCCCCAGCTCTTCAGCAGGGTTTGGAGAGAGTGCTCAAATCTACTCTAGGACTAAAAAGGTACCTTAATGCCTGAAAGTTGTCATCAGTAACTAATAAGTCCCTCGAGTATTAACATTTACCCTGTAAAAGCTGAGTGCAGCATATTCGGTAGCAAGGGTAAAAGCAGGTCACAAACAAAGTTTGAGTTAAATTGATTGGGGCAGAATACATCAATTCGTGTGCTGTTTGCATGAAATATTAATTCCAGCTTTAACATCTGGTTACAGGGGAAAGTGAATGCACCGTAATGATGCCGGTATACTTTATATTCTCCACATTTTCTGTTCTCCTAGGAACAGATGGGGAACGATAGGCTTTGTCCTCCGTAGCAGGTGTCTGAGCCGGAGCCTGTGAGCCGAAGCAGGGAGCCAGGGCGGCGGAGGCAGCGTCCTGGCGCTCTGCTCTGAGCGAGCCCTGCTCATTAGATAACCCTGCCGTGCTGCAAACCCTTCCTCCCTCCCGCCTTCACAGCAGTGCACTGGCAGCATTTTGAAATTCACTGAATTTCAGGGAATTTCTCCAAACTGGCGGGTCCAGCCCCAGGACTGCCCGTCCACACCCAGCCACAGCTGGCTTTCTGACACCCGGGTTTGATACAGTCGCGGGGCGTCTCTGAGCTACAGCTGGTATAAGCTGAAAGAAACTTTTCCTCCTCCAGGAGAAAATCCTCTATTTTCTTCCCTCTCAGAGGGGTGAAGCCGTATAGACCTGCTGGCACCATGATCCGGCAGAGACGCGACCTAAGCTCTCCATGCCTGGTAAAACCTGTTATGTGCCTGCAGACTGAGCCGGCACCTGTGAGGGGAGAAGCAGAACTACAAGGATGCCCGCGCTGTGCAGACCCCTGCCAGGAAGCCAACCCTCCACCTGCTGCAGGCACAGAGCAGCCCTAAACACATCCCCGAGACATGTCTCAGTCCTGAGCGATCGCTCTGACTCCAAACGCGCCGGTTTGCCCTGCTTGCTGCTGGAGTTTGTGTGGCTGCACGGCAGGCAGGGAGCCCCCGAGACAGGCCAGCCCTTTCCTAGCGCCTGAGAATTCATCATCCATGTGTGAAAGCCGATGAGGCCGCTGCCCCACGATGCGGGGCTGGGGGAAAGTTGGGTCACCAGGCTGGGGTGCAGGAGAGGCACCATGCACCGGGCGCTAGGGAAGGGGGACTCTGGCTTCCGAGGGGCTCGGTGCAGCGGGTGCGGAGCGGGGGGATAAACAGACCCTTCCATCTGCGCGGGGGGGCACCAGCCGCAACGAGCGGCACCACGGAGATAATGCTGGAGGGGACACCGCGTGTAAAAGGGCCTGATCAGCGGGAGCAGGGTGGAGGGCATCGGCGGCAAAGGGGATACCGGGCAGCGGGGCGCGCCAGGGAGCGTTTCCAGCCGCCGAAGCTCGGCCCGCGCCGCGTGGGCCAGCGACGCCCGAGGGTGGGGGAGTACCGGCGAGGCGGGTGGCGGGGAGGGGGGAACAGCGAGGAGCCGGGGGCCGCGGGTAACTCACAACTCCCCGGGTGATGTCCTCCGCCGCGGGGGTCGGCGCCGCAGGCGCTTCTTGCCACGCCAGGCACAGAGCGAGCACGAGGAGCATCTCCCGGCGGCGGGCGCGGTGCCGGGCGGCGGGGCTCAGCATCCCCCCGCTCGCCGCGGCGCCCGGCCCCAGCCCCGGCCCCGCGATGGGCTCCGCCGGGCTCCGCGCCGCATCCGCGCTCCCACCCCGGGCTGCGGCCGCCGCCGGGGAGGGAAGGAGGCAGGGAAGGAAGAAGAGAGGCGGGGGGCTCCACTCCGTTCCGCGCTGCTCCGCCGAGGATGGAGGGGGAGGGGGGGGGGGCTCCGCTCCGCCCCACCGGGAAGGGAGGCTGGGGGGGACTCCGCTCCGCGCTGCTTCGCTGCCGGGGAGGCTCCGCCGCCGGGAGCACCGTCACATCGCCCCGCTTCCGCAGCCTGCGGAGCGGCAAAGTTGCTGCGGGCGCTGGCGCGGAGCAGAGCGCGGCTCGGCAGCGGCAGCTGCTGCCGGGAGCCGCCGCGGCACCGGCGCCGCTGCCATGCACCCCTCTGCGGCCGGCCGGCGGTGGCGGAGGAGGAGCAGGAGGAGGAGGAGGAGGGGATGCTAATGAAGGAGGAGGTCTCAGGGCTCCGCAGGCGCGGGGCGGGCTCACAAGCGCGGTCTGCCCGCGGCGCGGCGCCGAGCGCTGGGGGCGATCCGGGCCGGCTCCCCCTGCGCCGCGCGGGCAGGAGCGGGCTCGGTCCCCTCCCGTTTTGGTATCTGTGTCTGGCTGAAATCCTTCAGGGTTTCGGCACGTTTTTTTGTGTGGGTTTTTTTTTTTGTTTGTTTGGTTTTTTGTTGTGTTTTTGTTTGTTTGTTTGTTTTTTTTTAAAATCAACATTTCTGTAAGTACCAGCTTCATGCCTGAGTTTTGAAGGGGCAATGGAAAGGACCGCGTGGTTGTAGCATCCCCGACTGACATCCCGTCTGACAAATGTCTGGCTTGTCCCCATAAACAGCATGATGGGATCCTATGGCCTCTACAGCGTGTCCTCCCTCGAGAGCGATGAATCTGCCACATGCTCCGACAGGCCAGATGGCAGGGGACACCCTGACAGCTCTAGCTCCTGCTAGTTCGGGATGAACATGTACTTCCTGCTCAGCATCTGCCTTCCCAGTTCATACTGGCATATTAATACTCTCGACAGCTTTAGAAATTATTTTTAAATCTGGGGGCTTTTTTTAAATAAAATTGGAGTTTCTGTTTTAAGATAAATAATAAGTGGAGATAACGAAGAATGGACAGAGATGAAAAGTTGCTTCTAGGTGCTGCTCAGGCAAAATTTTAATGGTCATTGATATGACATCTTCTGCACAAATAGATTAATCCAGCAGTGAACCATAGCTGCTTCTGGAAATATTTAATATCAGACAAGACTGGAGAAAACCAGTGGATAAGGGAATAAGAAATCTTTGTCCAAAAGAAATTGGTTCAAGAGAATTGGCAGGGAAACCTCACTTCCTGTGGGTGAGTTTGCACTACCCTGTGTCCCTGTGAGCTGGACTGCAGTTATTGCTCCAGTACCAGAGAAATCGGAGGGGAAACACCTGAATTACACAGTTCAGAGACTCACCAACATCTGCCTGTTGTAGCTCAAGAGCTGTTATCTCGAGAGCTTTGCTCCGTACTAAAACAAAGTTCAGCTTCTTAAACAGACCAGCAAAGCCCAGCCTCTGGTTCCACAGGCACAGAGAGAGGGTTTCCAAACTGTGGGGCTGACAGCTCCCACTCACCATGTCACCAAAACTGAGGGAAAAACAAAAACTCTCCAACATCACTTTTAGTATTAAAGAATTAAGGTATTACTTTATTCTGGCCAGGATATGCAATAGAAATCATTTCATCCATTCATTGTTCTGGTTGTGAAGAGAAAACCATTCCATCGCACGTGATCTCTACTAGATTTTTCACATACAGTCAAAACCCAGAGAAATTAATTGGCTCAGTGTGCATTGGTCCCAAGTTACACAGTTCTTAGTATTTGGCTTCCTACTGGTTATTGATCCCTTTGCCTTCGATGTTAATTAAGTTCTCCTTCTTTGTTCTCTTATCTCTCTTTTCCCAGAACAGGTGTCTTCGACCATGCCAGGGATGATGTTTGGAGTTGATGTTCGTTAATGGTCGTTATCTTTTGTACATCTTCTGTGCTATTCGCAATCTTGTTGAAATGTTAAGGTCATCAGGCCTTGACTGGTGAAACAGTCCTTTGAAAGGAAACTTCAATTTCTTTCCCCCTGGGCAAAGGCGAACAGAACGCCTGACTAAAGCTACATTAAAAAGGTTAAACCTGGTATCATTTCCAACAACCATTTAAATTCACAGTGGAAGGATGTTCACGGCCACTTTGCCACAAAGCCCCTGTCTAGGGAGCGGTTCTCCGTCTCTGTGCATACCCCTTCAGTCTGCAGGACTCACTCTAACCTGTGCGTCACCGGCTGCCTCCTCCCCTCCATCCCGCAGCTGCCGCTGCCCTCGAGGGAGAGCTTTTTCTCGCTTTCAACTACCGTCACATTAGCCCCGGAAGGACGAGGACTGTCATTTGCTCCGGCAAGGACTGATATACTCCTGACTCCTCTGCTCTGAACAGAAAGCAGCAGCCACCGACTACCCCTCAACTTTTTCCAGGTTTTCCAACAGAGAAGCATTCTTCCAGGGAGTCAAGCCAGTCTGAGATTGCTTAGTGTTATAAATGATTAGTCAAATCCGTAAAATAAAATATTAATAAAAATTATTAAGAATTTATAAATAGAAAAACCCCGATAAAACCACAACCAAAGTACAGTTCCAATCCCGGAATCGGCGTTGGGTGAACCGCAGATCCTGCCCCTATGGCACAGAATCCCCCTCTGGTTCACAAATTCCGAGTGTGCAGGGCCTGTTTTTAGACAGCTTTTGGTCTTGTGCAACCGATTACTTCATCGGTTCTTTGTGTATATGGTCCTCGATTCATATTCGTCTGGTTTCTTTTCTGTGAGTTCGGTGAATAGTTTTTCCGGGGAGACATAAACTTATGCCCGGGTTTATTGAGATGTATGTCCTTGACGAGATTGGGATGATGGATATGGGGTGCTGAGCGCTCGGACGATAGCGGTGCTTAACTCCATCACCCATGGGTGGTACCTTCCTTTCTTTAGGTGATTGGTGATTTTCTGCTTCTCGGCAGAGGAATGTCTTCCAGGAACCCCTCATTCCTTAGGCTTAAGACTGTGATGTTATACAGTAGAACACAAAGTAACTCTCAAATATCTACTACACAAGCTTATAAAGTATATTATAAAGAAGAAAACACGAATTAATCTTAAAACAATCACCACACTTACTTAGCAACATCACATGTAGTAATTTCCTGCTAAGCAGCTCTGGAATCTCTTATTAGGAATCATTTCTTTCGACAGATGACATGACTGTGGGCAGATCAGAGCCATCCTCGAGAGGAAGGCAGAGGGAGCACAGCCGGGCAGGGCTGGGAGGAGTGCACAGCAGTGTGCCAGAATCCCTCCGTTTGGGACAAACCTGCAGCCCTCCCCTCGGGATGAGCGGCTTCTGTGCTGGCAGTCTTGGTAAGATGAAAACTGACAGCACAAGTTCCCTGACATGCCATGAGCTTGAGGTTATCACTGACAAAGGCTTCAGCAGCACCTTAAAATGCTTTCCAGGGATTTTGGGTCCTCTGAGAACTGCTCAGCACAGACTCAGTGTGCTCTGCCCCGCCGCAGGGCACAATTTGTCTGGCAAACAGGCCCAAAATAATGAGGCAGATTGTGTGGATGCCACCAGCTCTTTACAACTACAGAGAGCAGAGCTGAGCAGCCTGGAGCTCCAGGGCTTGGCCCTCTCCCACATCCACAGTGCCCCCTCTCCTGTGCTGGCTACATCAGGCTGTAGCAGCAAGGTTACCTCGGCTGCCTTCCTTGTAGTTCTGAAAGACGCTCCACGATCCACACTGACCTTTCATCCCATTTTTCACAAGTGGGCAATGAAGAATAAATGTTCATCATGGGCAGCAGCTGAGCTGATGGACCAAAGATAAAGGCTTGAGTCCACTCCAGCTGGAAAAGTTTTGCTCTTAACTTTAAGAGGTCAAGACTTTAGGGCACATGCTACCATTTTATATTCCCCTCCTAGGTCATCCTCTCCCAGCAGCACATCAGGGACAAAGTCAGAGAAGGTGTTTTAAGCAAATTGACAGCAAGCCAAATGGAAGATGCTGGTCCATGTCAAATGTGCTGTAACCATTTTAGATTCCTTCCTGTGGCATTAAATGCAAGAGCATACCTATTTTCACCAAATGTAGAATGTGCTAAACTTGCATATTGCCAGAGAATATTTTTTCAACAGTTGTTTCTCACCCCACAAAAGCCTCAGAGTTTTTAGAGGGCCAAATGCCACTGAATTTCCCAACCTCTGACCTCTGTAGATCTCAATGCCCTGTTTTCCTGTCTGCTCAGGTGTTAGTTATTAGCACATGTGCTGTGTCCACACCTCAATCTGACTTGCACCACAAGAACCTGCAATGTGAATGATTGCTTACAATGGATGAGTAGTTGCTTTGTCCATACTCTGTTGAAAGTAATTCCCAACATATTTATAAACATTTTTAGCAAGCATTTACAAGAGACAAAGTGGAAGATTTCTGCCATGAATGACAAGACCAAAAGAGTCCACAGCCGTGCCAGGTGCAAAGAGCCAGGAGAGAATCTTTAATAGCTTAATTTTACTGCATGAGTCCTCCTCTTTTAATAAAACACTGCTTGACCATCAAGGCCCAAAGAAATATCAGAGAGGCTCTAAACCTTGTATTTGAATATATATAGTATATATACTCAAATTTAAGCATATGAGTAATCCCATTAACTTCACTTTACCATAATGAATGTAATAGAAGAGCAGCTCTCCCTGGGAAAGTGGAAGCTGTGCCCTAAATAATGAGGCAGATTGTGTGGATGCCATCAGCTCTTTACAGCTACAGAGAGCAGAGCTGGGCAATAAAAAGTTATAACAAACTGAACTTTGAATATTTTTCCTCTGTTTCCTTTTCAGTAAAAAAAAAAAAAAAACCTGCTTCAGTGGCACAGGTTTAACTCTGTGTTCATGTCATAAAAACTATATGTGGGTAGATGGAGTTTTCATGCCATTCATTAGTGAGTTGCTGAATAGAATTTATTTAAGGAAGGAACAGTGGAATGATTTTAATTCTGTTAAGCATAGTTTCCAAAATGTATTCTTTGTACTTCATTTATTGCAAATGAATGACTCAGTTAAAACAACATTTCAACACATTTTAGCCAAAATATTTTGCTTTGCTTAACAATAAAATAGAAATAACTGCAAGAAGCTGTAAGTAACAGCAAGCAAATAGACACCCAGAGCAGGGAGCTATTTGTGGTGATGCCTATGGTCTGTTTCAGCACAAAACTTTTGTGCTAAACAAGAAATGTTAGTAAAGCTGATTTGCAAGTTCATATTTCCCCAATCTGCCCATTATTGTCAGTGTTTGGAAAAACCTGTAAACAAGTACACAATTTGTTTTCCTTCCACATACATTCCAGCCAAATACACATGCTTAAAATATTTTCACCTTTGTGCACCAAGATAACAAGTATGAATCTAAAATGTCATTATCTTCTAGCTATACATGTCACGTGGAAGATGAAGATTTTTCCTCAGTGTCTTAGCATAATTAGCATGTATGACAACATCCAGACGATTTAATTTCCCAATTACACAGCTATATGGAAAATACCCTTTGCATTAAATACGCAGGAGATCTTATCAGTAGATACTCTACAACTTTTTCTGCCCTGTTACATACATCACTGCAGATGCTCGTATATTGCCAGGTTGAGAAATGAGAATTTTTTGCCCTATCAGCCAGGGAGACAGAAACTGCTGTGCAGAGTGGGGCCAGGCTGCTGCCATTGTCCCTCTCTGTGAGCTGCTGCTCCAGCCGAACACACGGAACTCCCAAGGGGCAGCAAGGACTTCCTCCAAGTGGTGAATCTCAGAGCCTGCAAAGCCTGAGAATGAGGACATTTGGGATATTATCCTGCTGTTCTCTAGAAGCTTTGGTAGCCGCGGGATAAAACAGTTGCTGGAGTATGTTTTACTTTCTTGTAATTAATGTCATCCAGAAACTATTTGCATTCCTCCTTTTAAGACTGATGTGTGACCAATAAAATTGGAAAAGCCAGCAGTTATTTTTCCAAGACTGGTGGTAGACACCTAGTTGCACATACGTTAAGTACTACTCATTGGAAGTTTAGAAATTTTTCTTTTCCCTGAGTAAAGCCAAAGTGGATCAGGGCATTTACAGATGACTCAGGAGTAAACACCTTTTTTGCTTCCTTGTCCTCTGACTGAAAAATCAACCTGACATTTTTTCATAGCTTATACTAAAGGAGGGAAACCAAAGTTGGAAGCGGCATGGAAACCAGTATTTTACTGCAGGCCAGGGCTCTAGAGTGGAGAGATGCTGCAGAGATGCTCGCAGTGCTCTTAGCCACAGGACTTTTGTTCTCTGTGTAATCACACACTGGCACAAAGAACCTCCTGCATCTCGTGCATCTCCATCTGCCAGCTCCAGCTTCAGAGGCTGAGACAGCACTGGCCATTATTCCACCAGCACCCACTGTCAGCACAGCTTAGTCCTCTCTAACTTACTCTGTCTAAATCTTGCCCATTTCACTCACGTAACACCTGAAAAATGCAACCTTCCTGGCTTCCCCTGAAGCTGCAGCTCTTCCCAGCCTGCTTCTCCTCTGCTGGAAAACCCTTTCATCCTCCTGCCAGCCACACTCCTGCAGGTACCCATAGCAAATCCTGTTTCAGCAATCTTTTTCCAAGTCTAACACTCTGATCTGTCAGCACCACTCTCAAGCAGCTCTCCGTGGAATTCTTAATATCAGATAAAATAAACTGCTCCTCTTTATTTCAAAGATTTTCATGGACAACCCTGCTTGGTCTTTTATTGCTCATTTAGAACCAAGAAATCAGCTCCTTTGTCCATCTGGCCATGAAATCCACGTCTTCCTTCCTTTGCTCAAACACCCATGCTCACATTCTTCCATGCTGCCGCTTCTGCATGGGAATATTTCCTTCTAAGCAAGCCCAAGGCAGCCATGCAATCCTCCCTTTGCCTCTTTTAAATATACTGTAACACCAGGACACCACCACCCAATCCCAGTATATTTTTTTCCAGAATAACCATACTCCAAGAATTTGAACCGTATTTTTTTGTAATTTCCTTTATCTCCCTTGCTTGCAGACATGTCTTGTTTTCCATCTTCTCTTTATTCCAGGTTTATGATGCACCCAACACAAGGTCACGTCTGTCTGCTGCAGGAATCCCTTGGCACTTCAGGAGCATCGGTGGCAATCCAACAACACCCACAGACTCAGCTCAAGGCCACGTTGCTAGTGAGCAGACATCAGCACAGACCATCTGGAACAACACTGGCCACTTCTGCCTCCCTGCTGCATCATGTTCTTCTCACAGAACAGTGTTTAAGGCATTAACACCCATGAATTATAAAACAATACAAAAGAAGCTCATGTTCTGCAGGCTTAGCTTTGCTGCAGTGTCCCCAATACAGAAAAGCCTCCATCAAGATCTTGCAATAATGAGCCAGGCAGAAGGATGGGTCAGAACTGTCATGTTAATGCAAACCGAAGTGTAATTTTCTCTTCACTAGCAGCATTCCTATCCTTGTTCCCATTGCTTTTCAATAACAGTCCATAAAAGGATGTTGATGTCTTGTTTAAGCAATGATAAGTTCAGAGGTTAATTAACGAGAAGCAGAACACAGCCACTTTACTGAGAAAAAGTCCAAGAAAAAAAACCCCAGCAATTTTTAAAGCTATAAGGTATCATTAGATTGCCATTTCCAGTGGAAAATAGTACTAATTTTAACACTGCTTAGACACTACAGACTGTCCTTTGGCCAGGGAAAACCACAAGTCCTCTGACTTGTTTTTCTATAATTCTTTAATACGTGTTTGTGCTTTCTGTCAGTTGGGAAGACACCAAATTGTGTGGCCTATATCAAAAGCCAGCAATCTGTTATATGGACACACACTCTGTGCCCTACAGAGGCAGCTACCCACTTTAGCAATATCAGAACAGCACGTCAGTTAAATCTGGCCATATATCATCTTCCAACTTGTGACACGTTGATTGACAACCTCTCTGGAGGCCCGGCTCAGACAACTGGGGGATTTTGCTAGCAAGGTCAGGAAAGCTTCTCCTGCAATGCAATTTCCATCACGGAGCCCTCCGGTACACACTAACGGACCTCACCTGCACTCTCTGCTGTGGGAACCCCCTGCAAACAGCACACCCCTGGCCTTGGCTCCTTGCTCTGCTCTTCCTGCTTTGCCTCCAAAATCTTCCTCTGCCAAGCCCTTCTTGTATATGTGTCCTACCAGTTCTGTGAAGTCCCTCTTAAAAGGTTTTTGACCATACCTTGCTCCCTGCTGAGTTCAGTTCTTTTTTTTTGGAGGGCAACAACACTTTAGGGTTTTGAGAGCACTGGGTTTGAACTCTGGATAAATTCTGGTGTCCTTCACCTTCCAGTCTGTGAATCTCTCTGAGCCAAGGATTACTTGGTGTTAACAGGGAGCAACAAAAACCATTCAGACATTTTATGGGAAAGGAGTTCAGACTGACCATACCCAGCTTTCTTAGGGAAAATGTTACCAGGAAAGGGGCAGAAATCATTCATGAAGATGGGAAGAAGAAAGGAGATTAAAACAGAAGACATGAGGTTAAATGTTATAGAAAGCTGTAAAAATAGTAAAGAATTTAACCAAATTTCCTGGAAGGGCTGTGGGATCCCCATCACCAGACCAAGAGGCTCTCAGGACCAGCTCGGGTAAATCTGATGCAGGAGGATGGAGAAGAGTCTACTGATGGCCTTCCTAATCCTGTTTTACGTTTAACTTCTTCTGTTCCTCATCTGACCTGAATCTTCTTGCCTTTAGGATCTTCATGAAGAAGTTCAAAAGGTGAGGAAAATCAGCCATTAGCCTAAAGCCATTGCTGCACTCATACAGATACAGTCCAAGCTGCTTCCCCCATATAATGGGATTTTGGAGCCCGAGTTTACAAATTCAACTTTTTCTTCAGTAAGCAAACAACCTTTAAGATATGTTTGAGCCATAGGTCTGGATTCAGAGCTAAACACTTACCAAATTACATGTCCAGTGTTTTTCCCAGACCAGTTGCTTACGAAGTCCAGTTGGCAACCATGGAACCTGTTTTGAAACGTCAGCAAAACCGAGGGACATTTTGGAGCGAGTGTTGCAAATTCAGGGCTTTTTCTTGCTATCAACAATTCATGCATTGGAAATAAAGAGCCCACAAAGTTAATGTGGCCCTTAGCAGGGCTAAGCACAGCCTAAGGACAGCTGCCAGTGCTGTCCAGCTTCCCTGCTAATGCCCTAATGGGAAAAACCTGCATTTCTCAACCAAAGATATTTCAATGCATCAAATCCAGACAAATCATTACCTGCAAGACTTCTTGCTCCATAACTTTTTCTAGAACTTCTCAGCAAAGCTACAACCAAAGGAAAGTTTCACACCCTTGATCAGTCCTCCCTGCTTGAAGCCTGAAAGAAGAATACCAGTTAAATAAGGCTGAAAACTATTCTTGGTGGCAAAACTAATCTTGCCTTTGCAGCTATTCTCACCCATGGCAGTTTCCACTAAGCTTTAAAGTTAAGTGGATTCTCTCAGAAGAGGAAGGATTCACTACTGGAAATGTGAGACCAAGTCCCAGGAGGAACATCATTCCCTTACTTTGCTCTCCTGTGGACCAATGAATGTGAGGAATGAAAGCTCCATTTGGACTGGAAGGATTATGCTTCTGTATGTCGAAGTCATGTGAAATAAACAGCATAATTTGTGGAGCAACCATGGGAACTTATTTATGACTCCTCTCTACTCCATGGATCTTAAGCAGCTACTGGTGTCATGTTGCATTAAGCTGAAGCTCCAGCAGGCAGAATGGCAGCACGACAAGAGAAAAAAATAAACCTCCGAATGGTTTTCCCAAGAACATGCAGTAGCACAGTGCTTTGGAAGTAAATTGCTCGTGAACCTTCTGGCTTGAAGCTACCGGTAAATATCCCTGTTTGCAATGATGGCCAGTTTTATACACCACAAAATCTCCCTGTTCTATTAAAGGTTTTACTGAGAAGTTTCCCTGTTGTACAGAAAAGCTCTTATTTGCCCCTTTTATACTAAGAATAACAGATTACCACAGCTCCTGTCGCTCACAGCACAGCCACAGACTAAAGGGCATCATATACATTAAAAGCTGTTACATAAACAGAACTTTTATTATGGTGGCGGACATAATAAACCACGCTCTGCCCCAGAGCAACTGAACTCCATCACGATCCCTGAACTTCCAGCCCCAGCTGCACAGGCAGGGCAAGAGCACACAAACTCTGAGATGCTGAGCACATTTATGTTTCAATTTTTTTTCCCCAAAGAAATAAGAGAGTTGAATTGAGCTTTATCACTTTCCTTTTAAAGTTTGGCTTTCAAAATTATTTCATTTGAGAGAGGAAAGAAGCACGTCCCAAGGAGGGGAATGCTGGGGAGGTCAGCACCTGGGGCATCAGCTGGGATGGGATCCCATCCATCAGGTGCAGAGAAGCCAGTGGCAGAGGCAGCTGGGAAAAAAAGCTGAGTATCTGAAAGGCAAAGACTAATTCAAGAACCACTTCATGCCCAGCAGTGCTGAAAGACAGGAAATGCCTCCAAGGACATCTCAGCCCTGGTGTTCCAGTTGGTGCAGAGCTGTGCCAGCCCTTTCCTGGGGTAATGGCTCCCAGTGAGAGTCCCAAGCTGGGGTGGACCTGCTAGGTCTGATCCTGACAATGACAGGTTGAATTCAATCTTGTGTTTTGAGCTGGAATGCATAAAAAGAGCTGAGGAAAATGAACTATGGGAGTAAGCGACGAGGTGAGAAATCTGCTCAGCAAAACCAACTGCCTAGGGGCCTCCCACACATGAAAGGACTTGAGATGGTGCCATAGCAATGGAGAAACGGTGGAGTTCCAGGAGAAATCCCAGAGAAACCTTGTTTAAACTTGGGCTACTTAAAGAAGCAATGGGAAAAGTGGTACTGAGAGCTCTGTGCCCTGGGCCTGCTGCCGTTCTTGCATGTCCCTGTCCCCTCCCAGGGTCCTGCTGCTCCCATGGGGGTTGTGTGTGTGTTAACATGTGCACGGCCTGTGCCGGGACTGGGCTGCCGTGATCTCTAAAAAGGAACTGCTCAGGAACAGCCCGAAAGCCGCGGGAAAGCCCCTGCCTCCATCCTGCCAGCGGCTGTGTGGTGGCTGCCTGCTGTCTGCATTACAAAGGTGAAATGCACCCACGGAAACTCAGGTGTGTGCCAGTTTTCGTGCAGTTCTGTTAGAGGAGACATCTAGGCCTGTTCTTCCCACTGCTGCCTGCAGTATCCCCAGGCTGATGGCAGGGCTGGGACCTGGGCTGAGGGAAGGGGCCACCCTGGCTGGGCTGCCTCAGTTCCCCTGCCTGCTGAGCACGGGCTATGCATTTCTTTCCCATGCGCAAAGTCAGTGGTGCCAATGCATCCAGCTCCTCTTTGGGTTTCCCAGAGGATGGTGAGTGCTCAGCATGGTGTTCACAGCCAGGGGTGGCACAATAATCTGGGCAAGAGGTGTTCAGGGCTTCTGGAAATGTCAGCCTTGTAGAGCTCAGGCATACTGGGGCTGCATTTTCCTGTCTGCAGAGCAGGCAGGGAGTTAAATGTCAGTACTTGTAAGCCTCCATTGGCAAGCACCCAGACCTTTCAGTGCATGGATGCCCACCTGTTCATCCCCAAAGCTGGACACGGCAGTCCCCATGCTTAGGAAGGAGGAGGAGGCGACCTGAAGTTTCCAGGATTCTCGAGGTACCTGTACAGTCACTCTAGGCTTCTTGGCTCCGTGAGCAGCTCAAATCTAGCTGGATGTGCCCGAGTGTTTAGTTAAGGTTTGTCCTGCAAGGTACGTGCCTTGGGCTTTGAGGAGCAAACCCCTGCCGTGGGAAAGGCAGTTCCAAGGAAGTGAGGGATGGCAGGCACATCATGCTGGTACTTGGCTCCTCACCTCCCACACAGCATCCGACCATGTTCCACTGAAACCAGTCCCCAGCTGCCCTGACCACCACTCTAAGTCTCCCAGAGGTTCATGAGGATGGGAACAACCCTCTCATGGCGCATGGGATGCCCGAGCCTGGAGGGTAGCACAGCAAATGTCCCAGCCCCCAGTCGACAGCAGCACTGCCTCCGCAGGCAGGGGTTGTGCAGATCTCAGCACGTCCTAAGAAGCCTCAACTTTGTGTCAAACACCGGGCTAGAGGTCTGAGGGTCACGTCTTGCAAGAGCTCATCCTCCTGAGGCTGGAGAGGGAGGTGAACACAAGGAAAGGCGCCTGATCCCCATTATAATGCTAATCTCCTCCAACTCCCAGTAGGAGCCGAGTAGCATCCTGTTAATGAAATTATAACCATGGCTCACACGGTGCATTTCTGCTGAACACATCTGAAATCTCTTTCCCTCAGAGGCTACATAACCAATGCCTGGGAGTTATCTTGCTGCTGTTATAGAAGCAACACGATTAGAGTGCTGAAGCTAATTTAACTCCTGTTGAATGCTATTGTAATGCAAGGAGTAAAGCTGGTTTGTGACATATCGTTGAGACATCCTTAGAGTGGGCACATCAGGCTGATCCCCCAAAGTTTAAGGGCTACATTCAGAGACTTCAACATAAATTGCAAATCCTTCGTGAGCAAGCTCTGTTTGATGAGACTTTCAGGTGCTTAAGGTACAAGTCTCATTTAATTGTATGATGACTCCAGGACTCTTAGCTGGCCCCATACTGAAGTACCCTCTTCTATCTTCAGTTATCCTGAGCATTTTCCAGGCACTGAAACATACAGTGTGAGCAATGGGTGTGGAGCTGTGGGAAACAGTCATGCTAAACTTGAGCACTGACAGTGAGGCAAAAGTGGAGCTTAACTGTAGGTCAGTTGTGTTGGTGTTCTTATGGGCTTAGTAGGAATTTGGGGTGACTGTGTGCATTTTTAAGAGCTGGGCTTTGTACCTCTGAGAAAATGTCTCAGTCTCTGCCCTGTCGAATAGCAATGCAGCTCCCACACACAGACAGCCGGGACATCACCCTAGGAGCTACACAGAGGCCCCCATGCTGCAGGGCAGCCCAGGTAGTGACAAGAAAACCAAACACAGGGCTCAGAGATTTTGTCTTGACCTTTACAAGACACCTCAACGTCCCAGAGCTCCAGCAACTGCAGAGCCTGAGCAAACAACTCTCCAGGGCAGTGGGGAGTGGAACCGGTCCCTATCCCAGCATGACAGCAGACTGCAGCATCCACCTGCTCTCCTGAGCCTGACACTGGGAGAGGTGTTCCTGACAGGCATTTTATCACTGTTCCCAAACTCTGTGAGAAGGTATCTGTCACCTGTGTTTATGGCAGTAGAAGAACAAACTACATCTTTATCAGGACACCACATCTTTACTGCGCCACCACGGGTGTCCTGTAGCCTTTGGGGCTGCAGACTTGTCTTGGCTGCCCACACAGCAGGGTCAGCTCTGGGAGTCTCTGTTCCCCTGAGCCAGATGTCCCCTGCCTGGGACCATTGCCTGCAGAACACAAGACTCCTCCAAACTGAGGTAACAGCCCAGGGTTTTGTGGCAGAGCTGCAAACTGAGTTCTCCTGATTTTTAGAGGCTCTCCATTGCTCTTCGTCTTGGCCATCAACAGCACCCTGCTCTCTGAGGCTCGCTGGGGCCAGATGTACCTGCTGTGACTAGAAACAGATAGTGAAGTAGTTTTGTAGGGGAGGTAACATTTCCAAAATGAACTCATCCTTTCAGTTCATGTGCTAGCAGCACAGGCTGCCACAGCTTTATTTTTAAATGGCCTTTCCCTTTATCACCAGAAAATTTTCTTCCTATTGACCTGAACAGCACTAGCAAAGTCAACTGGAATATATATATTCTTTCCTACCCACTGAACATGGTCATTGTTAATCTGAGCATGTTAAAACCAAAAGGGACAAGACGTGGAAGGTGTTTAACACTAACTTGATGGGAGCAAAGGGGAAGGGGTGAAGACCAACCTTGCTGAAGCTAGAATTAGATGTTTAAAACGGAAGTGAAGTGAGTACCTGTCTTAGACGTGGTACCTGCCTCCATCTCCCAGAACACAACTGCGGCACGGAGACTCTTGACTGAGAACACATGGACAGCCACTGGTCTGGTGGAGTTAACAGCAGCCTGAGAAACATGGCAACATGTTCACACGGGTGAAACTGCAAGATTCAGAGCAGAAAAACACCAAAAGCAGCTTGCACAGTACTGTCAGGTCACTGGGAAAACTCTCTGTAGCCACTTTGAAAACCATGAGCCAAGACAACAGCCACTCAGGAACCCTTAGCATCCTTTAAAGTCAGACTTCAAGGATAAATTCAAGGCCAGGGGAAGGCAATGCAGTTTTAATAAGCAATGACTTATTTTGGTCAGGTTAGAATCAATAAGCAGCCATTAGCTATGCAAAGGAGCATTTGCATAAGCAGCATCTGAGGGTCAGGTTATGACAGGACACAAGTGAAGATAAAGAGAGGACCAGCTCTGAATGCAGAAGTTCTCGGGCTGGTGCTGATGCCAAGGTGCTTGAGACAAACAAATTCACCTGAGGCCTCTGCTCCGAAGTGTGCTGGAAACGATCCTACAGTGTCCTTTACCCGAGAAACAGTTCTGTAAACCTTAGTAGCTCTCCTTTTCCAAGGAGAGAGGGAAGAAAAGCCCAGAGGAAGAGTTGGTGCATGCAGCAGAGGCAAGAGTGAGTAGCTGAGAGAGGACAAGCACACTGTTCTTTCCATCCTGAGTGTTTTATAGGGATGAAAGGCATCTGCATAATGCACCCAAGGCTGGACAGCACTTACATCAGTTTCTGGTAACTACTAGGAGGGAGAAGGAGGAGTAGGAACCTATGGAATGGAAAGGATTGAGCCCTTCTGCAAGACCCAGAAGGCAGGCAAGTCCCCCCCAAAATCAGTCACCAGCAGTCTCCTCCCATTTGTGTTTATGTGGAAAAATTCAAAAGCAGGGGCTAAAGTTGTGCCTTGGAATGATTTCTAACACAGAAAATTCCAATTTTAATAGTGAACTACATCTACAGGGAAGAAAAAAAGAAAAAAACAAGTGTCAAATCACACCAATCCATCAGTCAAAATTGTCTTTGCTAGTACAAATGTGTCTCTCTCATTCACACAGCACTAGAAGTTTATAACAGAGCAGAAAATCTCTTCTGGATTTTTTTTTTTTTGGTTGTTTTTGGTTTGGTTGGGTTTTTTTAAATAGTATTTTAACTATACCACAAAATATGAGTCTAATTAATCCCTGCAATTGGTGACATTAGATTTGAGATGAGTCTTCCTGCTAAGCCTGAGGAGGTGGGAATGCAAAGAATAAAAATATCCATATGCTTCAATTTGATTCCAGTTCAGCCAAAGACCCAGCAAACACAGTTGCTTATTAGAGATAAGTCTTCATTTAAAAGTTAATTATAACAGTACTGAAAAATGTAGGGGCCGAGGATGGTAAAGGTGAACTTCAATGAAGGTTTAATCGCTAGAATGACTGTGAAGTTCTTTGTCTGCATGGCCTCCGCAGCAGCAGGGACATCTCTCCACCTCTGGCTACCACAGCCGAGACATTGGGAAGAGACTTGAATGTGACAAGGAACATCCAGTTTTGGAAGTCCCCAGCAGCCATATCTTTGTACAGAAACACCCACAATGCAGAATGGAACTGTGTTTCACACACGGGATGATCACTGCTCTGTTGTGAATGGGTTTTTAACATGGAAAGCCAAAGCATCCCCATTTCTGACAGCTGTAAGCCAAGGCCCATTTGGCCTGCGATGGCAGTTGGGTGCATCAGTGCCTGCACCTCGTCTTTAAAAATGTGTGCTATTGGCCTACAGCAAATTTCCATAAAGAAAAAAAAAAATTAATGTTTTAATGAAAACATTTCATATTTCATTACTAAGAAAAAAGTCTTCTTTTTCCTAGGCCAATCACTGGAGCAGTCTGGGAGACACCTACTTACCTGGTCTGCCAGCTAAGCTGCCTTTGACAGTCACTACCCTTAATCAGGTGCCCCTAATCATTAATAACATGTTTATATGATGGCAAGAAAAACCAATAACCCAAACCCTGATGTAAGCTATTTTTGTCACAATCTTGAGGCTCCTGCTTGGAGCAGATGCCTTATTAGTCGTTTAATTCTCAGCTTCATGGCAAGGCACTGAAATGAGAGGAAATATAAAATCAACAAGGCAGCTGCAAACTAGCTTCATGTTCTCTCTCAAATTTAATAGAGATTCATGAGGCTTTACACTAATGTGCTGAGAGAAAAGGATTACAGGCTTCATGCACCTCGCTTGGGTCTAAGGGAGGCAAATATCAGCAATCAGCACACAGATGATAAATGTCTGGCAGAAGTTATTCCAAGACCCAACTGTGTTAATATCAAACAAGGCACTTCAGCTCATGTGGTGTGCCCAGTCTGGGCCAAGCTGTCTCAAAACCATGAGGTAAAGGAGCAGATCCATAACAGAGGACAGTGGTATCTGCTCTCCCCAGACCGTGCAGGATCCAGGCTGGCTCTTGTTCCACCGTGAGGTTTCCAGCCCCTAGGCACTGGTGTTCCTATGCTCTGAAGACACTGTGCTGGCATGCTGTGCCCGTCCACTGCCTCCCTGTCTCCCGTACACCGGCACAGGGCTCAGGGCAGTGTCCCCAGGGACATGATCAGACCCATGTTTCTTCCCCTTCCCCAGCACCCAGCTGATGGCTCCAGTCGTGCTCAAAAACCACTGACAGAACTGATTTCACTGTACCAGTGCCTGTACCACTCATAGTCACCACTCGGTTCCCTTAACTCCCATCTCTTGGGTATTTCATGCAAGACAAAAAGCAGCCGAGCAATAATCCTGCGGCTTGGACTGTGATACTGAGCCCTCCACCTTCCATGTGTCCTCCTGCTCTTCTCCCTCTCTCCAAATGTGTTTTCCCATGGGAGTCGCAGGCTCCCATCCAGGCCCTGCCAGCAGCATTGCTGCCTGGTGGGAACAGGAGCAGCTTGGGGTGTGCTGGGGACATTAACAGGGTCTGGCTGCTGAACTGCAGGTCTGAGTCGTGAGCTGCCAGCCCTGGCAGTGACACAGCAGCCGATGGGAGTCCCCTCATGCTACAAAACACTCCCTCTCTGAGAGGTGAAGCCTCTGCAACAGGGTCCCCAGGTAAGTGGTCAAAGCACCAAGCCTGAGTTCAAGAAGCATTTGGACAATGCTCTCAGGCACGTGGTGGGATTTCTGGGGTGTCCTGTGTAAGCTCAGGAGTAGGACTCAATGATCCTGATAGGTTCCTTCCAACTCAGATATTCTCTGATTCTCTGCGTTTTCCAGCACATAAGGAAAACTGACAACCTTTGTACTTCAAAATGCAGTACACTCTGATGAAAATGAATGTGCCTTAAGAAAGACTTGCCACCTCGCATTCTGTCTGTAGCCTCAGTAAGTCATAAAACTTGCTGTTATGTATTTTCTTTACCAGGCAGGGAACCTTGGCTGCCATTCAGGAATGTGACTGGGATATAATGGTAGTGTCCAGCCACAAACCAACCTGGACTGTACTCACAGGTACAAAAACAGCCCTGAAAGAGCTTGACTGAGACCAGACTGTACTGTAGCAGTTACAGGACAGCTACTAAGAGAGAATCCTAACCCTAAAAACCTTAATCGGGCAACAAGCAGGAGACAGGAGTTATTTATGCTCTGGTATATTGGTGTGGAAGCTGTTTGACAAAGGATGACATCAACTGCACAAGCCTTGGGCTGAGCCAAGAGAGGAGCCTGAGCAGTGATGCCGATTCAGTGCTGCACCTGCGGTTCTCCAGCCAGTGTGAGCAGGTCAGGGCCACCGGCCACGCTGCAGGTGGGGACACTTGTTAAACGTGGGGACATCTGTTACACACATCCAGAGCTGGGATGTTATTCCAGCGCTGTTTCGCTGATCGTGTCAAAGATACCAACCTGTTTATGCTCTGCACATCTCTTACTGAAAATAATGGAGCAGATTTCACCTCACTGGTGAAATCCACAGAGCCAGCCTCTGTGCCCTCAGTGAATGGTAATAGCTGCCGTGCCATTGTCATTCCCATGCAGTAATGTTGGAAGCTGTGCCCTCCTGTTTGTTCTCAACATGGATCATTGCTCCTTCCAGTGCTGCAAGACTCAGACCAAAAGAAAAGCCAGTGGTTTCCCAGCAGAGGCGTTTCATAGATTTACCACTCTGTGGTGAGGAGATGCAGGCACAGACTGGCATGGAAGGCTCTCAAAGGCTCCAGGGCCTCCTGTTGCTGGTGTGGAACAGATCCCCAGCAGGAAATGGCCACCCCAATTAGCAACAGGGAAGCACAGAACATTGGGCATGTTCAGTGCCAGCCAGGGCTGCGGGCACAACAGAAGCTTCTCTTCACTTACTTCTGCGATTTATCAGAGAAAGAAGGGCTGCATTGTTGGTTTTGTACATCGGAGGTACTGTCAGCTTCAAGCCAACAAGATATAATACAAGAATTATTTCGAGCAATTCAAGGTTAGTTTTTGTTGCTTTTTTCTTTAACTTTCCAGCAGCAATCCATTTTCATTTTGCACATGGACGCATTCAATAGTGCAGGCACTCAGTGCTCTTAGGCAAAGCACAGGCAAGAATTCAGATAAAGCAAAAACAAACCCCCCAAAAAACCACAAAAAACCCCACCAACCCAAACAAAAACCAAACAACCAAACAAAACCCCCAACAAACAAACAAAAAACCACTGGGTTTTTGCCCAGTCTTTCAATTAACTTTGTTGGCAATCTGTAACAAAGAATTCATAAAAATCTTGAGGCACTTTTTACAAGCAAGATGGAAAGTGGATTATTTTTTTTTTCATCTTGCAGGTAATTTCCTTTTCTTTCTCTGAAGCAAAAGAAAACACATCAATAAAGAATGAATTTCCAAAAACTTTCTTTGACTCACAGGCAACCTGAAATCATACAGCCTAATTCACTTCAAGCACTCCTGGCTCAGCCATGCAAGTGTGTCATTCCCAGAGGCAAATACTGCATTTCTGAAGGACAATCCATCAGGCACCACCACAGTTCCCCTCCCTGCCTTCATACACTGGGCTAGGCTGCACATCCACTCAGTGTCCTTGTCCCTTTGCCATGCCAAGCCCCTTAGCTCAGCTCTGACTGCTGGCACGAGCAGCAGTCGCCCATGAGCACCACCATCCCTTGATGTCTCTCCTACACACACAAAATCTCGTAATACAGAAAGAAACCCAACTGTTCCTGCTGCAAAACACCGGCGGGAAAGGAGCTGGGAACTTTGCTCCCTCCCTGCCCTTCGTCAGTGTCTCTCTCTGGGCCTCAACACAAATGTTGTGACGGATGTTACTGGGGAGCCCAGCAGGGACTGCAGCCACACCACCACCAGCCTCCACTCTCCAAGCATTTCAGCCTCATGAAAACCTGCCAGAAATTTCAGTGAATCCCTGGAGTTCTGGAGGGGATTTTGTTACTGAGTAAGAGTCAGATATCATCTCCTTTACAAGAAAAGGAAGTGTCATAAAAGGCACTTGAACTGCTCAGGCTGCCTCCAGCAGCCAGGAATGTGCCAGGCCACAGCAAGCACCGAGAGGGGCACTGGATTTGCCTTTGGCTTTGCTCAGACAGAAGCATTTGGAGAATGCTTAAGCCACTGGATCAGGCTCCCGTCCTGGCACACTGCTCTCAGTTCATCAGCCTATGTGAACTTACCAGCAGCTATAGAAGTATTTGTACAGGGCAGTGGGTGGATTTCTCCATAGAGTCACTCGTATTCTCTCTCCCAGAAAAACTGTGAATATTGCTTCAGTTCTAGAGAGACACATGGAAAGAAGATGTGAGAGTCACCAGATGTGCTGCTAATATCACACAGTGTGGATACGGAGGTGGCTGCCGTTTGTCACTCACTGAAAGTTGTCAGGAATGTGACAGAACGATGGGGTCCTGAGAACATCAGATTCTGAACACTGGCACCTACTGACAGCTTTTTGTCAAGGAGGAGAGGGAAAAACAAAACTTTGTTTTGGACCTGATAAATAGATGTCCCCGGAGTGTTCCAGTAAGATCTGCAAGAGTTAAATAAGCACAGACTCCTGGATTTACATGAATGGTGTATGTAAAGAGCTTTGTCAGAAAACAGTTAATTTTCAGAAGAGTAAGAATAGGCAGGCAGTAAGCTTTTGAAGGCTGTAACAATGGTATAAAGTGCTATGGGAATAGTCATAACTGCCTTTATATTCCTGTTTATATGTATCCACTCTTGCATCCATGAAAATTTATACAGGCTTTTCCCTAGCAACGCTTTTTTCTCCTTGGACTTCTCATGTTTCCCTATTCCTGATCCCACTGTCCCTGTAACTTTTCCTCATCGTTGCACCCCACCTGTGTTCCCTGTTACAAATTCTTCCCTCCTTTTGATCTCTTTCCCTGTCTGCTCTGGGCTCTCTTGGCAAGTGTACGGTTTTCCCTTCAAGAAGGTCACAGAACTGGTACCCTCTTAATGCGACTTGATCAACAAACTCAAACTGAGTAGCCAAGAACAGAGCTGGGACACTCAAATTGATTGCTCAAAAGGTGTCTCAAGCACAGCACCGCCTCCTTCTATCACCACTTAGGGCCAGTACCTCCCAGTATCAGCTTCCTGGATGTTAACAGGCTTCTTATGACTCAAGAGTCTGCAAAAACAGAGCGCTGTAGCTCATGCTGACTTTCCTGGTGGCCCTGCGGCTTGGGGAACAAGCAGAGTTATAGCGCTGATGTTCAGAATAACGGCTAAATGCTGAGCCATATTCCAACAAGCTCCAGCACCAACCAGTTTACTACCAAGGAGATGGAGATTCCATCATACCACCCATATGCAGCTGTGTCTCTCCGGAGAAAGCCTTGGAAAAAGCTGCTGTGTTCCTCAGCGAGCAGCTCAGAACAAAAAGAAAACCGTATGTTTAAAGCCCAGCACGCTGATTATCAAATTCGTGGCTGGTTTGAGAGAACACAAGTTGAGCAGAATTAATGAACTGTGCCAGCTGCAAAACTTCTGGCAGATGGAGAGAAAAACAGCAGCCTGGGATGCTGGGAATGATCTTTACCTCTTTTGAGGGTGATGTTCCTATAATGAATATATTTAAGGGATGAAAAAAAACTCTTGTGCAAAGACGATCTTACTTTTTCTTCCATCTTCCTTTGAAATAATTATTTCAAACACAACAATTCTTCAGAAGATCAAGAGGTAGGATTATAAAAATATCCCAGCACAGACCGATTGCTGCTGAAGAAAGAATGATTACTAAGGTTCAGCTTTCACTTTTTTTTTTTTTAAATAGACACTATTTACAGCCCAGAAAACTCCATGTTTCAAGAGCTGAAATGTCATTTTTAGCTATGCATTCATCTTTTTTTGGTTCACATTAACCACCATCAACTGTTAAGTCAATAGTTATCTTCCCTACCTATCTCTGAGATGTCCTGAATGAACCCAACAGTCAAGGAAGCCTTCAGTACTTGAAGAAAAGGCACACACAGATCAGAAGGAATCAGGCAGGAAAAGTTTTGTTATCCATCATCACTGAGCTTTTTTGTTAAACAAAGTACAAACTTATTTCCTTGTCTATGTGAAAGTATTTAAGATGCAGAGCCAAAGAAAACTGCTGTGCCATGTTATGTGCATTTGCTGTTCAGATTTCAACAGCCAAGAATTTAATCTATTTAAAAATAAGTCCAAAGGCAATTTTCGTGGTAGGATACAGCTGAAAACTGGGTAAGCTAAGCTCTAGAAAAGGCTAGAGAAGTCGTATACAGAATCTCTGGCGTTGGGAAACCTCAGTCCACATCTGCACTACAGGAAGTGCATTTCTTATCAAATACTGTGTATGCAGAATGTTGTGATCACATAACAGGGGTCCAGACACCTCAGTGTAGGATTGTACTTGCATTCCAGTGCAGTCTAAGTTTTCAACCTTATTGCGCAGTAAAACAAATGAATGGCTGCAGAGCTGAGAGCAGCAATTTGCAACCACACATTACACTCTGCTATCTCTGTTGGTCTCAGTTTAAGCTTTTCTTTCTTGTCACCTCTGAGCTATGCTCAAAGGTCTCAGAAACAACACACTGCCCTTAAGCCCTCGGTTCTGCACCACTGAACAAAGCAAAGAAGTGAAATTACCTTGATTTTTCTTACACACAACTAAAGCGATCCATACATCACATAAGGACACAGCTGGAGAGCTGAGATCTGAACACACTCCCACCCAGAGCCAGCCCAGTGCTCTGGCTATGCCATGGTTCTGCTTTACTTCTGGAGTTCCAAAATCATCAGCTTCATTTTTTCCACTTTCAGTTGCTCTGCTTGGCATTTTAATATGCTGTTGTAAGGAATAACACTTCAACCTCCTGGTCAGGAAACATGCTGTCTGAGAGGACACCTTCCTCCAGCCTTGCACACTGGGATTGCTTTCACCCAAGCAGGCAGCTGTATCTGTAACACTGTCAGGAATCAACAAGAACTCATCTTACTTCCTATGCAGAGATCATCAGTTTAACACTCGGTGTAAAGAGAAAAATGAGTTTGTCAGCAGGCAGCCATTGCATGCAGAGCCATTTTGTCCTTATCACAGAAAAGTCCTAGCATGTCTCCTGAGGAAAGTGTGGCAGCAAGCCAGAGACAGCAGATTATCACCGTCACTTTTAAAATGGTCTGGCAGAGCTTTTTATAAATGTTTGTCATGCTGCATGTTCAGGATTAATTGTTGCCAAGAGATTATCATCTTCATCCAAATTAAAGATATTAAATTAATACCAGGGAAGTTTCAAGTACCCTGAAAGGTAATAGTGGATTTTTTATAAATGCTCACAATTTGCTTTAAGATTTCACAAAATGCAGGAGGGTAAATATACCCTCTGTGTGATCCAGAGCAGCGAAAATTAGGGCAAAAAGCAAAGACATGCTTTGTATCAAGATTTATCAGGAATCCTTTGATGGTTTAGAGTAACAACAGCAATACCACTCCAGCTGCTACCAGAAAGACCAAAAGCTCATCAGCGTGCAGGCAGATTTTAGTTTCCAACCAAATGCTCCAATAAAACCTTTCCTTCTACATGTAATACTTCACTGCACTACACTTCTGTGCTGAAAGGATCTGTCTAAAAGCAAAACGAGATATTCAGAACATATTTGTATTTAAATCACAAATGGAAAAAAAAAATGGAAAACCAAAACTAGTTGCTGACAACTCAAGAGCTGCCACAGTGCTTTCCTCAGGGCTACCCAGAGCCTGCTTTCCTCCAACTGAAGTGCTCCTGATTTTTTAACTCCCTCCTGCAGCAATCTTGTGTATTTCTCACCAGAAAAAAAAAAAAAAAATTCTGGCAATACAGCCAGGCGATCCAGGGCCTTTTTAGGGCCAGTCATGCACGGAAACATGGCAAGGAATTGAGTACATACAGTTTTGTGGATGGGAGCTGGGCTGTGAGGTGCCATCTGATCCAGAACCAGACCCACGGTCCCCCTTAGGGATTGCACTGCAAAGTCATACCTGGAAAACAGACATTTGAAAATTTCCCAACTTGAAGGTTTTAAGACACTTTCCTGATGCTGGTCACACATTCTCCTGATACCAGACACCTGAAATTGCTCTCACTGTATCACAAGCTCCATGCTGTATTTACAAGTACCTACAACACAGCCGGTGCCTGTGAAGAGACCAATAAAAGCAGCATTGATTTCCAAATGTGAAATTATTCTAGTAAAGCAGTTCAAGCCCTTTTAATATGCTAAAAATGTCCATTCTGGCTGGAAAGAGAAAAAAACCAGCATAATGAAAACACTACTACTTTTTAGAGAATACAGTTCCCCATGAGAGAGTGCTAAATGCAAACAAACGTCAGTAAAAAATAAAGACTGTATAAAAATGCAGTTTAATCTAAATTTTTCTGGAGGTAAACATTCCATCTCCCCACATATCACAAAAGGGAGTAAGGAAAAGAAAAAAGAGAAGACTGGAAGACTTGCTCAGAGGAAGAGAAAATATTTTAAGAAGTCATTAAAGCAACAAACTTCCCAAAGAGAATAAATCTGCACAGCAGCAGCCAAACAAGCTGCCCAGTCTATTTTATCAAAGAGCTGGGGTTTTCCCTATTGCTTGACAAACAACTGGCATCCAAGCTGCCAATTATTTAACCATGGTGAGACTTTTAACTCCATTAAGGGGAGAAAAATACAGCTGCTGTAAATTCCAACACTGCATAACAATCTACAGCAGCTGTCTTGAAATCTACTTTACGTCCTTTTTTACCTGTCTCTACCAGTACTGTTTCATCAACTGTTCCAGAGGAAATGGTGCCTCTCTGGTACTGGTTAAAAAAAAGTTAATAGGTCTATGTCAGCAAAACACAAGTTGGTAAGTATCTTTTCCAACTGTATGAAAGATGTTAAATCAGAAAAATGCTGGATTTCTACACAGGATGCCTGATGAATGTCCAAAAACATCCTCTTTTCTGTACCTAAGTAGAGAGAACAAGGTACACTAAGACAATGGGGCTACTGACCATTAGTTATTGACATCAAAGGGTCAACTCTACACATGAAGGTTCCCAGATCTTTCTAACTCATGGACAGAAAACCACATCCTTTGTTCAAAAACTGTCTACTACTGACATCCAAGTAATCAGCTTAAGGTGGTCAGCAGGCAAGAGAGCTGTCAAATTAAAAAGCAGAAAATAATAAACAAAAGCCCCATCAATTTGTAACAAAACCCAACTGCAAACAATTAAGGACTCCACAAAAACTCTAGCTAATGAAAGATGTTTCCTTCTTTATTATTGTGTAATACTTTTCACAGAAACATAGTATTTACAAATATACACATATAGACTGCTGATCATAAAATGTTATTGAAGAATTAGTCAAAAAAATCAATTTACAAAACCCAAAAACTTTTCAAAGATATTCTAGCTGAAAAATTTAATGAAATTTCAAGGAGATGCTTCTGTACAGAAAGATAGGTTTTAGCTTCTTGAGTTCTGGTAAATCAGGCGAGTTGTGAACCAAGTGAGCCAAGCTCAGCTGTACATTTGAGATGAGGCAGTTCTTTTCCAATTGTTCTTTTCACACAATTTCTTGATGGTCAGTTCCAACAGGTCTCAGGAGGCACTAGTTTGGATGTTTTTGGAAGCTGCAAGCATTGCTCTCACTTTGGCCATAAGATCCTGTATAAAATAAAAGGAAAATGATCAGACATGTCTGAGCTTTGAATAAAACTAAACCACATGACTGCAAAAACCTGCATGATAGGGTTAGCGTGCACTCCAGTCACAAGGGATACTTGGAGTCACGACCATCAAATGTTTAGCTCCTAGGCTAAATGAGTGAAATAATTTGGAAAAAGTTCCTATGGCAGCAACTGAAGTCTGGTTTTACCAAAATGCAACAAAGTTCTCTGCATAAATATTTCAAGCAGTTTCTTTACAACAACGTACAGAAATCACATCAACTGAAATAGAAAAACTTTGACCAAAACTATCTTCAAAGAAATCCTGTAATGAACACACAATTTCTAACCACCGGAGGTTTAAAAGAGGGAAAAGAAAAGAGAAAAAGAAAAAAGAGAGAGAGATTCTAAGAAAACAATGTAACAATTACTCTAAAACAGAAAGGAGTTTTTTCTTGCTTCGTAGATCTGAACCAAAAAATTCACACCACAGAGGCATTTTCTCATATGACAGAGTGACCGTGACACCAAACAGACTGACTTGTCTGAGCACTCAGTTGGAACAGCATTAAAAAAAGAAGTGAAATTTCACGTAAACAGCATTGAATAACTGGATTGCAAAAAATGATGACAAAATAAAAAGTGTGTATCAGTAATGCATCAGAGTTACTTAAACATTTGTCCACAAATGCAATATAAATAAATTCCTTAGTGCTTTTAAAGCATTTTGCATCTGAAGTTCTCAAAACACACCAGCGGGGAATTTAGCATCATTATTCCTTCTGCTTTACAGATGGAAGGATCTGAATGAGAAAACATACTGACTTGGTTAGGGTCAGCCAGCACAATGGCAGCACAACAATCTAATAATAAGAGATGCTAAACTTATCTGTGTTGGGAAATATCTTGCAGATTCACATTAAGTTTCATTCCTACTTTTTACAAATAGCAACCACGAACTGTATTTTGATACAGTAATCATTCCTTCTCTTACAGCTGCACTGCAAACAAGCAGTCTAATATTAAATTATGAAATGCTATGCCATTAGCAAAAATGCATAAACCAACGACCTAACCTGGCTTGATTAAAACTGAAAGGACAGCATCTGAGAAGCAACAGAACTGTTTTTTCCATAAGCAAACAAATTGAGAAAGACAGTGAACATGTGTCTACATCATATACAAAGTTCAGAACTGCCCAAGGTGATAAGAGAAGAAAACAATATACTGGACATAGTTAATTAGGCAACATACTCTGAATTTGCCTATTTGTACCTGAGTGATTTTACTCTGCACTGACGAAACAATTGCTGAAGAGATTTGGCCATCTTTTTCCTGAGAAACTCCCCTAAAAAATAAAATCAGAAATTTATAGTAAAATTTTTGAAAATGCATTTCACACGCCATCTTGATTTGGGTTCTATTGTACATGTCTCTCATATGTTAGTCAACAGTACCCTCAGTCAACTAGAGGATGTAAGTCAGGGTCAGAAAAATCACTTGTACAACTGCTCAGAGAAGTCTAAACAGCAGCCTGAGAATTTTTAACAGGACTGTTCTATATTCTAGAAATAATTTAATCATGAATCTTGACACACGTTACAATTCAAACCATTCCATTAAAGTTCTACTTCAAAGAGTTATCCCACTTCATGAAAGCTTCCAATTTCCAACTTAGAATTAGGTTGCAGAATTTTCTGCACCGGTTTTCCTGTTAGAGTAGGTCAAGATGTTTACTCCAAAAAGCAAAAGAGATCCAACACCTTCATCAGACGGACGCAGACAGTGCTGTGCTCCCAGTGACCTCTACTTTTGATAAGCACACGTTGCACACACACAGAGCTCCTCACCCCACGACTCTGGTCACAGACACCCTGACAGTCAAGGGACAGCAGCACTGCAGTATGACAGTAACAGAGCACGGTACCTGGAGCGTTCCTGGCTGGATTCCCTGCTCTCCACAGGAGAGACACTAGTTGAATGTACAGAATTTTTGTGTGTGGATGGTTTGTCTGGTGACATGGATGGTGAGGGAGACCTAGCTTTAGTATGTGATCTAGACCGCCTCTTCTTCTTCTTTTCATGGGGACTTCTGTGAGAAGAAAATATTTTATTGAAGAATATTTAAAGCAATATTACACTAGCTAAGCTGAAGCTACTTTTCACACTTCTGAAAGCTTATGTACCCTCTTCCACAAATGTTTCTCTTGCTTACAGCAGGCATTAGTCTTACCCAATTTTGCATGTTTACGGTTGTACAAAATACTTTCTCAGAAGCTCTTTTTAACATACTACATTAGGCAACTACTGGCTCCTGAGGTTCTCACTTGGAATGCTGCTTCATGGGTGCACGGCAATTACTGGCCAGTGTTTGACCGTTTGCAGGACGACAACAAGAAGCCTTGCACTGGAGATTTGCAGAATAACTTTGCTAGAGGGAAGTGCCTTCCAAAACAACATCAGACACTTAGAATGCAATAAGAAATATAAGAGTTTATATCCCTGACAATTTTCCTAGCTCATAAAATAAACAAAATATGGAATTATAGCCATACAAAGTATCTACCTGGCAAATCCACAGTTTGTTTGTTTTTTTTTTAAAAAAACCTCTTTCCTTGGGATCCAATCTGCAATGCAACAAACCACGGGATCAGAATTTAAAATGAGCTGTTGTATTGCACTCAGACTAATCTGGATCTAGCAGTGTGCCTAAGTGCAAACTCTTTGCGACCTGGAAATTAGATCCACAAATATTTGCCACTATGAAAGCTGAAACAAAGGACTTATGGGTACCTGAGGTGTTCATTACTGACACAAGGGAACAGAGATAGTCACCTCACAGACAATATTAAGCTCAAAGAGAATTCAATTAGTAATATATTAATAATGAAACTCTCAAATTTTTTTATCTGGTTATGAACTTATGTGTCTATGATGTACATTCTAGTATTGATATCACTATAATTAGAATAACTAGAGTGATGCCTTAATTAGAGGTAGGCAATTCCTCATTGTAGGCATCTCTCTCTAGTATGCACTCCTAGAAGTCTATTCAGAAGAATGTTGTTGGAGCTTCTAGAACATCTTAAAACACTACAACTTTTAGCCACCTTTTAAATATCACATTATTATTCCTTTACTTTGATTTTTCATGGGAATTTTCTACTCTAAAAAGTGCTATGCTGTGACACATTCAATTTCCACATAGCAAACAACTCTGATGCTTAAAATTTACCCCACATTTTTAATATCGAATTTATTCTATAGAACTTATATATATATATATATATATATATATAAAATATAGAATTTAATATTCAAGACTTAAAATTGCAAAACTTCCTTTCTTTTCTTGCACAAATAATGATTAAGTGGCAGACAAAAAACCCCACACCCTCTAACATTTTCCTCACTACACAAAACCATCAGCTTCAAAGTCAGTTATTCCTTGATGAGCTATGTACTTTAATTGCTTAGTTTCTTAAAACATCATCATGAAACCTGTCTGTGAACAGATTTCATATTTAAATCTTGAAAATCTTGGCAAACATTTCTCATGCAAGAAAAGTATTTTACTCTAAGCTTTTTCACTGTTTCTCATCTCAGATTATGATGAACAAAAGAACAGCTAAATGATGAAGAGTCTGTTCCATAATTGAACATGGAAACTGGTCCATCACATTTTTACTTGCAAATTTAACCTGTCAGGGCTGAAACAGTTTTTGATTTAATTTCTGCAATCAGAGCTGCAAAAATATCCTTATCTATGTTTAACTACAATACTCCTTCTTCAGTCTACATCTTCTGTACTTACTGCCATATTTTATTGTGCCACTTTCTGCTTTCCTGTTTGAGGCATAACAGTTTTGACCTATATAAGCAATATTATTCATAGAGGAATGTAGCTTGTTGCACAATTACCATTAAAATTTACAACCTGGCACAATTCTAAAAATACTTTACAGTTTAAAATGCTGAATGGTCAAGCAGCAGACACACCAACACAGCATTAAAAACAGCATGGGGATGTGAAAAACGATTGTTTTGTGCATTTATAAGAAAACAAACATTTTAAGCTTCCATATCTTTTCTGCTTAACCACATTTGCATAAATCCCACGGGAACCTCTATTATCTTCATTTGACAAATGTTAAAAACTAAATCAGTTGAAGTATACTTAGGAAGTTCTCAATTATATCTACCACCCATCAATTAATTACAGGCTATCAAGAGATGTTGTCATAAAAAACAATAGATACTTTTTAATGAAGCTGAAAGTGATCTCCTTCTTTCTTATCCCACAAGACAGATGGAGAAAGAAGTTGAAGACTAAATGCCATTTTGATTATAAAAGTTTAAGGGAGACTGAATGCAGGGTGCTCTCAAAATGACACCTCGATTCACACTTCACATTCCAGTATGCCAGTAAAATAACTGCAAAGTACCTGCTTGCCACGTCAGAGTTGCCCTTATTTATGCAGATATGATGTGATGTCAAGCAAGCTGACATCATAGCTGCACTATGACCTGTACAGAGGTCACACAGCTTGCACAGGCACAGCATGAGAAAATGACCCAAGAAGAGGGAAATATGAAACTCCCAGTGAAATCTGAACTCTCATGGCCAGCAGACAGCAGCATTTTAACATCCACCAATTTGACTGGACAGCTGCTATTCAAACATATGCCAGAACAGGGAAGAACAAGTGCATCCTTTTTTTTTCCCCCTGAAAAAATATTTTTCTATCAAAATAAATCTCCAGAATAGACCAAGGTTAAGTTCTAGCTAAGGAGCCTACAGGACAGCAGGGATGGAGCCTGAGAGGATGGCAGGACCCGGGTGTCCAGGAGCAGGAGGCCTTACTTGGAGCGGGGCCGTTTCCTGCTGTTCCCGGGACTGTTGCTGATGCGATAGGCGGTGGGGACGCTCCTCTCGTCCCTCCGCCGCTCTGGTGTGTGAGCCCTTCTCCGGGGTGACCTTGAGCGTGACCTGAGCAGAGAAAAAACATTCTGAAGCTTGCTTTTTCTTACTTATTTCAAAACTTCTACTTCAGTGCAATTGTGTTTCACCAAATACAAACACACCATCTTTCGAACACCTATTTTACACCAACACGGTGCATTTAGGCTCCAAGACTTGTCAGCCACACAAAAATTTTTTGCCTGTCCAAGACACTTGAGATGAAGTTATCCATTGCTTTTCACTCCCAATAAGGGGTTAAAAAAATGAATTTTTTTTTGTCTTTTCTGCTATGACAACTTCTGTATTATTTGATGGCAAAATTTTCTTTTAGTCCAGCCACTTTTTGTGGCAACATAGTTTACTAAACTTGGTATGCAGAAATCCAATTTGCACAAAGGCTGGGATTGACAGGCCTGACCCTGTCTTCCCAAATTAGAGGTGTGTTTTTAGAACTGCTACCTCACAGAGGTAAATACACGTTCTTGATGCAGTGCCTATCTGACAAGTCCAGGAAATGTACTAGCACAGCCAATATTTTCACCAGTGTAAGTGACCAACAACCCATTATCGGTGTTGCTTGGTGCTAGCACTTTGATTTGAAATATGTTTTCCTAGAAAAGTGAGAAGGAGATCAAGAAGAGAAAATAGAAAGCATGCCCAGTTAAGATCAGAGATCTTCAGGTTCACACAATATAGATAATATATACACACCTACAAAGTCCTGAGCCATTTCTGTTACACCTACAACAAAAAAGCCCAACTGAAAAGGAAGTATCACAAAGGCAGATAACTGTTGCAAATTAACTGCTTTGACACTTAAAAATCTGATCTTTACCAAGCCATTCAGAAGGATTAAAAAAAAGGAAAAAACCAACAGATTATAAAACTTGGGTTCAGTCAGACACCTTGACATTTTACCAGGATTTCCCTCAAAAGAGCTCCAGCAGTCAAATCTTTTCATTGCCCAAGTTGCCTGATAATTTTTCCACTCTGTTGCTGCTGCCACTGATGAGCTGCTCAGACTCGGCTCCATGCTCAGTGTCGCTGTGGATGCTGTGAGTCTGTGATATGGAGGCACACACTTCACATTCAGACTAAAATGTCCTAGTTTTGGTATTAACTAGAATCCTGAAAAGGCTTAGTCCCTTAACCAAAAGCTGAACCTTAGTGAAACACGCCTGTATGGACCAGCCTAAAAAAGTCCAAACAATCAGAAAGAAAAAGACATTAGCTTCATTTTTATGAACTGACATTTATTGTTCTACAGCATTCTTCCAGTCACCAAATATTAAGAACTTTGGCCACTTGCTTCAACAATTAAAAACAGCTAATCAGTTTTACTGCAATATATTAATGGTAACTTTCATTAGATTGTAATTCCAGAAGGTACTTTATTCCTTTATGACTTATGCTTAGAAAGGTCCCAAAAGTTCAAAGGGTTGTGACGCTTGGCATGTCTCATTACAAAATTGGAATTAAAATTACATTAATAGACACTGCCTCAGCAATAAGAAAATCACTTTTGGAGGAGGAAATAACGCACCTCCAATAAATCTTTTTTAGCAAAGAACAGCTACTTCCAAGTCTACTAAATTCCTAATACTGAGGCAAAAAGTCTCACACAAACTCTCACACAGGTGCACCCTATCCAAACTTACTGCAAAGTAACCTGTTAATAAATACTGCTAATAACTCATTGACTGGATATATTATGTGCCTTAGTTAGTACTAGTCTATTACTAAACAGTAGAAAGTAAAGCAGCAAGACTGAAAAGAAGCTTAGACTTTCCATCTCTAGTTCAAAATGAACATTCAAATTTCACCCGACCAAATCACTAAATCATTTGGTACATAACAAGAGCTTTCGCTTCCCTTTATGTCCTCTTCACATTCACAAACCTGTAGATTTATCTCTGGGTAGGAAATGGAGATTACGGTCACCCAGGTGAGCTGGAAGTGCCCACAGCCCGCCCCAGGCCGAGACCCGGCACCGCTGCCAGGACAGCTCAGGCCCAAATCTTTAACGGTGCTTTGGAGTCCACCAGAAATAAAAACAGTGACTCAGCATTTACTGCATTCACTGCATTTACTGCTAAGATACCAAAACCTTTGTTTTCCAAGACAGATTTAATGAATATGCCCCATCTTTGATATCAAGTACTTCCTTGTAATAACTAATTATCTCTCTGGGACTGACAGATCTGTTCTGCAGTACCTTACAGAACTTTGGGACACTGTTTACAGTGCACATGGCTTGTTTAATCTGTTGTGTAGGTCTAGAATCCAAATTGTATGATATCAGGAGCTTTACAGGAGTAATTTTGTTCCAGGAAATAACATGCGTTTATACAGAGAATTGCTGTGAGCACGCCACATGCCACAATTAAGCCCATACTATCTGGGCTCTCTGTATAGCTATAGTTTTTAAAACTTGTTTCGGTAAAATAGGTTTTGTTGTTAACCAGAGAAATGAATATGCAAAACATGCTCTGAATCAACCTCATGTTATTGGAACAGAATTTTTCAACTTTATTACTGCTGAAGATGCATAAGAAAATATTAAAAAATGCAACAGTATCAAAATTGTATCTTATCACCAAAGACTATTCTTAAATGCAGCAGATCCTGTAAACCTCTAACGATGCAAAAATAAATGATAAGCAAGTGATGTAAAATGATACACAGAGAAGTACAATGCAAAGTTCACTTGTGGGATTTCTAAGAACAATATCCATTTTGGAAAAAAAAAAGAATAAGATGACAGACTAAAAAGGAAGAGCTTGCAAAGTATCCTGAACATTCCTTGAATAAAGAGCAAAGAATGTTACTACAAATTTTGGTGTTTACCTATACTTCCCACATTTTATTCCCCATTAACTTGTCACAATAAGTTATATGGTAAAGGTGATTTTTAATCTACATTTTGAAAAGATTAAAATAAGGCAGCAATATACCATCAGACTGGGGCATTCCAACAGCACAAAGACACTCAAAATAGGGCTGTTCCAAAGTAATTTAGCATCACTGTCCACACACTAGTGACTGTCCTTAAGTGCCAGCCACTTCATGCAAGATGGACGCATTAACATCCGGGAACAGTTTACACTTTATTCCAAGAGGGTATGGCTCTTTACATAACTACTCATTCAGCTGGAAGCCGCAATATCCAGTGCTTAGGGAAGCTAAGAAAAAACAGTGTTCTAGGTGAAGATGAAGAATACCGTTCTAGGGAAAACTGATGAGCAAAGAGATGTGAAACATGCCAAGCTCTGAATGAATAAACACAATGCACTGAAATGATTTTATCTGAAACAACACTAAAATAAAAACAAATAATAATAAAAAAAGACAAAACTGAGTAATGCCTTCTAGCTAGACAACAACACCTGCCTTTTTTTGGCAATTGCAAAGGCAAAGTACTATTTTTGCCTAATCATTTGAGAATCAAAACACATCAGTATCTGACAGGGTTATGAACCAGCCTCTTGCTCTTGATTACTCTACAATTCTTCTGTTTCAGAAGCAAGAGGTCTAACTTTGCAAACACAGTATGCTAAGGCATAGCAAACACCTTCAATAAAGCACACCTTCAATCATCACCATCTCTTGTACAATGCCTTTCCTGTTCAGCTCTAACTTTCGTGAAGTTAAAACATGCAAAACGTTTTCAGTGCAAAATCTGGTGCTGTTTTTCTGCATAATTTTAAAATTCAGCCAGCCAGCATCAAGCTTAATGGACTTCTGAGGTTTTAGAATTCAACAGCTCATCAAGGAAATATCTAACCAGATTTAATTAGGTGCTGTGGTGATTCATGATTTTCATGCCGTTATGTCCTTGTCATTTGATTTGTGCCAGGAGGCAAACTCAAGACAGCAAACACAGATTAGCTCCTGTAGATTACCTATTCTTGATGACTTTTGGTCATGACACAGCACGTCATGACAACTTATTGTCAAGTGTCATCAAATAAGCAGCAAGTCAGACTGATTGTTTCAGTCCAAGTTAAGCTCTTTTAATTCCTGGCATGTCTGAATAACAGAGATTTCTGCAGCAAAGTACTGTTTTTAAACTCAAAAATCAAGTATAAACCAGCAAGCTGTAACATGCTAACACTCCTGTTAGTGTAGTTAACACACTTCATTAAACAAAAAAGCACAAGAAAACTAAAAGAAATTTTGGCACACTGTCACCAGGGACCAGAAGCTCTTTTCAGGCATGAGCTGTAGGCAGAGACGCAAAGAGGAAGTAGTGTATGGTTTCACATCCATCACATTCAGCTGTGGCAGTATTTATATGCACAATTTGCTTGAACTACAGGCCACTTAAGTAGTTACACTGCTCTGCAGCCTGATCCACAGAAAGTACCCTCAACCCCCTTCCTACTGACCACAGCAGCTCCACTGCACTAGAGCATTCAGATATGACAAATTCTACACACAGTAAACTTCAAAGGTGCCTGGACCCAAATATCTTTGACAGAATTAACAGTACACAACATACATCATCTTATAGCTGGATAAATAGCGTAGTGTATTTAATCTCATTAATAATCAAGTACAGAGTTAACAGCCCTGGGCTACATTCTTCTGTGGTCTCTCTTCCACCTCTGTTTTCACTCTTGGATTCCTGCCGTATCTCTCCTGCATTTCATCCATCGTATTTTTACACTTGTCACTCAACTGCTTTGCTTTCTTCTAAGCTTTGCTGCCCAACCACCTAGCTCTCTACCTCTGTATCATATCTGAATATTGTCTAAGTTACTTTGCCCCAGTAACAGCCACAGATTTATCAGCATGTTCTCTTCCTGCTATCATCACATTCCTACATATTATCACTACGTATTTCAAAGAACATCAGGAAAAAGCATTTACTGGTGAAAGTTTTGCACTATGTAATCAGAAATTAATGATTCGTTATTTCACTAGAATTATTTTCAAAAGACCTGCCACATTTGATCTGTATGTGCTACATACTGCCCTCAAGGTGACTGTAACCTTTGCAATGGGTACAAAAACACCTATGTAATGGAAGAAGCGCCAAGATGTTTTACAAGTTAACCCACAGAGAACGCTAAAAAATATGCTTGGTTTCCAAACCCACCTTGAATGCCTGACAGTCCTATAGGCAGTGGGAAGCGAGTGTTTTGCTTTCGAATGTGATCTAGACCTGGACTTAGATGATGAATGATACTTGAATGGCGATCGAGATCTTGACCGAGATCTTTTCTTGTGTTTTTTCCTTTTCTTTTCCTTTTCTTCATCCCTAGGAGGATCTCTGCTTCTGCTTGAAGGCCTTTCTGCTTGTTTAACTTCTAAGGTGGGTAAAGTTCTGACTGCAGTCACAGGACATGGTATACTACTGACACTCTGAAATCAAAGACAAGGAAAGAACAGTGTTCAGTTTCCAAAGTTAGTCAAAGTTAGTTAGTGCTGCATTGGGATTATGTAAAGTGTGCAGAAGTAAGGCTGACATCTTCAAACACGTGCATCCAGCAAAATTTAATGGAGGCCTGTACAGTTCCCCAAAGATACACATACAAGTTGTAAATGCATGCTAAGACTGTCAGCTTAACCAGGACATAGTTCTAAAGTTTCCATCCTTAGTTTTTAGAAGAAATGTGTTCTAAAAAATAGGCACTATCAGGTATCTTTTACCCTATTTACAGGTTTTACCTAAAACCTGGAAATACAATCAGGAACCACTGGCATTCAAAGCTAAGTTTTAGTGCTACTTTCCTCCATGAAGTGTGCTGTTTGGATGACAACCTCAAGAAAAACCACAAAATGAACCAGTGCTGATAGAAATTATGTCTGAACTTTGCAAAATAAATGTTTTAAATGTAAAGGATTGGGAAAATCACAGAATTTATTAATCTCAAAGACAGAACAGGTCCATGCGCAGGTAATGTTCAGTGAATAATTCCAGCTGAAGGAGATCAAGCAAAATCATACCACAACATTTTCAAATTATCAGCTTGAGTTTCAGAGAATTTTGCTCAATGCCTTCCTTAGAACAATTCAAGTCAGGCACTACAGATATGCTCCTCATTTCAAAGCCTGTCATTCCCCCAGCTGCCATTTCAAGGCAACTGGAGAAATCAGTTTCCCTATCATAATTTCTGCTCCACCTCCTCTGACACTTTCACTGTTTGATACAAGGATACTTACCATGACTGGAATGAAAATTAATACATTAAAATCTGAAATAACCAAATCAGAAAGAGGTGATCTTTTCCTTTCTTTTTACCCTTCTACCATGAATACATAAAGACACAAAGGAATAATCAAAAAGGCAGTTCTGCTTCAAGTTAGAGACATGACACTTTTTCATGCTTTAACTGCTCACTGCTACCACAATATTTACAAAACCAGCAACAAAGCCGTACTAAAGCAGCTTGCTTCAAAGACTATAAACATTTTATAGCATGATCATTTGAGTGACTGGTTTGCCAGAGGCCTATTTCCAATTTCACAAACTCCACGTGTAACTGCAGACACCTCACAGACACTGCATCTCCAGTTTCCTAAGAGGCCACCAGAGTTGACTTTCGTTCCTTTGACAACATTATTCATCTCTTTATACAGTACCTGAGCCTTTGCTTTGAACGCTACTGAATATGGAATAGCCCAGTCTGCCTTGAAGTAGACACCTCTAATAGCTAGAAACGAAAAAGCTGTAGGCAAAGCAGTGTTAAGAGGAAAACAAGAGAGAGAAGAAAAACCCAGGGTTTTCACCGCTCAGGTTCATTTGGCCACACAGAACACAAGCTCTCCTATCACTGCCAAGAAGGAAGCTAATAAGTGAATGACACATTTACTTTTAGCTCACATGTCGAGGTTCTCTTGGCCACCTGAACGAAGAACCACACGATGCCAAGCCCAACAGCGTTTCCACCAAAAGCACCCACTGCTGACACTGGGCTCTCCCTGACTTTCAGGAAGCTGACACTAAGGAGTGACAGTGCTGTCCAGCTCCCTGGGAAGCACAGATGCAGGCTGGGGGCCCGGTGGACTGAAACGCCACTGCTTCAGGCTATTGAGGAGTCACATCTGGAGAGCCACACGGAAGTGACTTTACTACCCGCAGATGAAATACGCAGGTTCTTCAATGAAATACAACAGATAGTACACAGGGAGAAGCCACCCACCTGCCCACCACCGTGCCCAGGTGCTCTGGTGACAGATGTCATGTTCTTATGAAAATCACCTGAAACAAACGGGCCACTTCCCTCAGTGGCAACTCCAGTTGCCTTTAAGAAAAACAGCATCAGCAAAACGACTTGATTCATCACCACAGGAGAACACAGAACTCAGTGAGAGCAGTCAGGAAATTGCTAGGCCACAAATAAAATTTCTAGGTGTATAAATATTTGAAAACAAATAAACTGTCTTGGATAAAAAGGTAATGGGAACTGAAATTGGAGGCATGAATGCAGAAAATAATAATTTAAAACAATAAAATAAAAAAAAAAAATCACAGTAAGCACAGAACTGGGAGATTACAAAGCACTCTGCTTCAACTTATCAGGCTCTGCCAATATGCAGGCCAGTGACCAGTTTCGGAGAGCATGGAAACAAACCTGTTACCTGATGAATTTTATTATGCATCTCAAGGGATGAGAGATTTACACTGTCTGAGAGCTCTTCTAAGAAGTTAAACTGCAAACGTTCAGATAGTATTCATTGAATCTCACTTCTTTGTCTGTTTTGGGTAACAGCACATTTTTTTGGCCTTTACTAAATGCTACACTGTCAGACAAATTCTCTGGCAGAGTTGTTCTTCAGCATTTTATTTGCATGACTGAAGCAAATCTGACGAAAGTAATGCCATAACATGATTCAACAACTCTTGTTTAGCAGGAATAGATTAGGAAAGAGCTCTGTAAATAGGGAGAATTTATAGCCATATGAGAACAGAAATGAGTACTTCAGTTCATTTGCATATTTGCAGTATTCACAAGCCAAGAATACACATTAATTATTCTGGGGTTACACTATTTAATCAATACACAAAGTCAAAATTAGAAATGAACCAGAACGTGCTTATTGCAACAGAACAAAACACTAACACTGTGTCTGACTCAAACAAAATCAGCTGGCAAAGGACATTATCAATAATATTTCAAACAGCTTATACTTCTTTTACAGCAATTGGAATCCTATGTTAGATCAAAACTACAAAGAGTGAAGAATGTCAGAATGGTAAAGAGTTAATCAACAATTCCTTTACTTCAATAAAATCCAAAAATACTCCAGATTCTTTTCTACCACTGTAACATTTTTACTCCAGCTTCCCCAAAGCTTATGGTGAAGTATTCCCTGACTGAGAATTAATAAGCAACTGTCTACCAGCAGCAGAAGTGTATTATTTGTGTATTCATTGCTCTGTTGAACAAAGCAAGCAGTTACTTCTATTTAGAAGTCTGTCAGTCGCAGTATTCATAAACTGGCCCCAAATATTAATTTGAAGAGATAAAAGCATTTCCTATAGAGTAAGATCCTCCTCTGCTGCACTAAAAAACAGCTATTAACAGTACACTGACCACAGTAAGGTCTTCAAAAATAGACAAAACTTTGACAGGGTCAACTGCAAAGAAATCAGTGGTTGTGAATCTGTCTGCTGTGTGGATCAATACGCCTTTTTACTTAGAGCTCTTTGAAGACTAAAAATCAACGCATAAACATTCTTCCCTCCTCAACTATCTTAATTAAAATGGCAGTTTCTGATATTTACCTTTTTTCCTCCCCGTTAAATAATGACTAAAGTGTTTAGTCATTAATTCCTTATGCAATAAGGAATTACAACTCTCATGTAGTTTTTGATAGTAGGGTTATTGCAATAAAAAAGTTACAAATGCCAGCAAGTTATCCACCCCCTAAATGCCACATTAGTATGTGACATTTGTGTTTTTCCTTTATCTTGCTTTTTCAAAAGGACAGATAAATTTACAAGCAAATGCAACCTCCCCTTCCCATGCTAGCCAGAAGATGTAGATACCTATAGTCTGAAAAAAAAGTGAAGAAAGAAGTGAATGGACCCAAAATATTCTAAAGATTTTTTTTTCTTTAAATATTTATGGGATGGTTTTTATTAGACAATTACAGTTTGCTCAAAAATTAACAAAGAAAATATGCAGACATAAAATTATGTTATACGTTATTTTTATTATTATTATTATTGTTGTTGTTATTATTATTATTATTATTATTATTATTATTATTGTTGTTACTATTATTCCAAAGAGGTATGCAGGAATATCTACAGTCCATTGCTAAAAAAGTAGGATAAACTACAGCAGTGTGAAAGACACAAACTATCTACAGCTGTTGATAACCCTGTTATACTTGACAAAACTAGAAGAGCATCTCATTTTTAAAACATGGTACACTTCTATTTCACTCATAAATAAGACTACTTTCCACAATAAAAAAATAATTGTTACACACAGGACAAAAGTAAGGACGAGCCATCTAAAGAAACAAATGATAAAAAAGGGCTTCAAAACCTGGGAAGATGAAAGAGCCAAAAGAAGGAAAGTTTTGCTTTGCGCCAGAGAATCTTTATATTCAGTGGCATAACGGCAGATGACATTTGGGACAAGCCATTTAAACAGCATCACTTTCAAATCATGTGCTTGTCTGGTTTTGCAACATAATGACTGTGGGTTTCTCTCCTGTTTAAATCAGATACTAAGGTTTATACAGGTAACAGTTTGGGCGTAACCAAATGGCTTTTACATGCCTATCAAAGCACTGTCACCACTGAAACATTGCTGACAAGGAGTAAAATACGACGTTTGCAGAATAATCCATGCCAAGTCCCACTACTGAGGATACATAATCTTATTTCTCAAAATTTGAATTAATTTTAAAAATTCTGGAATGAGATTTGCATTTCAGATCAGGGAAAACCTTACTTTATTTGTTCAAAAGTAAAAAAGGCAGTTCAGTGAAGCGCTCCATGTAACCTGGCGTATTCCAGCTCAGCATGGAAGAGCTGCAACTGTTCAAACTACAAGCTGTTTGCTGCTCCAGGACAAGGAGCCTCCATTCATTGCAGAATGAAGGCAACTTCTCAGTGACACTGACAGATACGCCAAAGAGTCTATACAAAGTCTGTGTGTACCAAGAGTCTGTATGAATTCTACACGTGAACACAAGAAGGGAAAGAAACATCATCCTGTTAGTCCATGCCCTGAACAAGGACACAGACTTCACTGGCCACAGCATCGCTGGAAGCTCCGTGGTTTTGGAGACTGAGAGGAGCTCCAAGCTTTCCAAGTACTGGTTTGAGGAAATATTATGCATAACTGTACTGTTCTAATGTATGAAAGAATGGTAAGGAGCCATTTGGGAAAAGCTGTGCTGCTTCAATGCTCAAGCTTTTTCAGCCTTTGTTTCTCTTGCTTGATTTCACTTTAAAGAAAAACAGGAAGCCATATAAAAGAAATACTTCAGCTATGGAAAACACAGAACTGACTATTTTTAAGATGCAGCTGAAGCCAAAACCGCTTAGAAGTGCTCTGTTCTGTGGTATTGACTGTCCTTTACCTGCAGTTAGCAGAATCGATTTCATTCAAAGATGTAATGTACTCTCAGTACCAGTGATCCTTTCAAGAAGTACAAGCTATCAGGAAAATCTGACAGAGGTCACAAAAGCTTTGTGCATTTAATGCATTTCTGCACATTGTGATAAGCAGGTTTTCAGCACAAGCATACGCTGTATGTACACACAAACAGAATTACTGTTTTTTATACACTCATTAGGCTAGGGCAATGTAATGGAGATTATGCATCTCCCATAGACATTCTCATGCTTTATTATACAACTCAGTCATTACTCCAGTTTTGAAACAAATTTCAAAAATCATGCCACTACATTAGCTCTGACCAGTGTATATCAGTCTTTGTTTCCTGGACTCCTCATTGGATGCTCCTACTCCCAAAATAAGAAATGAAATATATTTAGTAACCTTTTTGGTGGACACAAATATTTAACTTTTTTCTTTACTTTCTAATTGATTAGTATTCTGATTTAATTACTCCTAATTAGTTCCACTGACCAAACGACAAAACTAATTTATCTTTCCCTCTCAACTTTTTAACATACTTTATTTTTATTACAGCCACTGTAGTTATCTCCTGTTACTCCTGCTACTTTTGCAATCAGTATTTTTAAATGCATCTTTAGTCTGAAACACGACTGAAAAAGCTTAAAAAAACAAACCAGCGCTACAGATATATATTTAGAAGCTGATTTAGACACCTTAATGCAGCATACTGGGTTCTCAGGGTATATGGAACACAGGTTAACAAATCTGCAATATGATTTCACTCATCTTTCTCTAATACAATTTCTTGACTCAAATGGGCTGTTAAAAATAGGCAAAACAGGCAAGGAGAGAAGAAGGCAGATTATTTGGAATGAATGGAAATGGATGCTTTTTTGAATATGGCAAATGGAACAACAGCTTGAAAAACATTTGTGTTTCAAAATAAGCTTTTATCTACGAAAGTCTATATGCATGTACCTATATAAGTGTGGCACTAAGCAAACCAGACTCAGCAGGAATGTTACTTACAGTACAAGTACTCCCAATACAATAGTAGCCAATTTTATTTTTGAAAAGCAAGGTCACATCAGAAAACATTTCAATATACATTTGAAAATCTAAATACACCTTTTAATAATGAAAGCACCTCCAAACCATTTCTGTCAGTAAGAAACAGTGAAACTGGTTACTTTAAAATTCTCAAATACATTGGAATTCCTTGTGTAAGAAAAAATAGATGCTTTCTCTGAAACTGTACTTCTGTGGAAGAAGAGAAAGAAGTTTCTAGGAAATCTAGAAATTTACTGAGAAGTGGGATAGGGTTTGGTTTTTGTTGAGAAGTTCACTACCAAGTTCAACTTAGAACTTTAGTAAGTTCAGACGTGAGAGAGAACATTCATCTGCTCTTCAGAAAAAGTCAGCTGTCACTGGTTATTTCAGGCATTCCCTTAAAGAAAAATATCAAAGGAACCTTAGCTTAAGAAATATCTCTGTCCTTGACAAATTCCCTTGAGAAAAAGAGCAGAACTGCAAATGTGGGGAGTTTTGCATTGTCACTGTCCCTTTGCATTCACTCTTCAATATATAACTGAAAAGAGAAGTACTGAACACTGGTGTCAGGGAAAATTTTTTAGAGTAGCAATAAAAAACCCAAACAGGATCTCTTTTGGGATGTGACCACACTTAATTCACGTATCTGCTACTCTCTGCTGATACGGATCACCTAAACTGCAGGTATGTCTCTTTCAACTCTTCTCTTGATAGTGTTTTGAGGGGTAATCCACGAATCATTTGGAAAAATCAAGAACTGGGAAATGAACTACTTGCTAGGTACTGGAATTCTTTCTGAGGGAAAGGAAACAATGGAAAGCCAAGTCATTCTTTCTTGTAGCCAGTCTGTCACAATCAATATTTTAAATTTTCCATCAGTATCCACAGATTACATTTTGCTTGACTAGTGCAACCAAGAGTGATTTTACTGGCTTTTCTGAAAGCAATGTAATTCCAAACCCAGGAAACCAAGATTCTACTCCCCAACAATATTTGTAATGTACAGCAAAACCATCAATATACGAATCCAATAAGAAAGTATCACAACTTAAGTAAGCCATCCCAATACTCTTGCAAGGTGAGCGTTCCAACACTTGGATCACTGGTACAGAGTTAAAACATGGAAGCTCCTTTTCCACTCTGTACCTGCCTAACTGACCTAGGAATTGTGCAGCCTACTTTTCTACCAGTTCTTTAATGACAGATGAGAGATATATGTAAGATAATGGAAAAAGATAAACAGTGCTTAAAATTCAAATTTCTCCCCATTTAGAAAAGCTTCTATCTCTTCAGTCAAGCTCATAACACACTGTCATATTCACATTCTAGAGGTAAGTTTTCTGCCAGCTTTATGGGAAAGAGAAATTTATTTCTTGCTTACCTCACTACTGAAGGAATTCTCTTCAATTTTCTCAGTTTCTGCCTCTGCCAGAGGGTTTCTCAGGGTCTGCAAGAACAAGGCAGCTTTCCTTTTGCGTTCTGCTTGTAGCTGCTTCTCCTTTGATTCTTTGGAGGCCTGTGCAAGCTTCTCCCTTGCTGCAGCTGCTAATCTATCCTCCAGTTTCTGCTTTGCTAAGAAAGACAATTAAGCATTAAGTTTAGAGTGAGCCATGCTTGGAGAGCTCAGGCTTCCTTAAAACAAACACCCCTCCCCACCACAAACAAGCAAACAGCCCCTGCAGCCATTCTAAAGCCTTTCCAATACAACCATTCAATGACACGATATCAGCTTGAAATTAATAAATTCCAAGCATCTTAATTCATAGATACACCCTTTGCTAAATATAAAGCAAATGTAAAGCAGTAGAGGTGAAGTAAAGACTTCTAACTTAAAATGACAAGAAAATCCAATCCTGATTATTCAGAATACTTGTCCATTTCTATTTATAAAAGCTACCTAAACAAAGTAGCTCTATAAATTCAGAAGCTTTTTCTAAGTCTTAAAGTGATGCAAACTCTCCAGTTCGTTCTTTCCACTGACGTGATCTTCACAGTTTCCAGCCTTATTTAAATATGTTACTTTGTTTATAGAAAGAGCTGCTCCAGAAATTTTCAGAAACTGTTTCATCATTGTTCCAACCAGCAGACTTTGTGTGTGATTATATGCTGTATGTGATTACTGAAGAGAATAAGCCAATTGATTTAATTAATGCACTTAACAGCTACTTTGTGTAATGTTTTTCACCTTACACTTTCATTTTTGTGTTCTGTATATGTACAAAACAACTGGATTTTTTTGTTCAGTTCCACAGGTTTTTCAACACACAGCTTTTTCCCAGTGTGTTTTACACTTCATTTTTATTATCACACAAAATTCTTCATATTTGCTTTAGATATGTAATGCCATAGCATACTTTGTGCTACTGCAGTTTGCAAAGCAACTGCTACTTAGAAGCAAAAAAACCACCATTTTGTAAATGAAAAACTAAATTCCTGTGGCATACTCATAGTTGTGAGAAATACTGAGTTTTTGAGCTGGTAAATACAGACCGAACATCCACTTTAATAGGCACACTCTGCTGTGAAACGGCCTTGGGGAGGAATGGGTGAAACTGGATTCTTTTAAAACATCATTTCATTCAAATTCACACAGCATGCCCTTCTGCCCTTACGCACATTAACACGGTAACAGGAAAAACCCATACAAAGACTTAATGGCATTGCATTATAAGAGCAACAAAACATCAGCAAGGCAATATGAGTCTATATGGGAATGCTATATAAATGAAAAATAGCTTGAAGCAATTCACTGTTCGCTGAAGAAAATGACAAACAGGTATGTCCTTGCTGAGCTTTGTTAATGCAATCTGGAAACTACTAAGTCAGGCTTTACTCGAAGGCTGTAATGGAGCGCCAAAATAAAATTCAGAAAGATCAGGCATTAGGACACAGCACTCAACCACCCCAGTGTGTTAAATTTCATTTTGTCTGAGCAACGAATGAAAATTTCATTCTTAAAAACAAGGAGGAAATGGTGGGAAAAGAATTCTGACTCTTATTAACATGACACAGAAAATATTCAAAACAAGCAAAATGTCACACACGTCAGTTTTGCAGTTTCTGTGAAGGACTCAATCCTTCATTTTGTTTTCAGTGCCACATGGAATACCTTGTTTAGCTTCCAACTCCTCCTGTGTAAGCTGAGGCTTTTTCTCTTCAGGAGCAGCACAAGGAGTGGTAATTGCTGGAGTATGGTTCGACGAACTGTTAGCACTCTCTTGGCCTTCCTTTCCCTCCTCTTCCTCCTCATCACTGTCATCATCTAATTTAACACGGTTTTTCTCCAAAGGAAGAAGGTCGTTTTCTTTGGCCTTGATTGCAAAGCTTATTGGAGCAAAGGATGCTGTGAATGAATGGGTAAGATTTCACACATCATTAGACTACAGCAGAAGGCAGGTTCAATTTCCTGACTTGACCCATTACTCCTGTACCACACCACAAAAAAAAGGCACTTGCATCGTTCTATTATGCTAATTATTTTGATGAAAAGGACAACATAATGCTTTTTTTCTCTGTCTGTATTTTTAAACAAACATTAGAAACTTCATTTGCTGTGTAAAGATGTCAAAAAAAACCCCAACAAACCAGCATTAATCTCCAATCCATTTATCCAAAATGACACTTCTAAGAAAAAAGTGTAAGAATGGAATTTCTCACTACCTAGTGCCATATGGTCTGCTGCAACACATATCTTCCTCAGGATACCTTTTGCATATATGTCCTGTGAGACTGCAATTAGGGAAATTTAAATACAGTAATTAAATTACATATCAAGGGTTATGAAAAATGAGCTTTGATTCTAGTAATCCTGGAGTAAAGAAATCCAAGAGAAGAGGTAACAGTGATTTTCCAACTTTCTCATGGGATAGAACAAATCCTAAAATGGGATTTTATTTCCTCAGAGGCAGAAGGAAAATCTAGTATGGATGTTATGTCTGTCCTGGAGGCAAGTACTGTATTTAGGTTATAATAAAGTGGGATTTGTACATATTAAAGGAAATGAAAATAAGTTGATAGGAATCAGATTGCCATGAAATGACTCACTGGTTATAATCCATTATGTAAATTTGAGCAGATTACTATTAAAGTACGGGCTCCAGTTTGCCACTTACTAATAGCAGAACAACAGAAACAATATATATCTCTTGGCGTACATGGCATCTCTTAATAGGGTATATCTTTGAAGGCAGGGGAGATTGTTCCTTCCTCAGGGAAGCTTTTCAGGGTGCCCAGAGAAGAAACTGCAGAGTCTGGACAGACACAGCAAAAAGCCCAGTGTTTGCTGGTGGTGGAGGAAATGGGATCGCAGTGAGAAGCAGGAAGAGAGAATTCCAAGGAACCACAGGGAGTAGATAAACTTATCAGTAATTAAGTAAGCCACTAAGGTGGCAGGAAGGAAGTTTCCATCCATGGAAGCCCAGTTAAAGAGTGCTTTTTCTGTTTTGTTTTGTTTTGTTTTGTTTTCAGTGGCTTTCAGCTCTAGTTAAAGATGCACATTTTCAGTTTTTACTGAAAATAAGAATTTTTAACATATGTTTTCCTGACAGGCCAATAAATCAGCTCCCAGATATAAACAATGATTTCTCCAACTCAGGACACTAACAGCGTGCTAGCTGGCTTTGAGTGACTTCCAGAGAGATGCTCTCATTCCATCCCTCTGCTGCTAAGACTGCAAGAGTAAAAACATTTCATTTAGACATGAAAGGGGTCTTTTCTTCCAGCATGACTAATGTCCAACATGGGAAGAACGAGCACCTAGCCCGGAGTACTTCCTCCACATGTATCCTGGCATCACCGATGAAAGCCTTCAACTCTGCACAAAACTGAAGTAAAACGACTTATTTTGTCAGACTGTAAATACCTGATAGTCTGTTAAGAAAGAAATATGAAAGCAATCAAATTACTTATTGCAGACATTTTGTGGTGCCTTCAGTGAAAATACATTTTTACCATGATGAAATTCTTTTCCCTACTTTCCCTTGACTTCTTTTTTTAGTTTATGTATATGTTATTGAATATTTTCACGCCCAAGAAACCATGTTACCATACCTTTCACCAGTTTACCATCACTGACAGCTTTAGGAGGAGGAACATCCTTTTTAGTTCCTGGAACTCCCTTAGCACTCAGCTCAGATGCATCTTCAGGTGAACGTTCATCTGCAAATGTCTCACTTGGTGTATCATTGGCAGTGTCTGCTGGAACATCTTCAGAGGAAGATACTCCCTTTTCAAAAGAAATGAGCAGAATTACTAACAGGATTCTTACGAAATCATTAATACAATGTCTGTGGAGCTGCAGTTTTGTCAGCCATTTGAAAAATCGCATTATCAGCTAATCACACAACAGCTAATTTTGTACCACTCAGCACTCATGACCATAATTCTGCCTCAGGTAAACCCACAGGCTGTAAAACCTACAGACCTACAGTAAGAACGTGTTATTTTACAGTACAGAAAATGTTCTTCAGCTAACACACTTTTGCCAAAATTTGCATTAAAAATCCTATTTTTAAAATTACACCCTAAAAGCATGTAGGTACGTCTTTTATATATTTATTTAGGTCTTGATTTCCAGGGTCCCAAACCAAATACATGAAGTCAATTCCCAGGGAGAGGGTAAAAGATTATGACACTTTTTCCCCGTGAACAACTGCATGTAAACTCTTTGCAGAATGAGATTTCACAGGAATCAATACAGGCTAATGTTTAATTTGGTCCAACGTTCTGCTGAAGAACACTGGGCCTAGCAATGTTTTTTGATAGAACAGATGTGCTGAGATTTTCAAGGAAGTAAAGAATTACTAGTTCTACCATTACGTGACTGTATCATCCAGCACGATCCCTGAACTTGCAGCAAAAAAATTGCAAGAAGGATATTATAGACCATTCAAAGTGTTTACACGGTGAGGCGTGTGACATTAAGTAATTTAACACGGTCAACTAAGAGTTTGGTTGCTCTGGCTGTTGTTAAGCATACGTGACGTTGAAATTGAGGCACTGAGCAGAACTTCCCTGCAGCCATTCCCTGACCAACAGAACTGACTTCTGAAAGTCCTCAAAGGGGAAAAGCACAATTAAATCAAGCACTTCATCCTGTATTTACTAAGTCAGTAGTACAGTTTCTTATTAATTTTAATGGCCAAAAGGAAAAGCATCAGTTGCATTAGTTTCCTATACATATATTACTAGAGCATAAAGATAATATCAAAATCATTATTTTTAAAAATTGAAGAGAATGGCATTATCTACAAAGCCATGCAGTACAAAAATATGCATTGCTAAACTTGACCTCAAGGGACTTAAACCAGTTTCAGTTCCTTTTTAGCTGTACTCATTTGAACATTTAAATGAATCCTTAATTATTATGCTTTAGTTAGTGTACAGTTTCCCCCCAACTATATGTTACAAGTCTTCATTAATTATCTAAGTATTATGAATTCAACCCATTGGTTTGCAAGTAAGACATTCTAGAACAACAGTCAGCACTGTGGCACAGGACAATTTTGGTTGTAATTTATCAGCTCAGTAAGATCGTATTTACCACAGCTTATCTTTAAAAATAGTGCTTTCAAAACATTTTTCACTATTAAAACAGAACATCAGGCACAAGTGTTCCAAACAGCAACCATTAATGAATTTCTTCATTTTCCACAAAGCAATTCCGAGGAGTTTACCCACAGGCCTACCTTCTTCAGTTTAAGGCTCCCCAATCTAAGCCTTGAGATGACAAATGACATAGGGCCTAAAAAAAAAATAGCTCTTTCCCATGAAAAGTTAACATCAGATAATGTAGTTCTGATATTATTTGCATTTTTCTTTTCAGTACGAGAACAATCTAACTAGCTAACAAGAGAATAGTTAAAAACATGGATGCCAAGTCTGGCTACCACACTCTAATAACACGGACTAGAAGAATCAAAGAAAGAAGGAAACTGCTGTGAGATTCTGCAGCTCCAGCATTGTTGCAGACATGACTGGACTCTAACAAAACCTCCCTCAGAAAAAAGCATGTCAGAAAGCTCCTCCAGCCTCTGTGCTACTGCCGTACAAGGAACGACGAGGCATAAGGGAAGGTATGGGTGTAAAAAGCCATAGCCAACCTTTCTGACAGCAGAACACTAACCACAATCCTACAAAGCTCTAAACCTACACAAAGCACAAATTCCCTTGTACAGAAAGCCGGAAGATTTTCAGGTTGTCGTTTTATATTACAGCCACAGTGGAGTGGATTATAGTAAAAAGCAAGAATTAAATATCACACCATCTCACAGTTCCTTACTTTAATGCTGTACAAAACTAAAAAAAAAACAACAAAAAAAGCATTCACGTCCTTTGCTGATCAATTTCTCCCTAATTCAGCATTCCATTTTCAAAATGTCTCATGGTAACACAACTGGTAAGTCCTTTTCTCACATTTACTGCATTTTGAATAGAAGAATATACAAACATACATGTACCTGGCAGTTGTCACCACTCTCTTTTTGAAGGAAGAACTGTTTTTTAAATTCATAATAAGCATTATACTGGTGCCATGGTTGCAGGAATTCAAACCTGTTAAAAGAAAACCGAGTATGTGAAGATGCACATAAACATAGCTAATACTAACAATCCCTTATCATCTAGTCTTCTCTAGCAAATGGAATGTTATTTGATGTTTGGAAGCACTCTTACTTAAGCCTAAACTTCAGAGGATACACATTAAGAGCATGCTTACATGCATGCTCATACATGAAAAATGACATTTTTGACAGGCTGGTTGTTCTGACAATTTGACCCATAATGCTCTCTCACTGCTGTTAACTAGGTCCCTAAATTTCAATTAAACAAACAACAGTACTTCTCAAAACCTGTATGTCCTGTAATTTAATATCTTAAAAAATGAAAACGTTAACTTTTGAAATAGCAGTTTAAATAACACTTTCTCTTACCTGAGATCATTCTTGGCACGAACACTAGTTTCAAATTTTACCCCATTCCTAGCAACATACTCAGCTAGCTTGTCAATGACAGGTTGGATATCTGGAGGCGGAGGTATAATGGCAACCACTGGAGCAATTGTGCTGAAAACATCAAGAGTAAACGGGTTTTTTTAAAAAAATAGAACACAAAAATCCTTCAGATTCTCGCTTTAACAAAAAAAAAAAAAAAAAAAAAAAAAAGAAAAAAAGAAAAGGAAAAAAAAAGAAAAAAAAGAAAAAAAAAAAGAAAAAAAAGAAGGAAAAAACCACAAACAAACAAACAAAACTACAGAAAGGTTTGTTCCCTGCGCTCAGCACGCAGTTAGAACAGCTTGATTCAATAACAGAACCCGAGCGAAACGGCCCCAGTGAGGCGCGGGAAGAGGACTCCCCAGCCCAGGAGCGAAGGAGTCCGCGGTACCTTGCGGGCGGCGCGGCGGAGCCCGGGCCGCCGGCGCTGTCCGCGGGGTCCGGGGGCGGCGGCGGCGTGGTGCCCGGAGGGGGAGGCACCGCGGCCACCCCCGCGCCGCCGGACACCGTCACCCCCGCGGGCAGGGCGCTGTAGTAGGCGGCCACGTCGATCCCCGGAGGGGGCGGCGCCAGGCAATAGGTCCCGTCGGGGAGCATGTAGTAGCTGTAATACATGGCTGCCACGGTTGCTACAAAAAGACACATTTAAGAACAAACTTCCAATTAGAAGAAGACCACCCGGCGAAATACGTTATTATATCAATACAAACACATTGAGAATCCGGATCCACGCAACGGGCTAGGAAATGGCGTCTCATTTCTCGTGTAAAAAAACCCCCCCAAAAACAAACCGACAAAAAACCCAAAGCAAAAGAAAGGAAAGGCTCATATTAACAGATTTAGGATGAGTAAGAAATACGTAGATTAAGGGACAAAATGCAAATGTACTGAAGGTCACAGATATGAATAAAGAAGCGAGCTAGAGCAGGCATACTTAAAAAGGAGCTAGTATGAAATCACACTCCCTAATCTAATTCACCTCTGACAATTTAACTCTGTTAAAACTATGTTTTCATTAAGAAAGAAATGTGCATATATTCAAAATCAGCATTAACAAATTAAACCACTAGAATCACTATATACATATCACACCTACTTACTTAAACCTCCCAAAGTAGACAGGTTTTGCAAATCAACAGCAACATCATGAACCATGCATCCGAACACGTTTTCCACAATAAAAGTTTCTCTGATTCTATATATTTCTTGAGAGTGCAAAGGCTTATTATGCCTATCTTTCTTTAAGGACAGTATTTTATAATGTTCTAATTAGCTTAATAGATTTACAGGAAGATCCACCATATAAATGTGTTTTCTGCAGAAAGACTATGTGTAAACAGAAAATGTTAAAGTAAGTATTTCAAATTAATTACAGTAAGAGTTTGCATTTCTGGAAGCAAGGTTTAATCAATGCAATAAATTACAATGAATTATCCTCTTAAAAGTTTCATAAACATTCCCATGTGGCAGTATTTACTTTCTTCAAATAATAAGTTGTCTGTAACAAGAACAGAAAAAAGTCCTGCAAAGTTTTAAAAGCAGGGAGTGGAGTTGCAAACTGACCTTGCTTTGGTACCAAATTATAATCTCCCAGTTGCTATCACCATACATTCAGGTTCAAGACCGACATGAAAGTAATCAAAAAACTGATTAACTCTATTCCACGGAGATACTCATTCTGATTTTAGTCTTTCTTGAAATAACCAGTAATTTTCAATTTCTTCACAGAATCTTATTTCAGTTTTATTAAGATTCCCTTACGGTACAGCTTTAAATACAAATTACTTCCATGCATACTTCCCCCCACATATTACACTGACAACACCTGTAATTCTTTGTGGGTTCTGAACCTATAATGCATAAAACCAGCTCAGACTATTATGGTGATAACTGACCTGCAGCAACATGACTGAAAAACCAAGAACTCAATCAGCACCACCCTGAAGTGACATTACTCATTACTTACAAATGTATAATAACATGAAGCCCTACTGTAGCAAAGGCTTCACGACAAGTTTTCTTATATGTCAGTAGCATTACGAATTTCTTATATCTCAGTCAGTCCCATAAATGATGGGTAAGTTGCATTTCTGTATTTAAGGAATCAAGGACTTTCACAATTCTGAAAGCTGGAAAGAATTAAGAGGCACAGCAACTCATTTAAGCTTGACTTTACCTTTCTGAGTATCAGAATTTACAAAATTTGGAGGAACAAAATAATATAATAATAAGGGTACTGTGCTAAATGTACTCACAGACCGGAGACTTCACCTCCTGCCTGCCCACCCCCTCCATCCCATTCCTGGTTTTCCTAAGCAGCAATTCAACAGATGCTCAGAATGGACCTTCAAAGACTCAGGAGATTGCAAAGGAATAAATACACAGGATGAAGCATGAAGCCAACATATTCTCCTCCCACCAGCATCCACACACAATTCATCAAAACACACCACCAGCTGCCTCCTCACAAAGCACTTACAATCAGAGGAATATTCTGCCTGTGATGTCTGCACAGCTGCCCCGTCTGTTGACTGTGGTGTAGATGAATTATTATCTGATTGTGCTTTGCGCACCAGTGCTGCAAGGGGATGATCAGGGTCTACTACCTTCAAAGGCTGAAAATATTTTGAAAATAGAAAAAAAGATTAAAACTGGAAGTAGATAAAGAACAGTAGCATCAACATTTTTGTGAAAGCAAATTTATCTATGTTAATAGACATCAATAATTCTGTGCGAACACTGAGCGTACTGTTTCTATAGCTCTCACATCAGAATCAACACACTTGAAAATTAGTGGAAAACAATACGGAAACCACTTGCATGTAAACAGAAAAGAATGACAAAAAAGAATTGGCAATTACTGTTAGCTAATGACTGCCATCGCTGGGATAAGGCACAGAACCTGCCTTGCCTAAACATCAGTCAGCACCACAGCCATTCCTCTGAAAGTCTCAACTACATACAACTGTCTGTCACTCCCATTACTCCATCACTGCCTGGTCTCAGAAAATAAAAACAACTAACACACCCAGCAAAATTTACATTTCATGAGCAGTAAATTCTGGTGAAATATTATCTGCTGGAACTGTTATTTCCTGTCAACATTTCATCTACTAAAATCTAAGAAGAAAATAATTTCTCTCTCAGCCTATATAAAGAAGGCATTAAATACCTTAATCTCTTTGCTCCAACACAGGTTCTGTAGGCTAAATCCTTGAGTGGTGCCCTCAATACCAGAGGACATCACAAACAGAAATTTAATTCCTTGGAAATGGAAAAACATCAATTTCTGTACTAGAGAAAAGGTAACTTGAAAGTTTACCAAAAAAGACCTTAATTACAGTCTGAAAAGAACCCCAGACCTTTGTCAATAAAAGACCTGAGTATCTGCATATTAGAATTTTTGTGTCTATGAATCAGGTGTTTTACAAGATAAAAAGATAATTTCCACAGTGTCAAGTACCTTCATGAGCTCTTCAAGCCTACTGCATTTTTTAGATGCAAAAAGACTTGGATGAAGATAATTTCCATCATCGTCATCATCATCATCATCATCTTCCTCAGATTTGACTCTTGAGTCTAAACAAAAGCAATGTCTGAATGTTATTTGGGTTTGCTATGAATTTGCTTTAGGAGAGAATAATGATGCAGGACAAGCATGAATTCTTAGGAGAGCATCATTCATATAAATCAGCATAGTCACAAAAGCATAGATCCAAGATATTGCCCAACATCAATAAAACGAAACCCTAAATGGACAGGCCAGCCTTCTGTTGGACTTGAGCTATATGGCTGTTCCTGAAACTTCCGCATCTTAGCAGCCCCTGTAGCTGAAAGCTCCCACAAACAATATATTTTTTAAAAAAATCTCCAATTTAAACAAGATTTTGAATCATCACATCAATCTCAGCTGCAGTGGACTCCCAGGAGAATGTGGCTATCTTAACAAAAAGACCAGCATCTGCTTCACTGACTCCCATCCCGAAGCCACCGTCTGGCGAGCAACGACTCACGTTTCTTCTCGTCAGCTTTGCTCTCAGAGGGGGCCGCGTAGCGCCCCTCCTTCATGGCCTTCTGGATGAACTTGTAGTAGGGGTTGAGGTAGTGATCAAAGCGCAGGAAGTCAAACTGGGAGTTGCGTGCCTGCTTGGCTTTCAGCATGATCTCAAACTGGGCTCCCTGCTTGCACACAAAGTTTGCAGTTCGCTCAATGATCGCATGCATCTTTGCCGTTGGTGGCTGTGGGAGTCAAACAACACATATTTGTATTCCCAGAAGCAGCTTGTACAGTGTTAGAACTCCAAAGGGAATCAGAAAGAACAGTAGTTCCCTGTTCTTCCTGGCTTACTACAGCAACTTAAGTTTCCTAATCACTTAAAACTAGTGAAATCACATCAGTCCTAAAAAATAACCAAAGCAGTCCCAGTCCTCCTCAGCTGCTCATTCAGTTCCTTTTGCAAGATCCTCTTCTACCAGCACAGCTGTTTCTGCATTGAACACCAAACCTAAGAGTGCAACAGATCCTGGATGACCTCGGTGTTACAGTATCTCAAGGTGCTCTGAAGACTCAGCATGTACGGTTTCCTTCCCAAAAGCTGTCTTTAATTCTGTTATCTCTGAATGTGCAAATATTGTTCCCAAACTAGAAATTTCATACTTCGTATTTGCTTGGGAAGAACATGTTGCCTCTCAAGAACAACATAAAAACTACAGCTCCCATGTGCATTCCCTTGAAGAGTCATTGAACACCTCAGCAACACAGGAAAAGATAAAATCAAAAAAGTTCAGCAGCATCCACGCATTTTCACTCCAGAAATCCCTAGGGAGCAGTGCGATATCAAACCCGAGATGTGAAGAGAACAAGAGTACAGTTAAAGAATGAATGAACTTCATTATTCACTGCTTTTAATTTCATACTCAGCTGTTTTGTGCTCAGTGCACTGTAAAAGCACATGATCTGTGTGCCTATAAGGACTGAAGTGTCACATTAAAGATTTGGTTTAGCTTTGCATTTTTACTGCATTGATACACAGCTATGTTGCAAACCTCAAAAAATGTTTCTCAGTAGATTGAAAGCACTTCAGACAGTGGTGCTCCACATAGGGAAAGAAGTCTGAATATTATCAAACAGCCCAATTTTAAAAGCTGTTTTCTGCCAATTGGATCCCTTACCAGGACATGTTCAATATGGAAAATAATGTTGTTTCAAGTTTTATTAGTCCTTCTAAAACCCCAGCAAAGATTATTTTAATGAAAGGCAATGAGGTAGTTAACAAACTGATAACATTTTGTGCATTATCAGTTTCACATCATGTATCAAGTTCTTCTGTTTCTATCTCTCCTCACAAGTAACTAAGCGAAAATTTCCTCTAACAGCCCAATTCAAGAGCATCCACAGACTTCTTTAAGTGCCCTGGTGAGGAACAATTATCCTTGCCCATAATAAGTTTTAAGCAGTGGAAGACCTTTGGCCTGCTTGTCACAGCTCTTCTAGTCTAGGTTCCAGAATGACATTACTGCTGCAGTTGGAGTGCCACACTGAACATTCCATCGTTCTGGGCTTTTTTTTTTTTTCCGCCTGACTTGTCTTAATTGAATATTTCCACTTTGCATTGATCTGTATTACAGGAGATATAAAATACCTGTCTTTATTGAACTGCACCTTGCAGACTGGGAGCAAAGTCTCCATGTCAGTAAGCTGATTCTCAAATTTCTTAAATTTAAACAGAATAAATATCTTCCACGGTAAAGCTGAATGACTTGAATAGATCAGCAACAACAAATCAAGGCTTACAAAAAAAAATTCTCACGATTCCCAATCCCAGGTCAAGCACATGTTGCTTTCAGAGCTGCTGTCTAGACATTTTGATGTTTGTGGGGTTTATTTTTTCTAATCAAAACCAAATACACCTATTTTTGCTTTCTGTTCGTGTGAATATACTGGAGTTCAACAGGTGACTGAGAAATTACTTCAGGAAGCCCCACACCGCACTATGCAACGTCAATAGGAAACATATCCTAAATATCAGAACAAAACTCAAGCTAAGCAGGTATCTAAACCAACACTCTGTCACCAGCAGTTACAGTTTGGAAACACTATCAAAACACAAACCAAGCTTTTCTCTGAAAACTCAAGATTCTTTAAGTAAAAGCTAATGAAGAAGAAAAATAGTTACACAAATACTCTGTGCTCACTATAATTCTAACAGAGTGTTCTGAATCTTCACTGGCCAAGCTTATCAAGTTGCGAATATCAAGTTGAGCCCACATATAAATTAACACTTTCATGACCACAGGTATAGAAGAAAGAACATTATCTGATTTTCCAGCATCTTTTATGAAACCTGAAATACATTGAAAACCCTTATAGTTAGACCTGCACTCAAGCAGGTGTCTGTTCAGCTCCCTTCAAGAAAAATACACGAGTCCAATCAACTCTACAGAACACTTAGCAACTGCCTTATATCTCAGCAAGTCTCCATTCCAGGAACAACTGCCCCTTCTCTGCATTAGCTAAAATAATACCACAAGCGATACCAAATGCATTTAGAACAAGCAAAGCAATCATTTCAGTGTGAAAAAGAAGGTTCAGCGGCATCCACAGAGCTCAAGAGTTCAATGCAGAACATTTAAAATTAAGTTACTATTTTAGAGTAATTTAAAATGTACCGCACTAAAGTCAATGGAAAAAAACCCCTAACTCCACCACCACACAGAGCACCATTAACTGGTCAAAAACTGGCAGAAGTGTAGGCATTACACCTACCAGTTCCACATCAGAAGGTACATTCAGTCCTGGAGGGGCAACAAAAGGTTCTTCATTTTCCTCTGTATTTTCTGTCTGAGCTGTCTCTACAAGAAATGACACAATAAAGTATTTAGTAAAAAAACAAAGTATACAAATGTTAAAAAAATTGAAATAAAGTATTTCTAAAAGGATGTGCAAACAAGGAATTTGTCAAATACAGCTATATAAAAAGCATTTAAATATGGTTAAAAAGAGTAATTTGTATTACATGCCATTATTTGCTATAGCAGAAATGCTCGTCTGAAAATACTTTGCTTTACAGATTTTTATAATAATTGAATTTTATAATAATTGAATTTTAAAGTCACTTATAGTATTATGTATTCTACTGGCCTTAAGGGAAATTGTATTCCCCTTTCCCCTGACGGATCAGATGGCACCAAGGGCAGGAACACCTGACCACAGGAGCTGCAGCAACAGCAGGACAACCTCACCACAAATGAGATGTCACAGTGATGACGGAGGACAAACCATGCAGCAAAGGGAATTCACTTGTTTGGTTACCTTCTGGTGGGTTGGATTTTGTTTTGTTTTTTTAAATGAACTCAAATAGTTTAACTCCACGAAGGTACAGAAAAATTGTAGCACCAATGAAAGAAGGAAAGAGCAGCAGACAAAGAATAGTGTTTCCTTTGGCAGCAGCTCCAGCTAACAGTATTTAGTTACAGAGTCTAAAACAAGTGAATTAGACCCCAGAAAAGACAATCAATTCTGCTTCAGTACAAAAGAGCAGAGGAAAAACCCTTTGTACAGTTTTACAGAATTACTATTTTTTTTCTGAATAAGAATCTGCATGACAGCAGAATTAAACTCCCTGACTACTGCAGTATTGACTGTGCCATAGCAGGAAAACATTTTTTAAGCTCATCAAGAACAAACTCTGCAAAAACTCAGTAACAGAGTCCCATAAAGACTTTGATGAAATGCTTTCAGAATTTTTAACTGCATTTTAATAACACGTATATTTTAAACCCTCAACTGCACGACAGAGAAATGCTATGCCCTCCCCCTCAATTAATCTTTGTTATTTTTACCCTTTACCTCTTTGTTTTGCAGGTTGATGTTCCTCCTCTTCAGTGGGTTCTGAAGGGTCATAATAATCACTGCCGTAACGGAATCCCACTGCATTATAGGTACCATCCTCTGCCAAAGCTTCACTGAGTCTTTTATATTCCTCCTCTTGAACAAAAAATGCAATTACCAACATTAGAACATATTCAGAAGCTAATTTATTAAAAAAGAAGTAATATTTCTTACTTTAGTTTTTAAATAAGAAGTTTTCTCCTGATCATTTTAGCTTTCATTAAAAACTAAATAGAAAAACGCAGCACGTACACATGCTGACCATTTATTTCTTGAAGAGATACCGGCTGTGGATTAAGACATTCCAATGCAATTATGCACATAAAAGCACAGAATTTCCTTTAAACAACACTAAAAATGAAGCAGAATGTGTTTATTTTGGGGGGTCTGAAATCCCAGTCTGCCATCAGAATCTGGGCAATTTCTGTGTGGATCTACAGTTAAACTATCCTGAGGTCCTCTCACACACGCAAAGACTCCCGCTTTTCCAATCCACTGGGTACTGTCAAGATAACATCAGAAAAAGAGAGTATAAAATTAGGAGTAAATTTAGTTTCATAATAATTTATTTAAATGTTTTTTAATTTTATTAATTTTTTAATAACCACGTTATTCCTTGAGCAATACCTTGCCTTGCCTCCTCCTCAAGCAAGTCCGTATGCAAGGCTAAATACCTCTCTTCATCACAGAGGGCTTCTATTCTAGCCTCCTCTTCGGACAACTGATAGTCTCTGTTCCAGGTGGAATATTCAGCATCGTATTCAGAAAGGTCATGCAGGTGACCACGCCCATCATACCTGCAGGATGAAACAGCTGGTCAATGCAAAGAACTTAGGGCTTGGGTTTATGCGACTACTTAAATACTTACCCAATAAAAATGAAAAAAAAAAAACAAACAAAAACAAACTTATACGTTAATGCATACTCCCTTTTAGAAGTTATAATTAATTTTGCTAATCATTTGTCACCAGCTATCGAAAATTTTTTAATAGTCTAAATTCCTCTCAAAGAAACTAATAAATTATTACAATTAAAGGCAAAGGTATCCTTTAATAGTTTAAGTGGGATCCATTTCCCTAACAGCTCTTACCGTACGTGCTTCAACCAACCAATCAATGTCACTTGCAAAATACGTTTTTCTGGAAAGTCAAATAGCTTACATTCACACAAACCCGAGTACATAAATACCTATCCGAAAGAACCAAACGGTCGAAATTTCCTCGCTTCTTTCTGCTAGTCCCGAACTCTCAGGAGAAATCTTCACCATAGAAACTTGCGTCCATTGGAGGTAAAATCATGGCTAGGCTCGGCCCCTAGCCATTTGGCTGAGGAAATAAGTTCTGGGTTATGTGATAGAGAGACACACATACATAGGAACAGTAACATAAACATGCAATTTAAGGAGGTTCACCGCAAAATCAGCAAAGATCAATGATGTACAGTTCCTTTGTACTAAGAAATCACTTTATTTGCAGGAAAAGCACTGCATTGGGATAATATTTATGCATCAGTAAGAGAAACTGATTGGAAAATAAAGCAACAGTAAACTTGACTCCGCTGAGGTGTCTTCCCACACACAACTCTTGACTTGTGCCAACTTGCTAGACCAAAAACAAAGAAAGTAAATATTTTTATAGCAAAAAGCAAGTGAAACACAGATCTGGTTAATCAAGCTCTGTCCACAGGAAAACTTGAACCCAAGTCTTCTCACAGCAATGTGCTTTTCTCAAAATGGTGAAAATGAAGACTTCCTGCTGCTGGAGATAAAAGGAATCTAAGCTTCCGAAGGAGTTTATAAGATTAGCAATTGCAAGCTGCCTTAACTCACAAATGTACATTATTTGGTATTTCAGTATGTGTGTACAGACATGTACATACTTAGTGTTTGCTCCCTAAAATTTCTGCAACACCTGTGAACGGGGTTCTGCTGCACAGCACCCCAAAAACAGCCTCTACCTACAAATGAGATCAGTCACAGAAATGATATGGATTAGAAGTGTGCAACACAACACTTCCATTGTTGTGTAAGTAAGAAATGAAACATGGCTAAAAATATTTATGACTGCTTATCCTGCCTTCCTGTCTGTTCCAATTTAACAAATTTATTCCGATGATAACCATCCCTAATGGCGTAAGCACCAAAACAGCACAAGGGCATTTCTTTTTTCTCCAGACCTATGGAAGGAAATCAAAAGACCTTCCCTTACTGACATTTTTCCAAGACAAATACAGCCCTAAGGTCAAAAAAAGAAAATCCAGCACCAAAGCAATGATGAAACTGAGGGAACAAATATATAGAGTATGTTATGTGACCCTTTTCAAACCAAAATCCTTCCATCTTTTCACTGAGGTTTTCAGACTCAGCCACAACTCTTAAATTATTCCTTCAGTGCTCCACTCATACATAACCAACCTGATCTGTCATCATCCCTCTGTCCAACAATATATGCAGGGAACCCTCTCTGAATGAATTTTTTTCCAAATCCCACCCTGCAGTGCTGAAACAACTCAAGAGACCAGAAGGAACATCAAAGATTCTATTATGCTCTCTGGCCATGAACCTGGACCTATGGCACAACAACCCAAAAAAGCCAGCCCTGACATAAAACTTCAAGAGCAAGCACCCCAATTCAAATCTATTCTGTCTAATACAGTAAATCCTGGCATCAGGAAAAGTAAAGAGGCCAAGAACTGCTTTTGGGGTGTCCCATCAACAGCCTGCAGCCAGATTATGTAGAAATAGGAAATCTCCATTTCCTTTAAGGTGGATTAACACCTTTGCACTCCCCACACTGCCCTGTTCTCCCCTACAGAACATACAATGTGCCTAATCAGTACTCCCACGAAATCAGGCTCCCTCGGATTCCAAGTGAAAAAAGAGGATGTTTGTGGTTTGCACTGAGAAGGAACAGACCATTCCCACTCTCCACCCTGCCGACCCTGCCCTGACAAGTGGAGCAGAAAGACCCACCACACGCTGACTGCCAGGAGGAGAGGAACCTCCCAGCGCTGCCAGAACGGGAACCCCGCAGTTCCCGCAGCCGGGGCAGCCCTGCAGAGGAACCAGAGCGGGAACCCCGCAGTTCCCGCAGCCGGGACAGCCCTGCAGCGGAACCAGAGCGGGATCCTCGCAGTTCCCGCAGCCGGGACAGCCCTGCAGAGGAACCAGAGCGGGATCCTCGCAGTTCCCGCAGCCGGGACAGCCCTGCAGCGGAACCAGAGCGGGATCCTCGCAGTTCCCGCAGCCGGGACAGCCCTGCAGAGGAACCAGAGCGGGATCCTCGCAGTTCCCGCAGCCGGGACAGCCCTGCAGCGGAACCAGAGCGGGATCCTCGCAGTTCCCGCAGTTCCCGCAGCCGGGGCAGCCCTGCAGCGGAACCAGAGCGGGATCCTCGCAGTTCCCGCAGCCGGGGCAGCCCTGCAGCGGAACCAGAGCGGGATCCTCGCAGTTCCCGCAGTTCCCGCAGCCGGGGCAGCCCTGCAGCGGAACCAGAGCGGGATCCTCGCAGTTCCCGCAGCCGGGGCAGCCCTGCAGCGGAACCAGAGCGGGATCCTCGCAGTTCCCGCAGCCGGGGCAGCCCTGCAGCGGAACCAGAGCGGGATCCTCGCAGTTCCCGCAGTTCCCGCAGCCGGGGCAGCCCTGCCGCGCTGCCAGAGCCCTCGGAGCGCTGTGCCGGGAGCAGCGGCCTCCAGCCCCGCCGCGGGAGCCCCGACGTGCCTGCCAGAGCGAGCCCTGCGCTCAACCCCCGCCCGCACTGCCCACAGCACAAGGGGGGAACAGAAAGAGGCTATCACAGGGGATCTCGCAGCACAGTCTGGGGGTTGTGTTACACCGACCTATCGATCATGATCTTGGGGTCTCCCATCCAAGGAATAAGGTGTCGCCCCTGCTCCTGGTACTGAGCCTTCTCATCATCCCGAAACAGCTTGCAGGCATAGCCGAACACCAGCAGCTCCACACGGCTACTGCCGCCTCCACCTCCGCCTCCTCCGGGGGGCCCGGGCACCGCTCCCCCGCCTGACAACAACATTAGGGGCGGCGGGCCTGCTTCTTCTGCAGTCCGTCGAGACCCTCCGAGCCCTCCGTACATCACCGAGGGGCGCAGCGAGGCGGAGGCGGCTCGCAGGAGCAGCGACTGTCCGAGCAGCGAGTCCCCGCACGGCCGGGCCCGCGCTAAAGCGCCCGGCCCCAAAGCACCACAGCCGCCATCACCCGAAACAAAATGGCAACGCTTCCGCTTCCGCTTCCGTGGTGGCGCAGGGACGGGGCCGGGCCGGCGTTCGGCGACAGCAGATTCGAGTCAGGAGCCGGCAGCCGCGGTGTTAACCCCGAGGATAACGCGACTCCGCGCTGCCGGCGGGGGCAATACGCGTTCGGTGACAGTGGCTGAGGCTCGGGGGTCGGTGGAGCCCCGGGAGCGGCCGTGACGAAAGTGTGGCACAGCGGAGGCGGGAGCGGTGTCGCCGGGCGCGGCGTGGCGGCCCGAGGGGCGGCGGGGAGCCGCGGGTGAGGAGCGTCCTTCTGGGCCGAAACGAGCCCGAGCAGCTTATAAAGAGAACCGAGAGGTGGGCCCGGTGCGCCCCGGAGCCCCCCGGGGAGCGGGAGGCCGAGGGGCCTCACGGCAGTGCGGGCGGTGCGGCACAAAGCGGGGACTCGAGCGGAGCCGGCGTGGGACTCACGGCATCCGTTCGCTCGGGAAAGACCTCCGAGAGCATCGAGTGCAGCCTGTGACCGAGCACCGCCTTGTCAGCCAGACCGCGGCACCGAGGGCCACGTCCGGCCGTGCCTTGAAAGGGGAAAGGGAGGGCTTGGGGCACTGAGTAAAACTTTCAAGGAAAGTTTATAAACCAGAGAATTTTTTGCTAAAATTGTGTGATCTGGGCTGAAATTTTCAATGTTGTGTACTTCGGGGTTATTACTTTCATCACTCTTGAAGAAGTATGAAGAAATGCATTGTTTGGCATAATTTATAATAAAATTCTGTAAGGAAGCACACGATACGTTGTGATTCACAGTGGAAATTATTCCATATCCTTAGATTCTGAGTGCCCATAAATGCTGGCAGAGCTGCTGGAATGTGTGAAAAACTCTTGGCATCATTGTACAGAACGGGCTAAAATATGTAAACTAGTGAGAGGAGAAATGCAGGAGCACTGTAAGAGAGGTGGATAGTTTGTATCAACAATAGAAATACATCCTACCATGTGAACTTATCCGAGGACACCAAGTGTACATGCACTTGGTCACTGTGGAACAATTTAATACCAGCTGGAAAACACTTGGAGTATAAAAAAAGAGTAGGAGAAAAACACAAAATGAACAAAACACAACTAACAAAATGTTATGCCAAGCACAGGGGAGATATGTTCTCCTGGTCTTGGCAGCAAGCTGAGATTTTATTTATATCGCTTTGGCAAATGGCTTGTCAGCACTCAAGCTGAATTAATACATACCTTTTGACTCCTCTTTTCAGAGTAAAGAAGGGCAGAAGTCAGATACTTGGGAAGAGGGAAAAGCAAATGGAATTTGAAAACTAATCTGTAAGCTTGAATCTCTAAGGTGCCTCTCAGATTTTCCCTGTATTTAGCACAATGCAATGCCTTCTTCTTTTTAAAATTCCCAGTGAATCTGCTCAGTAATTAGAAAAAAAAAAAAAGTTTAAACTTCCATCTTTCACATTTCCCATCAGAAACAAATGCTTAGGTTTGCTTCTGTTTAGCATAGAAATCCTACGATTATTTCTATTTGTATTCTAGCATGATCGCTATAATCCCCTGCACTGGGGGAGGAAAACTTGGCTGTTTTTCCTAAACAATGGGAAGCTGTGTACAGTAGCTGCCAGCCGTTACGGATTTTTTTCCCCCTTAAACCATTATGTTACAGAAACACTGATGTAATTTAGTGCTACTTTATGTGGGACTGTTTACAGAAGAAGTCAGTATTTCCTCATTTTGGCCTTGGTCAAAGAGACTAAAATTGTTTACTAAAGTCCACAATTTAAGAAGAATATTCAACCTGTTATTTTTTGATAACGTTCCATGCTACATCTGAATTGTTCTCCTCAGCTGCCTTTGCCAAAAGCCAAGGCCTGTGAAGTGTTTTTCCAGCTTCAGTTGAAGACTCCAGATACATTTTGTTTTTCCTCTCAGAAGAAAGGCAAAAGCCATAGCCAAAATTAAACATAGGGGTTCCTCCTCCAGCCTTTCCTTGTTTCCTACATGAATGTTGTTCAGGTTTAATAACAGCCACAGTTTCTGTGCAACGAAGGGTAACACTGTAGCCTTGAGTATAAAGAAAGTACTGCTAGCAGAGAGTTTTCTCTGTACCAAGCAATCAGTAATTGCTTAGATTTCTTTTTAGCTGTTAAAAAGTCAAGCCCTTAAGCAGAAGACCATTTGCCTTTCTAAAATTTGTTGGTAACTTTTACTCCAGGAGGAGGAAAGCCTTTAAAGAAGCACTTTTTCTGTGTCACAAGGTTAGGTATTAAGAGCTTGCCACTGTTTTTCTGCTTTGGTGGAGTTTTGAGCAGCCTGCTTGATTTCTGGGCTAGGTAGGCTTTTTATGCCCTCTTCACTAGACCTTAGACACCTAGAAATGTCTAAAACCTTTTTCAGAGGTGGAGAAAGCTGCTAACTTAGAAGGTTAATTTAGCTTGCCTTGACTGTTGGCTGATCATTGCTTAAGGGGTACAAAAAAGCATTGGTTTGATCCAACATCCCCATGCCTGGAGCGTGCAGCTGTAGGGATTGCATCAAAAGTTAAAAAACCAACCAAACAAAAACTTCCCAAAACAAACACCCTTCCCCCAAACAAACAAACGTACAAAAAACAACCCAAGAAATGCACAGAAAATACTGGGAAATTAACTCAGTTTGTATCATTTTATTGTTCATTTAAAGGATCCTGTGTCTCTCTGCAGAGCTCTGTTAGCTATTTGGGTAGGTCCCACATAAACATATGTCCCTAAAATTAATTACTTCATTCTTTGATTTTTTTCCATTAAATGTGAATGTAAGGACAGAATCAACTGTGTTTTCAAACAAATTAACATTCGTGTAGTGAATGTTTTTACGATTATGCTTCAATGTATGCATTTGTAGAGTCAAATTTCAGCTTAAAATTTTTAAAACACCAGATAAAAGTTCCCAGCTAGGAAGAAGTAGCTTATTAGTCAGACATAGCTCTTTTGATTTTGGATGAATAGAAGTGAATTTCATCCTTAACATGTTATTTTAGTAATGTCCTGTAATTAAATGCTTCTTCATGTTTGACAATAAAAAGGCATTTGCTAAAAAGGCAGAATCTCTCTCCTGACAATGTAATGTAAAAAGCTTCTGTTGTTCAGGAGCAGTTGCTTTTAAAAGTAATATGTGAAAATTATTTTTCCTTGTCTCTCTGAAAGCCTTGTTTTTACTGTCAGCTGGCTGTGGGAGTGGTGGTCATTCTGCACCAACACACAATGCAGAACTTTTGGACAGAAGTGTCAGGAGTGGCCAATACCCCTTTGAGCAGCCCTTCAGAAGGATCTCAACAGGTCAGAGAGATGGGCAGAGAGTCTGGAATTCTATGAATGCAGATGCACAGTCCTGCCTCCGGGGAGGAACAACCCCAGGCACCAGCACAGACTGGAGAGCAACTCTGCAGAGCAGGACATGGGGGTGCCGGTCCCTTCCAACAGGATCCATTCTGTGGTTCTGTGATAAGGGGGTTCACGTGTCCCAGGCTGGAGCTGATTCTTATGGCTTGGGACCTGACCTCACACAAATGCTGGTGTCCAGCAGCTACCATGTTGCTGAAAGTGGCCCTGTCTGTCCAGTGGTCTACAGTAATCTACCCCCTTCTGCCCATGGGAATCTGTAGGACAGAATATCTCTCTTCAAAATACTTTTAATGTTCTCTTACTGACCCTGGGTATTTGTCACTGAAAAAGAGTGGAATACTCAGTAGCTATTTTGTAACTACTCTGTCTCTGGATAGCTTTAAATATATGAAATTGAAGGTTTCCCTGAAATTTCCAGCAGTGTCTGCCAGAGGGGTGAGTGCTGCCAAGCAGCACCATCCCTGTCATGATCTGTAAAGATCCAGGCAGGACCTTGTCAGTCAGACACTCCCTGGTTAGTGCTCTTTAATCTCCAATCACAAGATTATCTGCTGCAGGGTTGCTGTGAATGCTGCCAGGCATCAGTTGGAAACTTGTTTGAGGGAATTAAAGCAAAACAAAACATATTTGTGTAATCCCAGTTTGGATCAGGAGTATAGTTTGGAAATGTGCACAGCCAGGATTGCAAGTGTAACATGAAATGGGCTGAGCTTTTTGATTTTTAGTGTATGTACTTACAAAAATACTGAATGAGGTTTCAAATGCAACGAAGTAGTGTTTTCATGGAAAAAGAAGTATTGTGTCCCAAATAGTATTTTTGTGAGGATCAGCAGATGGAAACTGAAGCAAGACATATGCCAGTTTAGAAAGATTGAACATACATAAAAACTGCTGCAATAAATCTATATTTCTATGCCCTTAAATGCCTTTGAGTTAAGCTTACGTATTTTTTTGGAAGATTAACTTTAGCCAAGTACGTGTTAAGCTTTAGTCAAACGTAAATAATTGCACTAAGTCAAAGAGTGATACTTCTCCATTAAGGCATTTGATTAGACCTTCTGGGTAGCTGGCTCAGGAAGGAGTGTGTCTGCCCTCAAGAAGGCCCGAGAGGCGTTAGGCAGCTGTGCCGTTCTGAATGGAAAGCTTGTTTCATATTAGATTTGAGTAAAGTGTGAGTGGAAATTGTGATGGGCCCCAAGACAATATTGTGTGTATGGAAGTAGCTAATCAACGAGCATTTTGGGGAGGCTGAGCTATGTATATACTGCACACCATGCAGAAATAGTGTGAGCACAGCTACCAGGCTAAAAACCTGCTGTGAAAACATCTTGAAGATGATTGGAACGTTGCAGTTTCACACTTGTGTAAGCTAATGCAGTCTCCAAAACAGGATACTTCCCCATCAGCCGTTAATGGTGAAGAGGAATCTTATTGTTCCAGAGACTCCTTTTCCCTCTGTGAGTGGCAGTAATTGAATGGCAGGCATTCAGAAGACACAGAAGGAATTTTTACAGGTTTATGTGTGATCCAGAGCATTTTTTCAGCTCTTAACTTCTGCTGGTGTTGTGTTCAGGCTAACTCAGAGTGTACAGACGACTCGCCTTTGAAATAGGGCGTAACCTCTGCTACCTCCTCACAGCCTGTGATTTGACTTCTGTGTCCGTGGATCCAAACACATCAGATATATCACTGAACACCATCCGCTGATGATTTGTTGGGCTGCATTCTCAAAGGTGTACTCAAGAAGCCAACAGCGTAAATGTAATAAAGAATCTTAAGGCGCCCACTGGGGCAATCCAACTGCTTCCATACTCACACAGAGCAGAACAGGTGCTGTGCCAACACCCATGGTTTCATTTTTATAAAAATGTATTTTTGTGCTCTGAGCTACTCTTTATTGTCTTCAGTGGCAATAGCACAGGGAAAGAATGGCACATTTCCTATAAATTGGCACATGGTACTGGCTTTCTGTTGAGAGAAATATTGTTTATTAGAGGAACAGTTGGCCACACTTACTGGCAACTATTCTCACTAATTTAAGTGACAGATAGAAGCAGCCTTACTGCCCGGACGGATGCACCTATGGTTGTGTGCTGTTTTGTTCTTCATGTAGGAATAATGAGTCACTCCTGAAAGTCTTGTGGCCATCTACAAACCCCAAATTTCCCAATAGCTGAGGCATGTGATTTCTTTTAAGGTTTGTTTTATTGATACTGCACAACTTGTGGAAAGTAGGACCTTGTAAAAATGTACTGACAAATTCTACAGAGAAATCTGATTGTACTACGAAAATCCAAGGCAAATGTATTATTTTGGATATCTCCTACCTTCTTTGTAGGAGAAGAAGAAAAAGGGCAGGTGCAACAAGGACAAAGGGGACTTGTGTTGTCTTCCTTGATCAAATGATTATGTTCAGTAATGCATGAAGTGTGTAGTAAAACTGCAGAGGAGTTACAGATTTTAAGTCCTCGTCTAGTCTTTTGAGCCCAGGCACAAATTTTTAAGCTACTTAAAGCTAGCTGTCCCTCTGTGAAGTCCACATAAAGGTTTTACCATAGGAAGATTTTGAAACTCAGCTACACTGATTACTACTGATTTTAAGAATATGTCAGACACTGAATTTTCTGAAGAAAGGTCACAGAAAGTATTAATGTAACTGTGAACTGAAGCAGAGTGATAAAACTTGGTTCCTGGTCAAGGTTAAATTATACAAAAACACAGAAATATTTTGTCATCGTTTTGTCTTGATCCTTTTTTGCAGTGAAAAGCTAATGTCACTTAAAAAGGGGAGATTTCTTGACACCTGGTATTTAATTTGTGTGTCAACACTGAGGTATCAAATTATCTCCTATTTGCTGTACTGCCTCAGCTAAAACAAGAACACAAAACCAGCTCTTGACTGCAGCAAGTGTAGTGTCATAAGAAAAAAAGCACAGAAATTTGCATCAAACCAGAATAAAATTTTGCTTGAACCAGATAAAAAATAAGAAGGAAGCTTATTATTCTTCCACTGAGCAGCTGCTGTGATTGTTAATTAGAGAAAGAAATGAAAAGCTGTCAGTTCATTTTGGCACTTTGTTTGTAATGCACCAGCAGAGGAGCAGACACACCAGAGCTTGTGAGAGATTTTTCATTTGAACTTCAAAGAGTAGGGGAGTTCTCCACTGAAGGAGATAATGCTGTTTCTAATGACAGGTGTGAACCATACAAATCTATTGAGAACCTTCTTATTTCCTTTTTTAATTATCTAGATATAGAATAGCAAAACAAATAAATCCAGAAGCTAATCTACTTACTCTAGGCTCCTTCATTCTTGCAACACATGCATGTGAGCACCAGGCATGCCTGGCATTACTGTGAGCTTACTTAAAATGAAGCACACATCAGTGATTTGTAGGACTGTGTTTACAAGGCTCTTCCGATTAGCACAGTAATAACCTCTGTAGCCACAAATGCAAGCACAGATACCCACTTCTGTTAGTCTGTACTGCTCAGGAGCTCTACAGTTGCCTGCATGGTCAATAAAAGGATAGCCTGACCTGTGACTGAATCACAGGAGCGGAGGTCAAAATCTGGTGATGTCAGCCGCTAGTGCCACCGCTGCTGTGTGTCACTGTGCCCTGCTATGCCAATCAGTGAGCACTGTGAGCAGTGAGCAGCTGTCCATGCCTGAGGGAGACTGGCTGCACAGACTTGCTTGCAGAGCCTCTGGCTTTGCAGGGTTTCAGCACAGACTGAAATCCTTGAGCTATGGGAAACAGAATGAGCTGAGGAAGTCGGTGTGACACTGCATCAGCCACACACAACTCCTTGGAAAGAGGAGCTGGTGGTCTCTACTGGCTGGTGGAATCTTTTCAGAGGAAGAAGCTATTATTGGACATTGACTTGCTAACTAGCTATGGATTTTTTCTTTAAAATGAGGCTTTGTTTGTGCCTCTTTTATACTCTTCCAACCAGCGAAATTATGATCATGTCAAACTCTCAATCATAAGCATTATAGAAATACAGGACTAGCAGAAATTTGCATAATTGCTTTATGCAATGGATCAGGAAAAGATTTCATTATTTGAAGTACCAGTTGAGGTACAGAATTTTATGCTATCTTAGAGAAAAGCTTTTACAATTGGTATAATCTGTTTCTGTGCATACATTATACATTAATATAACAGTGACATTTCTTATGCATTGCCTGAAAATACACTGATTATAGCAGTATGTTTGCCTGCAACAAAGTATTGTTTTATGCCTGTAGGTAACATATTAAATGACTTTAATTAGAGAAGATGGATTAATCTGGAAACTCATACAGATTTACACCACAACGTGGGTAGCACAGTGTTTACATGCTGTGGTGCTGCTGTGACCCGCTTCCTCAACTCTAGTCTCTCTCTCTCTGTTGCTACTTTTGATTATTGTGTTTGCAATTCTGCAACCACAGCAGAAGGCAGTGATAATCCATGCCAGCATTTTGTATTTTGATGTTAACTGAGTTATACATAGTAGGAACAAAATCCTGATTTCATTAAAGTTGATGGCAAAATTCTCATTGAATAAAGTGGGATCTGAATTCTGATTCCAAGTAGGAAATAAGTTGTCCTAAGTGGCCATATTATAAACACCTCTAGATAACTCAAATGGCATAGGATTGGATTGCAAATAAAATACCTCTTTAATATCTCACAAAAATTATATGAGTAATATACTTTTTAAATAACAGCAGTTGATGACCTCTCTTTCAGAAGTGAATGGGTTGTTTTTTGACTTGTGCTGTTTATTAGGTTAAATAACCTTGATGTGGTAACAATCTTATCACAATCCCTTCCAAATAAATGGCTTGAAAATACAAAGTGTATTTAATCGGGTATTAAGTGTATTAAGGGTAACCACATGGAAAAAAATTATCATCCCTTGTAATGAAGCTGTCAGTGATGTCATATGGAGGGAGAATACTGCAAATCAATGCAAGTTGTTCCTGTCAGCATTCAGGAAACAGAAATGTTAAAATCTGGCAGTGAAATGCTAAAATATAGACAGATATTGATTGAATTTTTTAACTATTAATTTATTTCTCTTAGAGTAACTCGATTTAGCTAGATTTGTACCAAGCATATAACTATCTGCAGAGGAGAGATCTACTGAACAGGCACACAGAATATCACAGACTAACATAAATAGGAACAAACCTGAAATTTCATTAAGGCACTTGAACTTCATAGCTCCCCCACTTCTTTGCTGCAGCGTTTGTAACAGAATTCCTGTGCACAAAATATACATACAAGTTCCAGTTGTTGCTGCATTAATGCCAAGGGATGGGGATGTGTTTTGACTCTGTACAGTGACACCTACATAAACTTACAAACGGGTAGGACAGACTTGGAAAAAGCACTGCCCTCATCACTGCCAGGTGGGTTAATCTTTCACAGGCTTTGTGCTCTGTACCAGCCTCTTTCCTCCTGAGGATTTGCAAAACACTTTGTGCACTTTAAGAATATGGTAGTGATGACTGATATCAAACTGCTGTCACCTGTCAAGCAAAGCTTGAAAGCTGCTTGGCTGCTATTAGCAGTGTTATAAAAGTGTCTGTAGAAGCCAGCACAGCTGCTTATACACAAAGGAAAAGTGGGCGGATAAATAGCAGATAATTCTTACTTAGAAATTTAAGGTCTTGTTAGAACGAAGTTGTACATTATGATAAACTTAAATGTATGAGCTGTTGCATACAACTATTTAAATCTTTTCACAGAGTACTTAGCTTGATAGATCTACTATTTTTCAAAGTAATTTAAGATCTTTAATGGGAATCTAAAATATCCAATTCAATGGGAAACAGCATCATTAGTACAACATGCAGATAACCAGTGAGTTAACAGTTCCAGAAAGTGCTTTACACATAGTAGAGGAGTCTCCTACTCACTCAGTGGTATTCTCTAACTGCTCAGTGGGGCAGTCTGGGTGATTTGCTACCCTCAGCAATAGGCTGCACAGTTTAGACAGGTTAGTCTCTGACTTTTGGAGAGAATTCTGCCTGTCTGTCTGATTCTATACCTTTTTAAACGGCCACACTTTTAGCTGGGCAATTATAATTTTGTCATTGTGGTTAAATGGAAAAAAGCATTGTATTCAAATGACAGAACTAAGTATATTTCAGTATTGCTGAACTTAAACAATATGCTTTTCGTGTCATATCCATATCCATCTGGGTTCTTCCCTTGTCTCCCCTGTCACTAGAGCAATGCCACAGAGCAGCTGCTCGCTCAGATGTAGAGATCATATTTTAAGTTATCTAACTTGTATTCACATTAAGAGATGATGTGCTCCTTAGAAAGCAAAGGCTTCCTTGGGCTGAAGGTTTGCTTGCAGGCTCTCGTGTGATTGGAGACAGCAATGCAAAAATAGTAAATTTAAATTGGTTGGGGTTTTTTTTTTTTTTTTTTTTTTTTTTTTTTTTTTTTTTTTTTTTTTTTTTTTAGTCATTTTACACTTGTTTCTTGTGCATTCTTAAATGGCACCACAGCTGAATAAAAACATGCCAACTATCTTTGCTTCAGCTGCCTTGGAGAGGACACCAGACAAACATATGGTCTGGTTGTAACACCATCAAGGCTAAGGCCCTGTGCTGTGAGAATTAAAGTCTTCTTTCCTTTCCTCTTCCCCATTCAAGGGCATGGAGGGAAATCACATCCCTGTTTCTGTCATGTCCCAGGCAGCTGGCAGAGCTTGGGATGGACCCAGATTTCCTATGCCATGCGTGGTATTCTCCCTGCTGTGCTGCATCTTGCACAGGATGTGGTGGGAACGGGCCCTTGGTTTGCTCCACACAGTTGTTGACTCTGCAATCAACTCAGGGAATAGAACACTCTTACTGAATTTGCGTATATGCTTTTTTCAGTCTTCTGTAGATACGTCTGTGTAATAAAAACTTAATAAAATTTTAATGCTTAAAAAAACCCCCGACAACAAACCAACGCTTTCATCATCGTCTCATTGCAGGCAGGTCACGCCAAGGTGTCACTAGCTCAGAATCTAAACAGCATCAAACCAGCAGAAGTCATTCTTCAAACATGAATCCCAGAATGAGCCACTGCATTATGTAACATTTATGAATTATTCATTAGCTGTGGTTTAGCATTCATCCTGCCACATAAGCTAAAGCCAGCCCTGTATTTGCAGGTAAAAAATAACAGTTTTCATTACAGTGGGATAGTGCTTTTTTCTTAGCTGGCAATATTGTTACCATGATAAAGTTACATACAGACAGAAATTTATCAGTTCATACTTTGAAGTCCTCTGACACCCAATACCCATTCTTGTGAAGTTATTTTAGGTTCATACATGTATGTGTGTTTTTATATGTATTTACACAGTCATACAAAGCAGAAACTCTACCTTTGGACTTTGAGTAATACCAGAGGGGCAAAATAAAAAGACTGTGCAAATAAAAATACATTCAAGTAGTCAGTATCACATTATACTTTGGGCTGTGTGCTAAGCAGTCCTTCATGTCTGCTAGTCTTTCTTTCTCCGTTAATTTTTCAGTATGGCTTTTCCTTGTGCAGTACACACAATGCATTCAGCATCTCCTTTTTTCAGCTGCAAATGTTATAAATCACATTCTTTGACTTTTCCCTTTGTTTGTGCACAGCAGTTGAATACATTGATTCCCAAGGATAATAACCTACAGTGGTTAGCTCTGTCTGGAACACTGACTGTATAAATCAATATAATTGACTGGTGATATTAATTATTTCAGCATTTTTTCAAGCCTAGTGTTGCAGCTTTCATTCAATTACGTATTATTTAGTCCCCCATAGTTATGTAAGACAGCAGGAACATGGGTTATGTAACCTAAACGACAAGTTCTTTTTACTTTCAAAGTAATTATAGCTTTCTTCCTGCAGTGAAAGGGTCAAATCCTCCCCAGGCCCATTCGGCTGACTACAGAAGGCATGAAAGATTGGACTGCAGTTGGATGGCAGCTTTCTGAATGTTGGTCCACTGACTTGAACAGAGATTTCCCCATTTTGGTGTGTTTCATCAGGGACCAAAGGACAATAAAATTAACTCACTGCAGTTTGCCCATCTTGCCTGTGCAGCCCATGTCCCTGTCCTCAGACCTCAGAAAACTTTTAGAAGTCCTTGAAAAAAGGTTTGAGAGCAGGCCTGAGGGATCACCGCCTTAGAGCCTAGGACCGGATATCCTCAGGGCCTGTCCAGGCTATCCAAATCCACATTCAGAATTTCTGAAGAGAGCTGGAAAATGGTGAAGATCGGACAGTGTCGTGCATGCATGAGATGTAAAATTTAACATGAAAGAATCTTGGTGTATGAAACAGCAGGAACATCCTTTCATGAAAATTCAGCTCTGTGCTGTTCATTTTGAAGTACCTGCAGCTACTGCTTATATACTGTACATATCCAGTGATTAATGCTTTCATTCTCTCCACAATTTCTTATACCTTTCTCTTTTCTCTCTCTTTTTTTTCTTCTTGATCCTTTATCATTGTGCTAAGCTTAACATTAACATGGGAAAACTACAGTGAAGTCACAGATGTATTACTGTATATTTAGTTCTATACTTTGCACTTGAGATTAAATCTGTGTCACTTAAGGCCATTGCAGATGAAGTTCCTGTCCCAGAGGACTCAGTGTTACTGTACAGGAAATAAGCAGGGGGTTGTGACGGGGCATTTGGGTTGGTACCATGCTGTAATTTCTTGTCACAGCCTTGGGTTAAGTGTGCAGCTCCTGAAGACACCATATAACTTCAGGTGCTTTCAACAAACTGGAAAAAATCTTCTTGAAATTTTCCACTATGTTATTCTGTGCAATTGCTCATTGTGGTAGGAATATAATTCTTGCTAATTAAAATGGGTACTAGCAATTAAATTAATGTCTTACAATGCCCAGCTTTACATAATACTCAATAATGGCTGTTTTTGCAGGAAATACTTTTTCAGGAGGTGATTATGACATGGTTTCCTTTGTTTCAGAGCAACAAATTCTTCTTGGGCTTGACCAGGACCTCAGCCTCCTAATGAGAAGGAGAAGCAGAAGGGGAGAAGGGAAGAAAAGAGACAGCAAGCTGAACAGTTTGTAAAATGAAACTAAGAAGAACACCCCCTCAAATTATTGATAACTACCTAAATTCAGGTTTTATTAAGCCCATTTGATCTATAAGTCAAGGATATATGGAGCATTTTTCTTGATCTCAGAACTTTATTGTTCGTAAAATGGGCAAAGATTTTCTCCATTATTTTTCAACTGTTATGGTAAGGGATGAAGCAGCAGAACATTAGATGATGAGTATATCAGTATATTCAGAAGCGTTGTAATAGTTTTATGTTATTTCAGATTACTATCCATATTACCTGCTGCTGAAACATATTTTAGCCATCAAAACTGAAGTCTATGCAAGTACTCACTGCAGAAGAGAATACATATTCCAATAAAATTTAGGTGTCCCCTTCTCAGTTGTTCCAGCAGTTGCCCCAAAAAAAGTGTTTTTTAAGTATTTAGTAAAATTGCATTCCTCTCACCTCTTCAAAACACAAAAGGAAGCATAGAGTTAGATGTAAAATAAGTTTCACTTGAAAGCTCAGCTTACAAATCAACCACCTGTACCTATAATTTTCTTTTTCTGATTGCCTGTCTTCCAGCATTAAGACTAGGCAGCCACGGTGGGCTACTTGTTCCTGGCATCTACCAATGAAAGTTCAGTGGGCAAATTCTGCTCTTTAACTCCTTGAATTTCTCACTAACGTTGAATATGTATATTTAGATTGACTTAACTGAAAATTGCCATTTAAGCCAAGTTCTTATCTGATTTTGTATGACTGTCAGTCAGGTCAGAAAATACTTTGCCAAACTTGAACTGAATTTTTGAGATAAAAGGAAATTCAGGACTGTCCATTTTTTTCAGTACAACTTTCTAGTCTAGACTACCATTGTAAGATAGAGTGAAATTACTTATTGCTGGGCCTCCATGGACCAAATTGGAATTCTAAGTATAGAGATGTCAGATTCACATCTGCATTTAGCTTCCATTTGTACTGTTTCCCCCTTCCTTTCCAGTTGCATTTATCCTATAATATGCAGCGTTGTGCCTTCTAGGTCACTGCCATGTGGAACTTGCTCCTGATTAAATTTTCCACCTTTCTTTGGAAACAGCCGGATGCGGCAGAATCCACAGTGAACAACTTGGAACCTGGAATGGTCAGCAAAAAGAAACAGCTGTTGCGGGTTTCTGTGGGCTCCATTTTAAGTGTTTTGTTTTGGTTCTCTTCTAAATGGTACCACAAATACGTACAGAATAAAGAAGTTTATGCTAATATATGCAGTTATAACCTCCTGGGACTTAGTATTTCTCTCTTTGGAGATGTGTCCTGAGAGACAACGGCCCAGCTGGAGTCTCCACTCTCCTGTTCAAAGGTGGTTTCAGCTCCTGCTCTGAATGCTATTTCAGGAAGAAAAGGGCAAGGTTGATTTTTAAAGTTTTACTAGATTTATCTGACAGCAACCCCTCTCTTGATTTAGACCACACTGATGAATTCACAGACATAGCAGCATTTTGCAGAGCTGCACAGCAGAAAGCAGATCTCACCTAAGGAAGCTGTTGAAAAGCAAAACCCATCCGTCTGAAGTGTCTTTGCTTTTTGCAAGTCGAGATTTTTCCAGCTGCTTTCTTGTGCCTTCACTTGCCCAGATTTTTCTCCTCTGTGCTCACTTTTGCACAAATGTAATCAAAAGCATAACATTCATCAACCTCACCAAATGGTAAGATTAGGCCCAGGGAGCTCCTGTCACTCTGGCGTACAGTGCACTCACACACAGTAATTGGGCTTGTGCTGGGCCAAGTGCTGGGCTCAGTCCCTTTAATCCCAGGTGTATGGTGCTGGGAGAGAACGAGGCGGAAGGGTAAGACACAGCAGCCTGGGATTTCTCATTTCATTTGCAGCTCCAGCGTGGTAAATGCCAAATGGCTTGCAGTGGGGGCAGGTTTCTAGCAGCAGTAATCAGCAAGTGACTGATTTTGTGGCTGGCATCTTCTTGGCTCCTCAGTATGTTCCACTTTTGCACAGTTGCTGGAGAGCTGTGAAGCTGTCTATAGGTGAGAGAGCGTGAATTTACTGCTACAACATTACCATTTATTTTTTGGATATGTCTTTCTTTAATGTTCTATGCCACAAACACTTGCATCACCCTGTCCAGGAATGCTTTATGCTAAAAGCAACCAATTTTTCCTCTACTTACAATTATATCTTTTATAAAAGTGTGTTTATTATGCCATAAATGCCTCTAAGCTGCTGAAAATGGTGCCTCTTTCATTGTGTGGTGAGGGCTTATTGCTGCATATCTTGGAGATGATTTTACTCTGTTTTGCCTCTCTGTTTTGGATCTCCAGATGAGACATGGCTTCTCAAAGGGAAACGTGGATATTAACTCCACGCATTTGTGCCCTAAATCTCGGGACAAGCAGCCAGTTGAAGTAGTGTGTGCTGAGCAAGGGGTCTGGCACTGCCTGGCAGGATAGGGATGGGGCAGAAGTGTAGTTCCCTTTCCCTCAGTGGAGGCTATTGTTTGGGTCTTACTGTCTGTTAGCTGCCAGATTTTGTTAGACCTAGAGGCACTCACTTAGAAGACTTTTCCTTCACCAATTTTGTTTGAAACCAGCCAACAGGCTTAGAAATGAGGTGGAAGGAATATTAAAAGCAGATGAATAGGCAGATGGCACAACTGTATATGTTTCATTTCCTGTGGGAAACCAGACACAGTTTTCTGTCAGACACTTGCAGTTTTGAAACATTTAATGGGAAGTCATTTGAAGCACACCTCTGTAAATTGCAGGAACTTAAATGTGACGTCCTAGTCTTTGTGCATAGTTTAGTCCTGTGTGAATAATCACATACTGAAACCCCCCTGCATTTAAGTGACTCATCTTTTCTTCTATTTATCATTTCCTCTGTGCTGGCATTCCCTGTCTGTGAAATGGGAATAGCACTATCTCTTACCTCCCGTCAGCACTGTAGATTGGACCTCATAAAAGTACTGTAAGAAGTGCTACTGAAAAGCTGACAAGGAAAGAGAATTTTGTTTTCAAACTAGGATTTACCTATGATGCAGGAGGAAGGGCCAAATTCTTAGCAATAAAACAAAGATTCCCTGTCAGCAAAACTGTCTGGTGCTGCCAGTCTGTGTGTGAAAGAGGCTGCAGTCCTAAGGATAACAGGTGTGCAGTCCCACACCTCATGGCACTGCCATAATGCATTTGTACAGGATGGTTTAATGAAGGTCAGACAAATAGGATTGTCTCTGGCATTTCCCAATGCTTGGCTTTTGTACTTTACTAAAGGCCCTGTAAGCTCCTTGGCACGAATGGATGTGTAACACTGGACTTCCTCCCCTGCAGAACTGACCCCCTGCACAGGAAACACAGGGACATGCTCTGGTAATGAAGGAGCTCAGTACAAACCCAATGTAACACACCTACCTGATCATAAAGCAGTTCCAAACTCAAAATTTCACTGGAAGAGTCATGTAAGAATCTCTGCAAAAGTACCAGCAACACCAGCTCTCTTCTGCTTTCTCATATCAAACACAATAGAAGCAGAAGCTGTGAGCAGTTCTTTTGCATTTGATGTTTGGAAGTGGTTTGACACTGCATTGATAGGATAAAAATATCTGAGGAACCACATGTCACAGATTTACAGCAGATTTCAGGGATGAATAACTCAGTATCCCACCTGTTTTCTTTTTGTCAACAGTTTGTTCAAATACTAAGACATAGATTCCAAAACGCAGTGAAAAGATCAGTCTTTGGTAACATTCTCCTAACTGACTTTGACAGATGGTGTGTCATCCTGAAAACATACTTGACAATTCCTCTGTGCATCCGGAGGGCTACCAAATGTGTCTGCTCTTCCATGAGAGCTTAGATCTCCCTGGGGCCAGGAAGCCTCATCAACTTTTTAAAGCTCAGTTTTGGAGACCAGTTTGACATGAGAGGCATGGTAAATAAGGTCTGACACAGGAAGGAGTTCTGTGTTCCTGATCTCATTTGGCTGTCAACATGTGATGAGGAGACCTTGAGAATGCAGGAGTTCTTGCAAATCAAATAACTCACCCGTGGCTGGGGCCTGGATGGATTACAGAAGAGAACATTCATGTCACTGTATGTCTATGAAAACATGTAAGAAAGTTTTCTAGATGTGATCTAGAACACACGATAGTTAAAACCTTTCTTACTGACTCAATAGTCTGTTCTTCTCCACTTTTAACTGCCAGTGTAGAAGTGTTCTTTGTTTACAGCCTTCACATGTTACATACTATGCTTCAAAATCTGACACTGGATTGCTGATATCTTCTGGAAACAAAAAAAAGATTAATGACTTCTCTGCTGTCTTGGAAACTCTGCTTGGGTTTGTTGGTAGTTTTGCTATTGAAAGTCACTGTGGTCTCCTGTTTTCTAGTAAAGGTTTTTATCTCAAAAAGAAAGCCAGAAAGGATACTGGGGAAATCTAAAAAGGAGAATGTGGCAAAAGCTGGAAACATTTATTCATAGGAACTTTACAAAAATTTGTCACTATTTATACACCTGAAAATATGACTGCTGTCTTGTCCTTGAAACAACAGACAGGCTTAGTTATTAGCTAAAGCTTTAATTAATAGGGGAAAGAGGGAATGTAGACACCTTAAGAGCTCTCTGTTCTCAGGAGTGGAGTAGTGTGTCCTTTGTTTCTGAAATCGTTATTAGAGTAAAAGGTGCAGCTCCTTGATAAGAAGCAGTATCTAGTTAAAGATGCACCATCACTTCTGCCTTTCCAGGGAATTGTTCCAAGTGAAGAGGCAATGTCTGTCAGCTTTCTGTGAAGAAAGGTCAGGCCATCAGCCACCTTGCTTATCTTGTGCCAGCCAAATGAATGATGAACAGGTTCTGCCGCCTCACAAGTTCCTTGAACACTTTGCAGCTTCTTTTTGTCAATGAGGAGCCCATAATAGGGCCCCTAAATGCTGATTGCTCTTCACAGGGGGCTGTATGTTACAATAGCTATCTTTTCCTCTCTGGTGATTCTCTGTCCATATGTCTGATGCGCTTTCTTACATCCACTGAAGAAAAACTTTGTAGAATGAAATTATCCTGCAGAATCCTGGGATGTGCTCATGACCACTGTTTTGATGAAGTTGTATTTCTAAAGAAACCTCACAGTATATTAGAAGCTTTTGCTCTATTTTGGAAAGGTTAATTTGGACCATGTTCCTATCAACTGGAGTAGGTTTTATCTCAATGTTATATTTGGAAACTAAGGCGCAGAGGTGTGCGAGCATGAGGTGATTTGTTTAAGATCACACAGAGTATAACTCTCCCTAACCTGGACATAGTCCTTTGCTAAAGAGTCTAAATAACATTTTTGTGCTGATTTCTGCAAGAAAGGAGAGGGAAAGCCCTGACCCTATGACATTGCAGGAAGCAGAGCTGGTTGTCGGCATCACACCCAAGGGGCTTTCTTTTAGTAAGAGAGATCACAATGGGTTGCTGCTTGCATTATAACCAAGATTAGAGATTTAAATATCAGTTCAAATTACACTGTGGGACATTTGGTGTGAACACAGCAAAAGTTGGCTGCTTGTCCTAAAGGTCTTAGATACACGATTTAAAAAGAGAAGTGATGGCTTCCTCCTCCTAAGAGGGTTTATTGTGCATTAGCACGAACTGCATCTTTGCTTGGATGTGGATTTTCACTGAGTGTAGAGCAGTGAGGATTTGCCTATTTAATCAGTCGTGTAACATTTTGCAATAGACAGAGCTCTCTTCAAACCCAGTGAAGAGAGGTCTGTCTGCCCTGTAGGGGACTAGAACTCATTGCATTGTCATTTTCCTAGGAACCAGCACCTAGAGGAATGCCAGCTAATACATGGAGTGACAGAGACATTGATATCAGAGTTGTTGCTGCCTCTATGTTGTCTAATGACTTGTCTGTTTGATATAAATTATGCACAAAGAGAGAAGACTGTTAGTGTCCTTCATGATTTGTGAAGTAGAAAAATGCTCCAGTGAAGTCCCAAAGTGTGAAAACAATTTTGTATTTCAGTAATTCCCTTATTGAAAACGAGCAGAACCTAAATAATGCAGAATCTTGTGACTGCTCTGTTTAAATTAGTTCCTCTTTTGTTTGTGTTCATTTGTTCAACTACAGCACCCTGTGCCAGCCATTGACTGCACAAATGCAAGTGATGGCAAGTTTTCTTTATGTGCTTAATCCATTTATTGAAATGTTCACTTTAGCTTTTCTTTTTTTCTAAAAGTGCCAAAGGATTAGAAGCCCAACTCCATTTGAAATTCAGTGGATGATGGACATCAATTGCCTTAGGCTTATTCAAAAGTCCCATTTGCTTTCTCTGGTGACAATTATCAAATACCTGTGTTTCAGCTAATAAATAAAGCTTGGCAGCAACCAACCTGTGACATGAAGGAAACTGCATCTATCCATGCAACTGTGGGAAAATTGTGCAGGCAGACAATTAGGCAAAAATACGTATATCTTTTGATATTACTTCCCCCACCATTCTTACACACACAAATGATGTTTGCATGTGAAATGAGATCTTTCTGTTTAAATTTAACAGAAAGAGTGTGCTGGAGTGTTAGTGTCTCTAATACAATGGTGTGTACAGTGCTTGTCAAAATATTTGTGGATTTGGCTTTATGCCTCAGTGTAAGAAATTAATGTCATAGTCATAATTGATCCAAGAAAGATTTGGTGGCCACATCTAGGAAAAGCCAGAAAATATGACAGAAACATGAAAATATGAAAAGTCTTGAATGTTTTGACCTTGTTTTGGACACTAGGCAGGAACAGTGTGTAGTTTCTTTCCCCTGTCCCTAAAAGTCTGTGCTCTAGTATAACGCAGATGTTTACTGCGAGTCACATCAAAGAATAGGTCACAGCATATCAAGGAGAGGTAATGATTTGTGAGAGAGCAGCTAATCTGCTTTCACACAAAAATGAGAGATATGGGAAGCACTGTCAAAAGAGTAAGGGATGTTTTGTATGGGTGCTTAATAAACTCTGCCTTTTCTTTGTTGAGGTCAAATGAGAAACCCACCTCCATCTCCTCACCTCAGCCTCTGTCAGAGGCTGAGATATAATTGACTTGGATCAGTTCAATGGTTTTATCGGGAAGACAACTGAGGAAAAAAATTTCCACTTTTTGATGTTGTCTTTGCCTCTTTCAGTCCTGCATACAGAAGCTTCCCAGTAAAATCTTGTCCATCAGCTTCCTGAGTTTTGTACTTTCTCACTGTTTGTGTACTAGTAATGTGTGGAGTTCCCAGAAACCATGAACACACAAAAGAGAAATATTTTTCTTCAATTGCTGTATATGAATCATATTGGTAATGTTAATAGCCAGCCATAAGATGAGGCTGTCTTTCAAATGAGTTTAGTCTTTCTTAGGAAGGAGGATGTCTGTTTCTAACAGATGCAAGCAAGAGACTGTGGAAGGCCTGAATCACTCCAATTTTCAGCTATTAGTTTATGTGGTTCAGAACCACAAACCATCCTTAACTTTCTGTAATGGAGCATAACGCCAGCCAGGGGTGGGATGATTGGTTAGCATATGCCACAGTACAGAATTCATAATTAGCTGTACAGTCTATAGGAAATGGATGACAAACTATCTGCATAATTTATGACCTGTCTCTGCTAATTTGATTCTATCATGTATGAAGCTCAACTCATCTGTTGCCTACCAGTCATTGAAAATATGTTTGTACTGATGCATCTCTGAAAGGACAGTGATGAAGGATAAGGATATTGTACACTGTGACAGAAGTGAGATGAGCAAAATGTTCTTAAACTATTGTGCAATGTCTCCCTGTTTTAAATCATGGGCAGAAGAGATACTGCCTGCATAGCTATTGCCTTCATGATGTTATCAGTCTCGATTTGACCACAGAATTCTCACAGAATTTAGTAACATGAATGAATGTTGCATCCCACTCTGAAATACTTCCTTACTACTGACATGTCTTTTATGCAACTTTGGCAAGCGTAAAAAGGAAAACTTCTTACTTATGGTAAGAAAACTTCTTACTTACTTACATAAGGAAAACTTATGACTGCAAATGAAAAGAATGCAAGAAAGGAGGCAGAACATTCTCAGGAATGCTTTTTTCTCCTATTATTTCAGCACTCCTTATACTTTCAGATTAATGTCTAGTAAAATCCCTCCGCCCCACCTATCTCCTTGCATAACACCATTTCCACCCTTATCTCAACATCAGTTCCCATACAGAGAAACATATTAAATTTCTGGGAGTGTTAATTGTTCCATTTTTAATTAATGGGAAATTTTTAAATAATAATAAAAACCCTCACATTATTTTTCTGTGAGATGATGAGGTAAATCTTGTTCCTCACCCATTGTACAGACATTTTAAGTAATGTCTTTTTATTATGGTAACATCACAGAGGCCCTTAGAATCTGCAGGATTGGCTTAGTGTAGCTCCCTACAATTCTCCTGCAGCTTTTTGCTTCAGCTTTCTTCCCATGATCTTCCAAAGGCAGTGAGAGTAATTACATCCATCTCTTGTCACATGATGAAGCTGTAGCAAATGCTCTCCAAGTTTGGTCTGGCCTGTTTCTCCATGGTGTAGAGCACACATCCCCACAGGGACAGGGATGAAGAAAGGCTCTGAAGGGAACAGATGTTGACTACTCATGGAAATTCAGGCTGCAGTTTCTCTTCCACCAGCTCAGCTCCCTTCCAGCTCCACCTCTGCTTTCAAAGGCAGTTTGAAATGCAAATACTTTTATGTTACCCTTTGATCTAATTTCATCTCAGTAATTTCTCATGTTATAAACCACTCAGAGTGAATAAACCAGTAATTAGACATTATGGCTGAGTTAGGTGTAATTAGCTACTTAAAGGAGGGCTAATTATGCTGTTAATGGGATTTCCCATTTTAGGGAGGGAAGAGGGATAATGTTAAAATACGTCTATATGACTCTCTTTAATGCATAGAATTAGAAGTGTACTGATTTTCTGTGTTTTGCTCTCTAACTCTTCAGCTAAAAATGCTCCATTTCACTGGCAAGTTCTGCTGTGTGTCTGTTTTAGTGCCTTCTCTGTATGGGGGCATCTCTGCTGACCACAACAATGGATAGAAAGTAGGAGACTGAACGGGAGGGCAAAATCCACCCTTTGCCTTGGGCACCAAGTGTGCATGAAAGATCCAGACTGTCATGGTCTCGATGGAGCACATCAGGAATTCTGGATGACGACTTGTCCACCTTCCCCTGACCCCCTGGCCAGCTTTGGGGATGTGTCACCAAGGTGTGTGAGTGGGAAGGCAGCCACCTGGAGAGTGTATGGCAGGTGTCACTCTGTCAGAAGGTTTATTTTCATGTTGCAGTGTGAATCAGCAGCTCCTCTTTTTACTGTGGATGTTATGTCAAAACAATGTAAAGCACCCCAAGGAGAGAGAAGGAGATTTTGGACAACTGCATATGCAAGAGAACTTGTCACATTCATCCTCAACCTGACACAGGGAGCTGTGCATATCTCAGACATTTGATTCACTTTGACTGTGGACCCTGGAATGAAAGTCAGTGTAGCCCCTTTCACTTTTCTGGAGGCTTTTTGAAAACTTTTTTCCCAATGCTTTTGTTTTTAGGTGTCCAGCATTCACCCTGTCTGTCAAACAAGACAGATGAGTACGGTTCCAAATCCTCATAAAGATTACATCACTGCAAATGATGAGAGTTTGGGGAGATGGTGTCTGACCTTATCCCCTAAAACCTATCTTGGGAGGATTTTCATAATCTCTCTGAAATCCTGGATTTCCAGAACTCTTCACAGAACTATCTAAAACCTCTTTTTGTCAAGAGCTGTGCAGGGAGGCAGACACATTGCTCTGCTGCAATCTGGCTTGGTGCTGTTAATACTTTCTCTACAATTCCTTGCATCATCATGCATGTTCTAAAAGTATTTTTAAAGACTGAATGATCACATGAAGTAAATATGTAGAAATCTACTTTGAAGAGTCTGGAGTCTGATTTTCAGGTTCTGCTTTCATTTATTGATGGCTTTGTTTTTGGGTTTTTTTTATTTGTTTGTTTTGGGTTTTTTTTTTGTTTATTTAAGAATACAGGAAGAAAAATGTATGCAGAAATAAAATCTTTTAATAGATCAGATGATGAATTGGGAAAAATCAGCCTTTTGTACCCAAGAACTTGCCTGGGGAAGGGATGATGAGAAGAACTTGAATAACTAGATGCTCTTCTAAATTGTCCAACAAATGAGCTGGTCTACTACAGCTAATTGCAAACTCTGCCCTCTGTTTAAAGGAGAATTGAATAGCTTATATGCAACAGAATATCTACAGTTCCTTTGGGAAGATCATGGCTTCATGTAAAAATCTAATTATTATGTTAATCACTATTCAAATAGGAAGGAGTAAACTACAGACCTCCAACTGTAAGGTGACAATAGGAATATATCAATCATTAGATTTGTTTGTGTAATACATCAATGTTCACGTTTTTTTGAAAGAAAACCATCCCTCTGGGGTGAAAAAAATTGTCTTGAAAATCACTGAACTCACTGCATTTGTAATTTAGAGTTTTGATCAAGCTGAAAATTAGCCAGTTAATACTCTTGTCAGTGACAAATAAGAAATGTGACTTGGTGCATGGGCAGTTTTCCACGATTGTTGATATATATGCATATATGTAATTTTCTTTTCCCGCAGTCACACAGAAATAGGCAACATTATTAGCAATGAGAAAGACAGCTCAGAATCAAAAGGTGATTAAAAATGCTTCTTTTCTTGCAAGTGTCATTGTGTCGGGGTAGTGATTGAAGAGAGAGAACCTTTAGAGACTGCATTGTCATGACAGTGCAGCAGCCAGGCAGGAACAAGCCCAAAAATAACAATGTATGGGCAGAGTCAAAGGACTCAGAGCTGTGTCTCTGCAAGACATGGAGCAGCTCCTGAGTGTTTGGTACTGGCTGGGCTGAACTCCTGAAAATTGACACCAAGGTTCTGTTCCTCCACCTCACTGTGATTTCTATCTTCATCTTTCTCTGGTGGTGAAGATGAAACAGAAACAAGCTGATGTGGGCAAGAGAGTTAGGAATGTGTAAAGGTGTGTAGGAAATGGAAAGTGAAGGGGTCATTGTGATCTTGCATTGATGAAAGGGTTTACCTGCAAACATTGGCCATAGATAAAATGGCTCAAAATAGAGTACAAGAGCACAGCTCAGGAAAAAAGTCTCAAGTCACCAACATGTTTCTTAAAACATTGTAATAGCAACTGGATTCTGGGAGGATTAGTCCCATATTTCTAACACTGATGTGGGAACCCCCTTATCTGACCTTCTTCTCTGGAAGAATAAATACTTCCAGTCCTGAGATGTACAAAGACTATGTTGTCCCCCTTTGGTGTAATTTTGCATGGTGCATGGTGTAATTTTGTCTAACCATTTTGGAAGTTTGTCAGGTTTGGTGTCTAAATCACAGCTTTGTCTGTCAGATTCTGTAGTGGGTGACTGTGGTGGATAATTTTTTGATTTACAATTTACAAGTAGCAGGACACTGAATGGGAGGATACAGCTCACACAGTCGTTAAGTGGGTTGTCTTAAAGAGGAGCCTTGTTACCTTTGCTCTGCTTGTGGCATAGCAAGGAAAATATTGAGGGTTACCCAAAAGTGTTTCTTGGACCCCACTTGGGAGAAGAAACAGATTTTGCGTGTCAGGCAGGACCAATCCCTTCTCCAGTCTTCCAAACCAATCTGCAAGTATTTCCCACTTGTGTGCATATCAGTGCAGAAAAATAACTAACCCTTATCATGTACAATGCTTATATTTTTCACCTTTAGAAAGGTGTAATCGCCTTTACAGTAACTTACCTTAAATGTGTCGACAACACATAGGAAAGATTGCTGAGGAGGAATATACTATCCATTTACCTTTCTCTTATGCCAGTCATTAGAAAATCAGTCACATGTTGCAGCACAATGGATCAATTTCATTGTGTACCAGTGATAAATTTAATATACTCTGTACATGAAAATCCAATTATTGTGATTTTATGTGATATATAAATAAATGGATTCTAGTAAAACCAAAAGAAACAGTAGTACTGATTGACCTCCTTTAAAAAGTACTTACTAAAAAAAGTAACATGATCATTAGTAAATTCTTTCAACTTAATTTTCCTTTGCAGTGTTCATTTTTGTAACGCAAGCTTTACTGCATTCAGCCATCAGATAAAAGAGTGCTAACAGCCTGGCCACATTTTCATCTAACAAAGGCTGCATTTAGCGGGCTCAATTATGGGTGGAAGCCTTAGATAGAAATAGAAAAAGAAGGACGACAGAGCAATTTATTTTTATAATAAAACTGTTAATTCTTGCACTCTCCCCTCCTTACAATATTCTGATGCTTAACACTACATTAATGAAGCACTTTTAATATAATTAGGGTTGCTTTTGTTCCAGCCCTTCCTGATTTTCAGATGTGGCCTTAGAATTCACTGTCCTTGGCCAGAGAGAGATGTTCCCTCTAAGAGGGCTGCAATAGTCATCTTTAAAAAAATCCCTAAAACATCTTTTGCTATTTTTAGGATTCCACTTGGATTTAGGGAGAAGAAAGAGAAAACATAACTTCATGATGGTCCTCTCTTTGGGTAATTTACCAACGTAAAATTTGTAGCATCATTGCTGGGGTTTTCACAGTCTGAGGCTCAACATATGGCCACTGAACTGTTTTGCCTCATAATCTTTAATGCATTATAATTTATTTTCTTTTGCAGCAGTCTGAAGTAGACAGGATCTAACTCCTAATACAAGTAATTCATTAGGAAACAGGCTATGTTGATTCTGGAACCAAATGTAGTAATTATCCTAAAGGTCTTTAAAATGCCTCTTAAACAATGATTTGAAGGAGTGGGTTATTTACACAGCCAGTAACAAGCTGTGGAGCATTTAATGTTCCAGTTGCTGGTCTGCTCCTCAGTTAGGGTTGTGCTGGCTCTTATTTGTTTGTGCTCTATGACTGAGTGGGTGGATGCTGCACACAGCCAGCTAGTTTACAGTCTCAGAAGCATGGAGGAATAAATGGACCATAGCAACTGAATTCCATTTTAATTTTTAGCATGTCACCTTTCACTCAGTGCAGGAATACAGCCCTTTGTAATTCAGCTCCCCATCTTTACTGGGCTGTTTTCTTCCTGGCTATGCATGTGGCTGGCTCTAGTGGGCTTTGATGTGGTTAGGAGATGGCAGCATGAATTACATCTCTCTCTGGGTGTAGGAAATTTATACCATTATGCCCCTATGCAGATTAAGAGAAACTACCAATGACTTTGAAACTGAAGCAAAAAATTTATGGTCAACTTTGACATACTCTGCTCAGGGTTTAGGAGTGTGTAATTCTTTATAAGAAGAAATCTTTGCCAGATATTTACATCTGGCATTGTCCAATGAATCACACACTAATGAAAAATTCTGGAACCATTATAATTTTAAAAAACAAATCATGCATTAGACTTTTGCATCACTTAATGTAGCAAAGAAGTCACTGTTTAAATATTACTGGCTTCATTAACTGAAACTAAATTATTGTTCAAAAGCAAATGCATCAATCTCATCCTGAGAGACATCTGACCTGTATTTATTTCTGCTACTGGAATAATTATTAAGTGTACTGTCATTGTTAATTTCGGTCTTGCTCTCAGGAAAACAAGTCATGCCCACTGTCCGTTGTTCTGAGGGACAGGACAGGTCTGGAGCTGTGTTAGCAGTGAGGGGGAGATTTGCTGAGTATTCCCATTTAATGTGCATTTTCATGGAAAGCTTTATAAATATACAGCCACCAGTTATGCACAGTATTAAAAGATAGTCTAGATCCACAAAAAAAAGTAAGCACCCATACTCACTCTACTTAGTCCTGCATATTATGTAAACATTTTTTCTTGATAAGGTGAAAATCTGGTTGATGCAACAGGCCTTTTAAATCTATGTACTCTTTGAAAGTAAGGATTCCAACAAGAATACATTTATTATTCTTTTTTGCTTTTGCAGGTTGTCTGTTTTTATGCCACTTTTGAGTAACTTAACTGTAATGTGACAGAATTATACACTGCTATACGTAGCTGAAAACACCATACATAAAAGCTTGTTTTCTCTTACAGAAAAACAATTATTAGATTCTATTTTAAATGAGGTTATGAATGCAGTTGGTGACAGTTCCTTCTTCAAATATTTCCATATTGTTGTGAGATCAATACTTCATTGATTCAAATGATAAGAGAGCTACTATTAGATTTCATGAAGTAGTTAATTAGCAAAGTACCAGTAGAGTTTACTGAATCACTAGGGTTTTATTGCTTAATTATATGCCTAACTAAGCATATCCTCTGTTCTAATTAGTGGAAAATGAGTTAAAAATATACAGAATATGGCCTACTTCTGTGCACAGTCACAGTTTAACTAATTTTCTTTAATTTCCAGATATTATATCAACATTATAAAATATTCAACACATGTATTTCATAGATCTGCTACCATTAGTGTCAAATTTGTTGATGCAGCTTAACTAATCTAGAAGTTTAGAAATTAATGTTAATACACTGTTTATGAAGGCTGCCAGCACTTTAACTGTAAATAAGACATATTAATTTCAAGTGCTCAAATACAATTAAATGCCAATGTGAGACATATTCAACAAGACTTGAGGTACAGAACCCCCTCTTAGTAAGAGCATGATTCTTCAACTATAGAGATATGGGCAACATACACAAAGGATCCAGAAGTCTCCCACTAGCAGGGGTTGTGCTTAGTTTAAATTATACCTGTGAGTTAAAAAATACATTTTTTTTTTCATGAATAGGCTTGATTAGCTGGTGTTTAACTGTGAGCAGCATCTAACTCTCTGTCAGCGTCAGCAGAGGAAACTGAAACCTGAATTCTGCTCACTCTGTGTTGGTTACGGCTTGGGTTTTTTCCCTAGTTTTATTTTGTTTGGTTTGTGAACAGTAGGCTTTTCAGCTGATCATAGTTCTGAAATTCAAGCTCTCTTCCTGATTGTGCTTCATTTCCTAACCTGTTAAATCAGACTATCCATCCCAGAGGATACTTAGGTAGTTCATGCAATAGTCTGGGTACCTTTGGCAGCTGTCTGGAAGTTATATAGGAATTGTTAAGTGTAATCAATGAATGAGGAAAAATTATGGGGAAAAAAAGAGTTCATCTGTGGCTACTTAAACCAAAGATTCCACCTCTGGCCCAGAAACTACCTGAGCTGCAGATCACTGAGGGCTGAGATAAATATCACAAGATATGTGCCTTGTTCTCATAGAATTCCTCAGGCATTTGCTGCTGGAGACAAAATTCCAGGCATCACAGTGTAATTAATGCACATCAGTTCTGCAGCTGGATGTGGTAATGTCTGGTCTCCTGTTTCAATCTGAAATTCAGAAATTAGTTTCTCTATTGAAACTGTGAAATCTCCAAGTATCAGGTCAGAGGGAGAGTGAGTGACATGCCAGAAATTTGTTCAGTGGGAATTGACACAGTCAGCTTGAGTGAGGAGTGTAAAACCAGTGGTGTGTAGATAACCCGGCCTGAATGGCACATCATTCCTGTAGGAGGGGAAAAGGTTTCATGGCGTTCTGGTTAGCCCTCCAATGATCAATAAAATCAGTTCTTCAGAGGTGACTCCACTGGGCATCTTCTACTGCATATTGTCAGGACAGGCCTCCAAAATGGCTCACTTATCAAAGCTTTAATATTTTCTGACACACTCCACCTCTGCGCATATTCAGGGCTTTCTTCACACTTATTCTACATCGGGCAAATGCTGGTCCTGATGCTGGACCAGCAATGGGAAATTGTGAAGCTGTCTCACCATAAAGATTTCTAGACAGAGATTCTGTCTGGAGAAGCAGAGCAATGAGCTGACACGTAAGACCAAAGAGCAGGTGACCCCTGCCACAGGCTGGACAATGTCCTGAGCAACCCACTCTGCTTGACCCTACTTTGAGCAGCGTGTTTGCAGGGGAAGATCTCCAGAGGTCCCTTCTGGCCACCATTCTGTGACTGTAAAGTGGTGTCCATCAGTGCGTGTGTCAAAGTGAGCTCTCTAGGTATGGCAGAACATCTGCCAGGAGCACAGAAATAATTTAGGCTCCTCCAGAGAAATCAGTTGCTCATAACAAACATCTTGAGATATATGGGAAATGCCTGTGGGGAGATAGGTAACTGTTATAGTCTGCTGGCAATAACACATTCCTGCCAGTAGTTTTATTGCCATCAGTCATATTTCCCTCAAGTGCGCTCAAGGGGCAAACAAGTCTTGAATATCCAGGAGATGACTAATGTACTCAGGTAGGAGCAAACTTCCTCAGTAGCGTCAACTTCCGACACTTAAAAGTGATGCCATGAACATCCCTCTGCACTGCCACCCTCACAAAAAACATTCCAGGGAAGTGGAACAATCTCTTTCTGCATAAACCTTTTCCATTACGAAAAGAAGTTGAAACAATAGCTAAAAACATACATGCAGTGCATGTGTAATCAATAGGAGCAGATGCCTGAAAGTTTGAGAAAGGACTGATCCACTGACCACCTGCTCTATTACCTTTGAATGGTGGGAAAGAGTGTGCCCCACATGTACCAGGATTTCTGACATCAGTATCTCCACTAAAATATTTCCAGTGGAGAAAGATATTTCCAAAAGACATCTAGTATTTGTCACTATTTTTCACAGAAGTCCTTGGGAGAATTTATCTTTTGCTTTCTTTTCTTGACAGGTTTGTGAGCCTTTGCTATTTGGCAAAGTCAGTTGTAAAAACTCAGTGTTGATTTTGCTGGGTTTAAGCACACAGCAATTGTACTTGTTTTGGCATTCAATTGCATGGATAAATACACATTTGTAAGAGCTGGTGAGCGACCTTCATCTGATAATTGCCACTAATACTTCCTGGAATAAACCAAAAACACTCCTGCATCTACTTGGTAGTACAAATGGCAGTCTTATATGATGCCACTGCGTATAGATACAGGAAGATTACAATTCCATCCATCACTCTCAATGAATAATTTGTCTTTCTCATCTCCCTGTGAGCTTTCTGTTCTTTGATTTTTTTCCTGTTATCAGAAAGATGTGATATCTCAGTGCCTTGCTAGTGTAGTTTCTCCACTGTAACTTCTCTGCAAATATATCCACTTGGATGAGAGGAAGATATGCAGATAATGTCATCTTTGAAAATACAAGCACACAGATCTGCAGGCTCTTCTCATGCAAGAACAGCTGTGTACTCAGAGAAGCTGGGCACTACCTTAGCATCAGATATTTTGATGCACAATGAACATTTTCCCTAACAGCAAGGTTGATGCTGACCTCTAAAAGAAGAGGACATCATGCAGCTGTAGAGGAGGGTAAGTTACATTGGCAGGTGACCTCTGAAATGAGAAGTGCTCTTGAGATGGTGCCTAAAATGAGCTTGCAATATTAAAGTTGGTACTGTGCAGTTGCAGCTGCTGCCTGGCTGGTCAGGAAAAGTTTTGTTCTTGACTTGCACACAGCTGTAAGCCACTGGTGTTAGCAGAATAATGGGGAAAGCAACAGCTGTCCTCTTTGGTAAGTACTAGAAAAACATTCATATTAATTATCTGAATTAAAAGCCCCCAAACCTAAATAGGATTAAATGCATTTGATTTGCATGGTTTAATGATATAATTTGTAGCTGTTTGTTTACCGTTCCTCTCTTGATAGAGTAAAGAAAAAATAGTTTATCTATCACAATGGGTAGGTCTTCAATTTCCACTCAAGTCTTACAGAAGACAAATAATTTCCTCCTTTTCCATTTCACAGGAAAGCAAAGATAAATATAATCTTCTATACCTGCAATTGCACTGATAAACTGTATATATTTGTGGCCACAGATAAAAGTATCATATTTGTTTTAGTGACTTCAGGACTATGAAAATTACCCCATTTATTTCTAACCATTTGAATTTGACCGCATCCTGTTTAGATTTTGTGTTCTACAGCACATAAATAATCTTAGAAAAACGAATTTCTCAGCTCTGTGAGACAAGGTGGATAAGGTAAACCACTAGAATGGATTCAAGCATTTGAATTTCAAGGACATCCACTGGGGAGGAAGAGACTTTTTGGGTTCCTCTGTCTGGTTATGTCAGAGACGCACATATGTCACAGATTACTAATATTTATAACTTACATTATCACGCTGTGTTTGAAGAGCTGCTGTGGATACACTGAGGTTTGCAGAGCTCCTGCTCGCACGGCTTGCTACCTGTGCTGCTGCTCGCGGTGAGGGAGCAGCGCTGTGCCCATGGCCGGGGCTGTGAGGGAGCAGCGCTGTGCCCATGGCCGGGGCTGTGAGGGAGCAGCGCTGTGCCCATGGCCGGGGCTGTGCTGTGAGGGAGCAGCGCTGTGCTGTGGGCCGGAGCCGCGCTGTGAGGGAGCAGCGCTGTGCCCATGGCCGGGGCTGTGCTGTGAGGGAGCAGCGCTGTGCCCATGGCCGGGGCTGTGCTGTGAGGGAGCAGCGCTGTGCCCATGGCCGGGGCTGTGCCCATGGCCGGGGCCGCGCTGTGAGGGAGCAGCGCTGTGCCCATGGCCGGGGCTGTGCTGTGAGGGAGCAGCGCTGTGCCCATGGCCGGGGCTGTGCTGTGAGGGAGCAGCGCTGTGCCCATGGCCGGGGCCGCGCTGTGAGGGAGCAGCGCTGTGCCCATGGCCGGGGCTGTGAGGGAGCAGCGCTGTGCCCATGGCCGGGGCTGTGCTGTGAGAGAGCAGCGCTGTGCCCATGGCCGGGGCTGTGAGGGAGCAGCGCTGTGCCCATGGCCGGGGCTGTGCTGTGAGAGAGCAGCGCTGTGCCCATGGCCGGGGCTGTGAGAGAGCAGCGCTGTGCCCATGGCCGGGGCTGTGCCGATGGCCGGGGCCGCGCTGTGAGGGAGCAGCGCTGTGCCCATGGCCGGGGCTGTGCCCATGGCCGGGGCCGCGCTGTGAGGGAGCAGCGCTGTGCCCATGGCCGAGGCTGTGCCCATGGCCGGGGCTGTGCTGTGAGGGAGCAGCGCTGTGCCCATGGCCGGGGCTGTGCCCATGGCCGGGGCCGCGCTGTGAGGGAGCAGCGCTGTGCCCATGGCCGAGGCTGTGCCCATGGCCGGGGCTGTGCTGTGAGGGAGCAGCGCTGTGCCCATCGCCGGGGCTGTGCCCATGGCCGGGGCTGTGCTGTGAGGGAGCAGCGCTGTGCCCATGGCCGAGGCTGTGCCCATGGCCGGGGCCGCGCTGTGAGGGAGCAGCGCTGTGCCCATGGCCGGGGCTGTGCTGTGAGGGAGCAGCGCTGTGCCCATGGCCGGGGCCGCGCTGTGAGGGAGCAGCGCTGTGCCCATGGCCGAGGCTGTGCCCATGGCCGGGGCTGTGCTGTGAGGGAGCAGCGCTGTGCCCATCGCCGGGGCTGTGCCCATGGCCGGGGCCGCGCTGTGAGGGAGCAGCGCTGTGCCCATCGCCGGGGCTGTGAGGGAGCAGCGCTGTGGCCATGGCCGGGGCTGTGCTGTGAGGGAGCAGCGCTGTGCCCATGGCCGGGGCTGTGAGGGAGCAGCGCTGTGCCCATGGCCGGGGCTGTGCCGATGGCCGGGGCCGCGCTGTGAGGGAGCACAGCGGTTCCCTCCGCAGGCATTCCCGCTGGCAGGAGCAGCCTTCACCCCCCGGGCTTTGGCACAGGCAGCTGCACTTTCCCCACCACTACCTCGGCTGCTTCTGGTAAGTCACAGTTAATTGGAAGGAGCATTCCAGACATGTCCCTCCTTCCAGGCACAGTGAGAAATACCTCCAAGCCTGGGTTGCCTTTGTTGGAAAATGACATCATCTCCAAGTGAGACTAAGGATATCCTTTTCTTTTTTGGATTCCTGCCTAAGCTGTAAAATATTTCAAACCTGTTCAGACAAACAGTGTAGGATAGCTATGTCCCACTGCTAAACATAGCTGTTCCTTCTCTTGAAATTTGGTCTTACCTTATTACATTCCAAATTATACATGGTTGAGTGATTTTTGAAAAATAAGATGAACAAAATCTGTGAAATGTCATAGTTTGACTTTAGAAGAAAGCACAGTGGAAAATGCTAAAACACACATCAATTTTTGTTAAAATTATTTGTGAATAAAACAATTCTAATAAAACAATCAGATAGACCATGATTGAAAAAGAAATTGATTTAAGTAATTGTTCTGATCCTTTGCGTGCTAAGGTATACTCTCCTCCATACTTAATTAACAATTTAATTTGTTTGTGATAGAGATTGAAGTAAAGGCAGAAAAAAAAAATCTTGGAGCAGTTTGAACACATCACCCAAGCCTTAAGCAAAGAGTCAGAAAGGGAAGGAGGCTCCAAAGCCTTTTGTTATGAATGTCACACTCTTTACCAAGAAGTCTGGATTATCGAGGTCTGTGGTGCTGCTGGGGGGTGTGCAGTGAGCCTGCACCACAATCTAGTCCTCTCCCTTCTCCTAGGACTAGTTTTTGTGCAGCCAAGTAATCAGCCAGTTCAGGAAACTGCTCTGGCCCCAAAGCAAAGAATTATTAATATTCAGCTTAATCAACTTCCCGATTAAGATGGCTGCAGAGCCCAGCAAGCTGAGCTGGTGCCAGCACAAGAGGGAGAGAATGCAAGCCTGTAGGTTGGGAAGGAAAAGGAAAGACAAGCATTAAATCAATCTGACCATGGAACTGCACTTCAGGTCTAACCAACCACATAGTGCACTGCTATTCAAAGCTGCGATATGAATATCTTTAATGCGTGTCTGAAGCAGAGGTGTATTCAAAAATAAGAGGCAGAATGTCTAGCTGGGGGACAGAGCCCCTGCACAAAGTGGTGTTTTTACCAGTCAGACTCCTGCAGACACATCCATGCTGCGCCCACATTTCTCTGTCAGCACCAGGGCAGGGTGGCTGTCACTCCAGGGGAGGGATGGGCTCCTCGCCTTGCCCGTGGTAGGGAAGCTGGAGCCCCTTGCTCTGGTGAGTGCATCTGCAGGTTGTTTTCCTTCTCTACCTCTGGAGCACTCTCTGGGGGCCCTTCTACACTTCACTTCCAAGATTTTCCCAGATGGCTGCTCTGCAACCCAGATGTTGTTTATTTATTCATTTGTCACTTTAAAAGCAACAATACCGAAAAGGGAATAGAATGAGACAAGTGTCTTCTTCATCCAAGGAAAACGAAAGGGACCTGTCAGTTCCCAGCATGTGCTTTTTTGAGGTTGAGAAGGTTGTCGCAAAGTGTTGCTCCTCTCCTAAAAGCGTCTTCCCATTCTTTTACAACCAGAAGGCTTCTGTTTAGTGAGAAACTGGGCTTTAGAATTGTCATCTCTAAAGAGATGTCAGCACTGTATGGCTCAGCAGGAGCTATTTACATCTTGCATCTGGGAAACTTCCCCTTGCTAATGGTTAGGTTAACAACAGCTCAGTGGCAGCCTGTGGTAGAAATCCATGAAGGTCTCTGGAGATCCTCTGTCAGGTATGACTCTGCTCCGGGTGGTTCTTCCATGGAGTTAAAATACATGTGTTGTGTAGACATGCCAAAGTCACTACTAAATTTATATTTTAATTTATGTCATACTAATTTTATATACATTTAGAAACTGAAGAGTGTTGTCATTTCATTTTTGGGAACCTCTTTCAAAGGCATAGTTATCAATCCCATGCTGACAGTCCTGTCAGAACACAGAATATCTTATTAATATTGCACAGAAACCAGTATTTATGAGATCAGCCTTTTGCAAGTGTTCAAATAATAGTGAGTGAAAAAAACTTGGGTGCAAAAGTTCAAGCATCAACAGCCTTCCCACTGGGCCATTCCAGGCCACTCAGTTCTCTAGGGCATTAAAGACCTTTTCCACCACACGGCTACACTGAATAATGAGACTCTCAGAATTGCATAGTTCCTGCATAGCAGAGTGTTGCTAAAGAGATGGAGGAGGACTTGGGCTGCAATCATTCTCTTTAATGATATTACTATAAAGATTATATCTCTTGTCCATTCTTTGTCAGAAAGCATTTTTACAGCAGATACATTTGTCACCCAAGATCAAATAGAATAGAAAACCTGGTACTTCACACGCAACACACAGTTCCCTGAATGCTCAAGCAGAGACCGTGGTGTGTGACATTGTTGTCTCGATGCTGTGGCTCATTTCCTCGACTGGAAATAGATGTGTTACTACCTGAATGAACACGTGTCAAAGAGATGGTCCAGTCTTCCATTTCCTTGGCTCCTGTGGCATCTCTAACAGCCACACTTCTTGCTTTGCTTTCATGTGCCGGGCCTGATGTGTTTATATCCTCCCTACCACCCATCCTAGAAGCAGTTGGAGTAAATTTCTATTCATGGGTGTTTGTTGATTTTTTTTTTTTCTGCAGAATTTTTCATATTCATTTGTTGAAGCATCTTCTAGGAAAGTTCACAGGCAGTTTCAGGCTTTGACAGGATGGAGCTCATTAACTTCCACCCAAGTCAAATGTCAGTTTACATGCTAATGTCAGTTTTCTTTTACCTCTCTGTGTGCAGTCCCATCTTTTAGAAAACCAAATGCTCAGAGTAATTTTTAATCCATGAAATCACAACAGCTAAGAATTTGACCCCAGATGTATTTCTCCAGGAGGAGCTATTATATAAGACACTGCAAATTGTGAGCTTGTTCTCTCACTGCCTCAGAGGAAACAGGGGCTCTTTAAGGAATTATAGCAGAATTTAAAACTTTAAATGCAGTAAAAAATAATTAAATGTGAGACAAATCTGGAAAGCATTGAATTTTTTTAACTTTAGATTATCAGAACAAATCCATCTAATTGGTAATTAAAAAGAGTGATAGCAATGGTGTAGGAGGCAATGAATAACAGTACCAAAAAAAAAAAAAACCCAAACCAAACAAACCAACGATATTTCTTCTTTTTCATGCACCTAGGAGGTAAATCTGTAAGACAAAAACTTGGAATTTTTTGCATCCATATAATAAACACACTCAACTTTCTCCCAAGTGGCATATTTAACAGAATTGGTTCACATTAATTTAAATGTCCCACTCCTCTGGGCAGAGATTTTTTGGTTTTACAAAGACTTGTAATGAGCTAAGCAACAACTGAAAGGGGAATATAAGAAAGGATTTAAAAAATATTTTCCATTGCTCTGTTTTTTGTGTTTCTTGCATCTTTGTGATGCTTGTGATGGTTGTACTTAAGGTGGGATTTTATTCTAGGAAGACTTTGTTACTTTTATGTGCACTTCAGAAATAAATTTTCTCAAGTCTGTGGTTTCTGTTCCTTTTGAAAAGAATAATTTTGCTGCATTATCCTGGTTCTTGGAAAAGTCAAAGCAACATGTTGCCAGGATTAGGAATAATATGTATTCAGAGAATCTGAACCAGAGGAGATTTAGCACTCATATGAACAGGAAACAAGAAATGTACCAATTCTTTGGCCTCCAGCAGCAACCCAATAAGGCTTGGAAAATGATTGTTTTATAAAAATACTAATAGATTTTTAGTTTACACAGTGCAGCAAGGAGCACTGTTTTGACCAAGTCTGCACCAGGAGGTGGCAATTTTTCCTTTTAATCAAAATTTCTAAAATGGAAAATATTTGTATAAGTACCACACTAGAATCACTTAGCATGGATGTGTTTCTGCTCCCATGTAAATCACCAGGGATTTGCTGTGACTATGAAATTGTTGGTCTTTGAAACCTTCCTGTCAAGTATGAAAGGTGGGATTTGTTGCCTTTTATTAGTGCTCTCCTTCCAGAGGACATGAGAGTTTGTGTTTTTGTGTTTGCAGAGTAGTGGGTGCTCCTGAAGAGGCAAATTCAGAAGCTCAGCAAAGCAATATTTGCAAGGCTGCCATTTCTGGGCATTGCTTCACGTATTCTCTGTGCACATGCCAAGAGTTAAGAGGAAGTTTTCCTGACCATGGAACAGATTCCTAAAGGTAAGGTGAGAGGGGAGGTAAAGTGGCATGACTAAACTTTTCCATTTCTGCTGGTAATAGCTTCTAGTCTTGGTCCAGTACCCTGTGATCCAATTTCTAGGTTATGGTGTGTGTATGATATATATTTTTGTCATCTCAGAAGCGTGAAAATACTTAAAAAGGGGCTGAAGAACTTCATGGTGACTGGAAAGTAATTTTTTGTAGTGATGAGCACCCTGAGGTTTATAGACCTAAGCATGGTAGAAGCTACAGGTGAAATAGCTGCATATGCAGATTAGGACAGTTACTGAACTTGCTGATAGCCCCAGCAGGAAATAACCTTGTATTCAGGTCATTGTAGTGACATGATAAGGCTCATCTCATGAGTTGCTCTAAGCATCATCCAAGATTGCGGAACTTGTAAGTGTGCAGGCTGACTTTCTGAATAGCCAGACTGGGAGCATTTGGCAAACCTTTCATGTTGTGTTTGCTGTAGCTGCATTTAAAAATCTTTGTTGTACTCTGTGTCTGCATGAGTGTTACAGCGTTAACACATGGATATATTTTGCAGACAATGTTCTGCAAATAAAAATCACACATAGGAGAGGCACAGAATGAGCATTGGGTAAAATGCGTTCAGAAAAATGAAATCCACAAAAATGAGAAGGTAGTGGAGAAATATTAAAACACGTTTTATTTTTCAGAAATACCTGCAAAACTGGTGCTAGTGCCATCAGGTGATGGTAGGTGATAGGCGGAGCTGCTTTATGTCAGCAATGAGAGCAAGCATATTCCCAGAAGACAATTCCAGGCTGATCTCCACAACAGATAGGGTTTGGCCAGCCTCCAAATCAATCTCTTTTAAAAAATGCTTATTGCATACAATGTCAGAAAAAAAGTTTAGCAAATCTCACTTTCCCTTTTAATTTGTTCCACAAAGGATATGGTAACTGAGGACACAGGGGAGAAGTCCACAGCCCTGTACAAATCTGAGTGCCTTATACATACATTATTTATATTGCAGACTGAGGTGGAGTTTTGGTCTGTTGGGCACTGAATTTTTACAGTAGAGTGTAGAGAAATTATTCAAACCAGGTGTTTCTGTAATTGCAGTGCACTGGGGACAACACTGAGAGCAGAACAGATCCCAGATTCACCCTTTTAGCTGAATGATGCTGTGGTTTAGTGTTAGTACACAGGGCGATAAAATAAATTGCAGTGGAAAACAAGGCAGACTGGCTGCTTTAAACTGCTGAGTTTTGATTGCATTTTGTGCCTTTATCCTTTGTTTGCTTATGTTCAGGCCTTTATATCAGGATAATGGTATGAGGACGTGAATCTGCTCATTAAAACTGAGAGGAAATTACTTGTAATGGCTAAAATTCAGCACAAGCACAACGCGCCCTCTGCTCTGATCACTGCCCTAATGTGTGATGACACATTGACACCCAGAGCAGAGTTATTTGCCTCCCTACTCGGCATTGGAAGAAAGGATAGGAAGAGGAAAGGAAAAACTGAAGAACCAAGTGTTCCTTTGTAAATTTTGAAACATCACATACCAGTCCCATTTAAACAGATTTTAATGCATTGCCATAGAGCATACTTGGGCATAGGCAGGGCTGTTTAGTGCAAGTCTGATCTCCCCTGGAAAGATAAAGCAGGCGTTTTCTATCATACCAATGTCAAATTCAGTGTGGGTATACTATTTTTTTTTTTAAGAAAAGATTTGCATATGACCCGCAGTATTGCTATGCCAATGATGTCTTAGTCTTTTTAATAATGTATTTATGAATCCCTTTAGTGACAATATTATCTCTTGGTGGAGTTTTTCATTTGATGCCACACCTGTGTCTTCCTGAGGGAATAGAAAATCTCTGAGTTTTGCCATCTCTTTCAGACAGTCAGCCTGTGCTTATAATTTCTAAGTAATATTTGAAAGGGCAGAAAAACAGAAAGCAAGAAATCCATGCAAATAAGTCCCTGGAATACAAGAAAAGAGCATTAACCCTTCCCATGTTCAGCTGATTCAATTCCAGATCTTACAAGTCAGATGCCCAAATAGGTCATGAGGCTTAAAATGAATCAAAAATGAAGTCAAATCTAATTTAGCTGCTGCTGTTAATATGGTTTTGGCTTACCTTAGAGATCCTTCTTGAATATCCTTTAATTACTTAAATGCTATAATTTATTTTGAAATAATCTTATAGATTTTTTTCTATTTCTGAAAGAGTTAATATAGAAAAGAAAATTAGCCTTTAATACTAGGGTGAAACCTGTGTTTAGGAAACATCCACAGAAAATGCAGAAAGTGCAAACAAGAAAACTCTTACAGCAGCCACAGCGTTCCAAATGTAGGGAGGATGCTGCTTGGGCCATCTTCTAGAATCTGTACCTGTCAGGTATCCAGAATCAATAAAGAGAGGCAAATGTAATGAGCCTGAGGCATTTAACAAACAAAATTCACATACTGCAGCTTAGGAGCTGAGGGCCTGGCACAGTGCAAATTTTTACATCGTCTTTTTTTCATCTTGCTCTCTGGAAGAGCAGGGTGGAAGAGTAAGTGAAGAATATGGCAGGATTATATAAAGAAGAACAGATAAGTAGCAAGAGGATGTGAATATTAAAAAAACTGACCCAAACCAAACAATAACAACAAAAAACCCCTAAAGAGAGTAATATAAAAGCAGGAATAAAGGCTGCAAGATATAAAAATACTTGGAGTGACAATTCTATCACACAAACAGTGTAACAGTGAAAGCAAATAATGCTTTCTAAATTAAAACTATATCTCTTTTCTACTCTAAATGCAATTACTTTTTTTCCCCTTTGTCTCACTGACCCTTTTATGAAGAAGAAATAGTTCATTTCTCTCAGTGGGTTCTAGGACACTGATTGGAGCATTGCTTCCAGCAAAATACTTTAAAATGTACTTAATTTGAAATCCAGCTCTAATGGGGTTACTCACATGCTTACCACTAGGTATGCACTGAAGTGCTTTGCCAAATTAGTCCCAATATTTGCACCTTTCATATTTCCATGTCCTGATAAGAACTAAAGCTTCTAACACATAACACATTGTGTTTACATATTGTGTAAAATACAACTGCAGGGATTTGACAGGTTAAATTTTATTGTAAATAATGAGGAATAAATCAAATCCCATTGGTGTCATTGATTCCTGCTGGTGAAAGATTCCTGCTGATTCCCATAACTCATGCATACAGAAGAGAAGAATTAGATAAATGTTCCCTAGGAGAAGTGAGAGGATCTTATAAGCTACAAAACAACAGATGTCTTTGTTCTATATCAATCATTTAATTTGTGATTATTCTGCAGTAGGGCTCTGCCCATGAAGAAGTAAATGAGAGCATCTGTGGAAGCCTTAAAAAGGGCCCTCACTTCATTAACTTTATATGGCAATGTTACACCTGAGCTGAGCCTGTCTTCTGGGAAGCTTTGGACAAGGTGTGAGCAAAGTACAAAGGACAAGGAGAACATCAGTGGAACTCCAGTTGTAAAATGCAAAAACTATACAGAGATTTTTTTATAGTTCTTTCTCACTGTTTTTGGCTGTTAAAAAGACAAATTTTTATGCTTAGCTTTTCTGTACGCTACAGTTTTGCATTGACTGGAAGTTAATTTATTTCTCTGTTAATTTTTCAACAAAGTCCTGTGAAGAAATTCTGTTGGGTTTTTTGACAGAATTGTAATGAGGACGTAGGCAACCAGAAGCTAAAATTAGCAGTCCATCTTTATTATAATTTTCAACATTTAACATTATTATGAGGCTACTCTTACTCAAGTGATATAATGCAAGAGCCTCTTTATTTTGCTCTTGTCCTTATTCTTGTCTGTATTCTTCTCTTGGGTTCTGTTTTCACATGCACCTGGTGCCTTTGCTTGGGATCTGAGATCATGTTATACTTTGAAAAGCAGATCACAATTTGGAAATCAATTCTCTCCATATAGCAGTTAAGGTGGCATTCGGTACAACATGAAATGGGAGAGTCACAGGAAAGAAAAATTATTTTTTGTCTGTGGAAAAGTCCTAACTAACACAAAAAGCTGTTGCAATTGAGCTCAGAATCTGTTTTCTGAATTGGGCTACCTCATCTCTAGAGAAGGGCTCACTGTGTTACTCTTTCTTCCTTTCTTGTTTTCTTTCTATTAAGACTTTAGTAATATCTCTTGTTAATTCATTTCTAGTTCTTGACTTCTGAATTTGCATTTTTATCTGTACAATATCCAGAGTCTGATTAATTCACAAAACAAGCCCCACAGAGTGTAGGAAACTCAGCTGGCAAGGCTGTAAAAACTGCAGCAAGAAGATGAAGGCTTTGGCAATTACTTGCTTATTTCGAGCATTTGGAATCCCTAATGGGGCCATTAAGAATATGAATATTGTGGCTCTGTTGGCTGCACAGTGTCACAGGAAAGTGCCTTTGCAAGGCATTTAAACGAAGTGTAGGGCAGGAACTGTGTCTTCTTGGCTTCACTTTGCAAAGGCTCAGTGATGTTTGTCAGGGGTTGGTGCAGTTCTGCCGATTTAATTTCAGCCAGGAGCAGATCTCTGGGCTCTGTGATGGCCGTCGGGGTGTGTACTCACACCCACACACACTCTGCTGAAACTGCTGATGTACACCACAATGCTCTGAACTGCCAGGTGCTGCACTGATCAATCGCAGGAGCTCACCTGGTACTCACCAGGAACAACACTTCCTTCTGGAAGTCTGGCAGGTGCCTGATGTCCTCCCTTGCAGGATGCAATGGGAGCTGCTGCCTTGGTGCTCTTGGTGGGAGTCAGCACAATCCCCCATGTAAAAAATGCTTTTCTTTGGCATGAAAGTTCTGTGCCTGGGCCCCAGATTCCCTCCTTGCTGAGACATAGTCTGCATTTCTGGTGACTGCAACATTAATATGCAAACCATGCAGGTTGTGATAAATAGTTCCCACAGCTCTTTACTAGGAGAAATATTTAATGTCAGAGGAAGGTTCTAACAGTGAGCATTCTTTTAAAAATACTGCCCATAACTCTGCTGCAACCTTCTCAGTTTGTGTACGTAAAACAGAATCCTATTGCTTGTTAGCTACAAATACCATGTTATGTATATTCTTCCTACTCCCCTGAAAAGTCACAACTGTTATATATTCCAGAGAGACCCATTTTGGAAGAAACAATAACATTTACATCGTACATTAAAAAGTGTCACATTGTGAGTGAACTGTATTTTTTTCTGTTTTAATTGGGAAACTTTTGTAGCAGAAAGTTGTAAAGTACCAGGATTCTAAAATAACCACAAAGTGTATAAAATGTCTGGAAGCACGTTGCCAATGCATCAAATGCTGTAACCAACCATTTTTAGACCCTTGTGCAGTGTCTAATTTTAAATTAGAAATAGTCAAGCAGCTAATTTCCCTCTTCCTCATTTTTATGTTCATCAAAAACCAACAGTGATGAATAAACTCTTCTTTGGGTGACTTTGGTCACGGACTGGGTGTTCACACCCCCCCCCCCGACATCCTGGGCTGTTGTCTCCTAGGGCTGGAACACAACTTAAGGAGATGAAGATGAAACAAACTATGCAGGTCCACTTCTATCTCTGTGTTTGTGTCTGCACAGCTGCCTTTGTCAGCCAAACATTTTTAGTCTTCAATCTCAGTAGTGTCTGTAAGATGCTGTAGAATTCACGTTCTCAGTGTTTTACTGAAGAGCATATTGGAGTGGTTTAATAGTTTTTTTGCAACTGTCAGTGTTTGCTGCACTTCAGAAAACACAGCTGTGGTTGAAAGATCTTCATACAGGTATTGATGCTTTGTTTCAGGTTTAAAATATTCCTGATATTCCAACTTTTGTTTCTTTCTCAGAAAGTGATGTCTTACAGATACGGAGTAAAAGGTAGGATATTTTACAATACATTTACAGCTATCTAGTGTGATGTATTGCAATCTTTTAAACTCTTAACTCCTTGATTCATGGATGTCTACAAAATAAGTGACCTGACATGGCTCAAACTCAGCATAAGGTGACCTCAGTGCATCTGAGGTTAAAAATGACAGATTTGTTTGTGAAGATTAAAGTTAAGATTTTCAAAGGGGAGAAGAGAAGCAATAGAAGCAGAGGAGGCAAAGTGGCTTTCATGTATTTATTTGCAATGTCAGTATTCCAAACCATTTGTGTGCATCAAGTAGCCCAAGAAGTTTTCAGATCAACTGTTCTGAATGGAACACTTTTAACAGAATGAAACAGGAAGAAATTAAGTTCAGGGTTGTTTTTTTTTTTTTTTTTTTTTTTTTTTACTTCAAGTTTTGAAGATCCAAGACAGGAATGGAAGGAAAGAAATTGTTTACCTGCAACAACCATTTGATCTTGAGATTTAACTTACATTTCATCCGGAGCTAATTAAAGTTAACTTCAGTGGTAACCACTAGTTTCTGCATTACCAAGCAGAGAAAAGGCAGTCAATAGGAGAAAAATTATCTGTGTGGATCTACTGGCATTTGTAGCCCTAACACCTTTTCAGTTGATTTGATAAAGAGTATGTAACCAATGCTATATGATTCGTCTAATCTAATTGGATTCCTTTTCTGTTTCTTTTCACTAAATTGATGTATTAAAACACCTTCACTTACAGACAGCAGAAGGCACTTGTTGACCCAACAGCATCAGGTGTGGTTTGGAGCCCACATGGTGCTGGTTTAAAAAGGTGGGCTCTAAGGTTGGGTCCAGGAGGGAGCCAAGTAAGAACTCTGATTGAATATGATGAAATTATAAATGCTTCCTGGGTGAGGATTAGCAAGAGTAGCCCAGCCTGCCTCCACCCCAGAGAGAATGAAAATCCAGTGTTTTTCCTGTAATCAGTGACTTAGAAAATCAAGAGGAAATTGAAGCCAGAATTTTGGCAGACAGAGTCTAGACAGGTCTCATGTATCAATAGAAAGATGAGATAAATATTAGAGAAATATTATTCATCCTCAAAGAAGATCCAGTTGCAGCTGTTGGAAGAAGTGATTTTATTCGGATGCTTGTGGAAGAGTTGTGTAGTGAAGATATGATTCATTTCACTAGGAACCCCAAGTGCCAGGTATTTTATTGCCTTCCACATGGAGCTGCTTCCAGAGGTAGTAAATTTTTCATTTAAGCTTCCTTTGTTGGCTATCATCCCTTTGATTTCTTTCTTTAATTAAATCATACAAATTTTTCTTGCTGTTTTTCCTTTGTTCTATTTAACCACCCTCAATCTTTTAATGTTGATGAGCAGAGAACAAATAAATGTCTGAAAAATATACCTTGGCTGCAAAGCCAGCTGCAGTAAATCCTGTGAAAGAAATACCAAGTTGTACTCTGAAGGATATTTATTGCATTTACCCACCCCAGAAGACAGCTCTGAAAACTCTAATCTCCTAAGAATCCTAGATTAGATAGAATAATATGATAGGAGAGAGAGAGAAAGCATCCAGGAATGGATTTGCTTCTGTATTTTGGACCTTCGGTAAGCAATCACTCTGGCAGCTACTACGCTTTAAATGTGCCAGCAGTATTTCTGTAATTACAGTCTCTGGCTGGAAGTTTATCTCATGTTCTATCTGATGTTGTTATCTATTAATAAGAGAGCCTGTGTCCATTATTCTGATTGTTTCTCTTTCAGCAATGCAATCTTTCTTTAATGCTGCTTCTCTTCTTACTTACACCAAATTTCTGTTCATTTTGGCAGGAACAAGGAAAAAGATAGTTAATCTCACAGAACTTAAGAGACTGCTAATTAGTTAACTGTAATTAAAAATAAAATCTGTATTTGGTATTGAATGTAGGACATAACTAACTCAAATAACAAGGACTTCCCTGGTTCTGTATCACCAGTCAGTGATGCATATTCTCTGTGAATAAAGTGTCTATCAGGACACAGATGGTAAAAGTCTGAATTTTGCATGTTGAATGAATTTGTAGAAGCTTTGACATTTATTTTGGCAGAAAGCAGTTACTTAGAGTCAAGTTTTAAATCAATAGATGTTCTCATGAAATGTTTTCAAGGAATTAAAGGCATTTTGAATGAATTGTTTACATTTGAGAGTCATTTTTTGAATGAGTCATTGACTAGCTAGAATATTTTTAAGATTTGTGTTTGTAGAAATTTTTGATGGACACTGAAACAAGGTAGGGAATGGGAATCATCAATGAAAGCTCAGTATGTTTTTCATATCTGGCTAAAAAAGAATTGATTTTATATTCCCAAATTACATTTTCTTTAATAATCTGGGAACCTAGAATCTGACTGAAGAGCTGAACATTGAGATAAGCAAAAAGTAGGGCTCTAGCTGTAGTTATGTCTGTTCTCTGGATTGTGTTTTTTGTCCCCTGTGGTTTCACCTGTCACAGGAATGTGCTTTGGCATGGAGTTTGCTCTTTAAAAGGCCATGAGTAGCTCAGTGATGTGTAAGAACAATGTGACAGTTTTAATACAGTGCTTTGTAATTAGATGTTGGTTCAATTTTCAGTTCAATTCAAGCAACATTCTGCCCTCCACAAATCTTGTAGAAATGAGTGAGCTAAAGACTGTTAAATGAGGGCTCACTCTCGTAACAGGCAGGTGAAATTCAGGAGTTCAGGTTGGATCTGTATTGGAGTAACTGAACTGCTTAGGGTCTGACATCTTGTTTTAGTTGACCTACCCTGTGAAAAATTATGGTAGTGGGAAGGGGACTTAATGATTTCCTCTTGTGAAGTACTCATTTTCTCATAGGTGGCAGAATTAGGGTGAGGATGAGGATTAAACAAATGAAATCTAACCCAGTCTTGCAGTGAGAGAATATTTAGGTTGTCTTTAACCCTTTCTACAATATGAGGTGCATGATCTTTGATACCTGTTGGGGTGTGTGCAGTGCTCAGATACAATGATAATGATTACTTCAGCACATTTAAATATGATAACATGAATTTCTGCTTCAGGAGGCAACTTCATGTTGTCCAGATCACTTGGAGTTGAAGAGTTGTGGTGAGAAGCTGTTGCTCATCCATTTTCCTACAAGGAAAAACGGATCCATCGCATATTTACAGGTAAAGTTATTGCTTGTGAAATATCACTGGTCACATAAATACAGCTCTGATAATTCCAATAGTTCTCTTTCTGCTTAGTGGTCCTTGATATCACAAGATACCTGGACATTGCCTGGGGAGACGAGCAGAGCTTGCCTGTTGTTATTACTTTAAACTTCGAGAATTATTTTCTGACTGACTCTGATTCTGACACATCATTGTTAAATTTGCTGAATATCTAAGTCATCATCTCTGGCATGTCATAATGGAGCTGTATTTATTCATTTCACATACATTATTCCTCTACTTCCCATGTGCCAAGTCAAACACATAATAGGAATAGTTCTCCAAGAATAATAGAAGAATGGCTTTTTACGGTGCTTAATGGCTAGCCTAGGAACACAAATAGTTGAGTTTTCAGTTTACCAGTCTCAAGTACTGACCTTGGGCAAATGATTTAATCTTGCAGGGACAATTTTCCAGCTTTAAAATGAGTATCTGTTTTCCATCCCCTTCCTTTTATCTGCTCTAAGTTTTATTTCTTATATATACAGCATCACTTTTACAGTTTTGATGCCTGAGGAGGTCTCCAAGCACCACTCCAATGCAAGTGATGACCCCTGCTTTCTAAAGCCTGTTTTCTTGAGGTCGAAGGGTTGGCAGACAGCACTTAGTGCAAGTCAGAAAGGCTCAGAGAGGAAGGCAATGGTCGATTTAAATCAGAGGGTTGTAGCAGGTGTCACTGATATGGCAACCCTTCTACCCTTTACCAGGACTTCTTACAGGCAGAGTTACAACCAAGCCATGACCTTCTACAAGGCTGCTCATCAGGGTGGGCATGACTTCAGGAGAGTGAGTTGAAATAGTTAACTCTCACAGCTGAGACAGATGAGCTAATTATCATAGGAGATAGAAAAATGTCCAGGTGAAATATGAAGCTCTTAGTCTTTTCTCGTGGAAAAACAGCTTTGTTATCAATTCTGTTTGAGAGAGTAAGTGAATTGAAATAAAGTTGATGTCCTGGACCTGTACTAAATTCATAAATGAAGGGGAAAAAAGCTATTTTATGTTATGTAAAGCATATGTGACATCTTTGCTGTCGCTGCTGGTTGTGAAGCTGTTCAGGAAAAGCAATGTTCCTTGACAACACTGTATCCTAGAGTTAAAGGATTATGGAAGCTCAGATAAGTTTACCTTAAGAATTATACAAAGGAATCTATCAAGGAAAGCAAAACATGAAAATATTACAGTTTAAATTCCAGAAAATTCCTTAAAGGCAAGGAAACCTCTGTGTTCCCTGGCTCTACTCTCTACTGCAAGAATAGTGTTGGATTAGTTTTATGGACTCCATACCACTCCATGTCTGTGGCTCTGTGGATTTGTGTAAAGTTGTAAATATTAGCTTCAGAATTGTTTTGAATTGTCTATATAATGCTGTGGAAGCTGTCCACATGGAAATCTAAATGCATATAGAAGCAATGAGAGTCAGTTTAGGTCTATGCATTGGCCAAGGTTTCTGGTCAAAGGCTGAGCTGGAGGTAGTTTTAGTCTTTAGATATCTATAGTAATTTCCATTTTCATTCTGTTACATTCCACTTGTTGGGCCATTTTGTCTGCACCTCTATAATGCAAAGAGTTTTGATTGCAGCTTTTCACTAGAAAAAATGCTTTTTTTTCCTGATAAAAATTTCAAAGCAGAACTTTCAAGAAGCTTCTGAGGTTTTTACACTCTGCCTTAATTGCCTCATCTGTAACACAAAGGTCAAAATAAAACTTCATGAGCTGCTTTGAAGACTATGGGTGAAAAGATATTTAAATTCTGATTGCTAGTACTGTTTGGGAAATAATGCTCTCATTCAACACTTTCACAATGCATCTCCATTCACTGTTGGTTTAAATCTTATTGACAACAATCTTAATTGGTCTTAAATTAATTCTCTCCCCTGGTTATGAGATGGAAGAAAAGCCTAAGGATTATAAATTTTAGATTTCTATCTTTATTTGCATCTGAAATTGCAATGAAGTAAAGGATTCAGAGATGCTTATTTGTCATGTTTGATAAAACTACATGAGAATTTTTTTCTTCTTCCGAGACAGTCTACTACTTTTGTTATGTATAGTAAACGAAATGCCCTCAAAACAAACAGTTTTCAAGACTAATGTCTGAGATAAAATATTTCCCAATGCCATCCCTTCACTGATGAGAATAAAAGGTGGTGCCCCAGAGACAACCCAGTGGAGAGCAGGCAGCCTCCACAATAGATGTATTCAAACAAATTTGCTTTGTAGTGCAGTGAGTGAGAAACCACCCACCCAGCTACACAGATAAGAGAAGGCATGTTAGAAGTGCTTTTACTGAAAGTGCAGACCCTTGGGTATTTGTGCCCTTGTTTTCCTCTGCACCAGTCGAAAAAATTTCAAGAAGGGATTAAATGGATCGTGATTTCCATAGATTTGATTGTGTGAAGTCCTTCGGGTCACCTCTAGGGATAAAGAGGTGGAATTCACACAAAATAAAAGTAAGGAATGTAAAGGGCATTTTGACCTGAAGCAGGATGAAGTCATCCTTGGTGGGGAGAACTACCTGCAGAGGGATTCTCGTCCCTGGTGGATCCTCCCTGCAGAGGGATTCCCGTCTGCTCAGCAGTGCACGCAGCTTCTTCAGGCTGGCTTTAAAAACTTAAAAGAGCATGGAGATTAACAGAACACAAGAAAACTTATTTGTTAAAGCTGCATATTTAAATGATGATAGAACCTTTACAATAACAATCAAAGCAAAGTTATGCAGGAAAATTTGAGGTAATTCATTTATGATTCAGTTTAATGACAAAATTGCTGCTCTCTGCAGTTTCTAAAAGGAGAACATCATTACTGCTGAACAAGCACTGACTGATTTTAAGGCAAGTTGCTGGAAACAAAATATGTTTTAAATTAGTGACTAGTTTGCAATATCTTCAAATACTGTTTAAAGTAAAGAATATATATTCAGCCTGTTAATCACTGCAACACTGTGGTACTTTAGGTACAGACTTGTGAAACTTACTTCAGTAATCCCAGATTTACCTTCTATAATATGGATTATCTGTTCCTCATCCAAACTGTGCTACTGTACTTCCCACTATGGTGTTACGTTTTCATAATGAGTCTGAAAGGAAATTAGAAAAATTCTAATTTGAAAAGTGTGTGTTCAGAAAATACATAAAGGATATTCTTGCATCTCCAGTGTTTCGGTTAGTTTTCAGTGATTATTTATGCAAACTGTAAAGGTTTTCTGCAAATTAGGGAGTAGAAGTAGTGAGCGAGATTTTGCATCTCTTGTCATGATTAGAAAATATAATTAAGCAATGGGCTGTAAATGCAGTGAAAGGTGAGAATGCAAATGAAGTTTTTTAATTAAACAGTGTGCTATTTGATTTAGGAAAGCACTTCAATGTAGGCTTTGGTCCTGCTGATTTTGAATGTTATCTTCTGTACTTTTAAGATTTTTGTGTTCACGTGCACTTTACTACGTTGAGGGCAGAAGGATTGAGACCATGATCAGACTGCATTTTGGACGGTATTGGCTGTTTCTACTGTTAATTAAAGGCCTATTTTGGATTAGAAGAGTCAGAAGTTTTAAAAAGCACTCATTTCCATAGGATGAAATAGACTCTGCCACCAGAGGGAAGTATTTCAGCCTAATAACCAATTTGGGGCGGGTTGTGCCCTTGTGCGGGGTTTGGCAGCAGCCCTGTGGGTGCCCTGCCCGAGATGCTCAGCCGGGTCCCGCAAGGGCACCCACCGGGCTCTGGGCAGGGCACAGGCACAGGCACGGCACCCACGGGATCCGGGCTGGGCACCCACCGGGCTCTGGGCAGGGCACAGGCACAGGCACGGCACCCACGGGATCCGGGCTGGGCACCCACCGGGCTCTGGGCAGGGCACAGGCATAGGCACGGCACCCACGGGATCCGGGCTGGGCACCGGCGGGCTCTGGGCACGGCACTCGCACGAGGGAAGGGAGAGCAACACGGGGTGCTGGGAACTACGGAAGAGCTGTCGCTCTGGAAACCTGTTAAGTGCGGGAAATTCTGAGAGGGCTGTGAGGATAATGGTGTTTGCGGGGCCAGAAGGGAGCGGCGCAGGCCGGAGTGCCCGGGGCTGCCCCGCGGCGGGGAGCGCTCCCCGCCAGGCCAGGCACGGACCGGAGCATCCAGGCCATTTGCCACGAGCGGATGGATGCTCTCAGCGCTGAGCCCGGGGCTCATGCAGCCCCTCGACTAACAGGCCTCTACTTCCAAGGTGATTTTAGCATTAGTAACATGAATATGGTCTTGGATCCTACATCATATCTGAGGCTATAAAGGTAGAAATACTGCTTCTGCGTGGCTTTATTTGAGATAAAGGTCTTCCAGAAAACAAAGCCTGGAGAAGGATTAATCAAGATAATAAGCTGTGTTTGCATCAAAGAAAGCTGAAAATCAATTCTGTTTGCATTCAGTTTTGTTAATGGAAATATACATTATTTTATTAGTCAAATGGCACAATTAATTACAGACATGATTTTCTCTCTGGGGCTGCTTTATGACTATTACGCTGCTTACAATTAATCCTAATGGAAAGATCCGACTGAAAATTCATGGTCACTTGTAAATTTTTATAACCTGATTATTGCTTCCTAGTGCCCAGTGCAATGGCACTTGTTTCAGAAAACAAGCTCTGGGAGTGTTGGAGGAGCGCAGTGCAAAGCCATTGTTTTCCTGTGGCTCTGGGCAGGGCATGCTCTGCCAGGGTGTTCCATCCAGCCTTCCTGGTGCTGGTGCTGGCTCCCGCATCCTGTTTGCTGCCGGGAGCAGGAGCACTGCCCTGTGTGACACTGGAGCTGCTGGTTCGGCTGCAGGGCTGTGTCTGCCCGGCCTGCGCCAGGTGCTCAGAGCTCAGAAACTCCTTGTGGCTGCTGCCTGAGCCCCCACGGCTGCTGCCACCCTAATCATTGCTTTTTGTACATCTTAAGTATTGGAGATCTGTCTGTAAAATGGAATTGAAGACCTCTAAAATATTAAGGACAAGCTGCTAACCTCACTTTAAGTGATATTGAAACGCTAACAGGCAGCTACTGGCAGAAAAGAAATGGAGGGCTAATGCCATATTCCTTTCATCCTGATGTTAAATAGCCCTTCATGTGTCCTTCCAGTTTATTGAAATTGTGGTCACTTCTGTAGTTATGAAGGCTGGCATTTCTGGAATATCATAATTCAGCTGTGACACTGATGTGCTGCTAGCAAAAGTCTTGCAGTAAGTAAAGTGCTTATGATAACATCTATCTCCTCTTTCCCAAATGAGGTGGGGGGATTTTTATGAATCTTTCAATATTTTTATCTAATTTCAATAGTGAATATATTATTTATTCCTTTAATGGGAAATGTAATGAGTTGGGATGGCTATTTTACTAGGACATCTGCCAGGGAATGGCTTTAGCTTAATGTGAGTGAGCAGTAATGGCTGCAGCTTATTGGGGACAGTGTTAACAAATGTTCTACTTAGTAGAGGTTTCCTTAACCGGTACCAAGAGATTTAGTGGTGATTAGTCAGACCTGAGAAGCTAAATGAGTCAGCCAGAGAAGTGAGATTGTAAACTCATGTGTACTATTATACTAAATAAACACCGAATGCAGCAAATCTTCCCATGCATTATTCACTATGGTATTTTAATTTCTAAAATCTTGTCCAGGTTTCTCTTACCAAATTTTTAAATCCTTTTAAATTCCTTGGTCCCAAAAGCTTCAATCAAGGGAGTATTTAAATGGTTGAAGGGATTCAGTCCAGAGCACATTATGTCTCGCCATTATTTTAACAATTTTAATAATGTTTTCAAGTATTTCCTATGTGACTATTTCAGTTTTTGGTGTAGTGCATGGGAAGATTCATTCCAATAAATCAAATGGATTGTCACTGGCAAATCAGGTAACATGACCTTGGGTTTTTTTATGTTTATGCTGAGCTCATAATTGTATTTTATGAAATATTTTCAGTCAGTGCAGTTGTCATGCAGATTGAGGCTGTCTAGTGGGGTCTACCCCAAGTTTGTCTTGGTCTGTGTCACCACATTTCCCTGCCACAGAAATGAGGGGATGAATCTGTGTTTGGGCAGTGGGAAGAAGGGAGAAGAACTTGTGGCTTTAGGAGGCAGTCAGTGCTGGGAAATGTTTTTGCCAGTCCTACATTAGAGCTAAATCTTGAGAGGTTTTGGGTGTCTCATTTGCTACACAGATTGAATAAAGAATTTTTAATTAGAAGAGTTTCAGCTTGTGAGAATAAAGATATGTGGAGCAAAGCTGAAGTCTTTTAAGATACGTCTCATTGTCTGTGGAACTGTGGTGGTCTCTTTTGAATGTGAAAGTAACAGGAAACTTGAAAAGCATGGATCAAAAGTGCATTGAAATATCCTGCTGGATGTATCTAGTCTTCATTGATCTTGAAATTGTAACTCTTACAAAGAATATAAAAGTTGATCAAATGAAATTACCATTTCATTTATCCCTAGTAGGGCTATTTTACATGACTGTGAGTAATTTCCTGCATTGTGACCGTCTGTGATTATGGCATGAGTAAAGGTGTGATGTCTGCCAGATTTTCTTTTCACAATGCTGTACTTCATAGTAATTCCAATGTGTATAAAAGGATGTGTGAGGAGTGGGCAGTTGGTGCAGCCAGCAGGCCTGCATACCTGGCATCTGCCACACCTGGAGCTACACACACCTAAGGATGGAGAAAAAGGGGAGGCTTTCAATTCTTGTTTTGGCTCAGCCTTTAGGAATGTGGGTAGGATTGGGCTGCCAGGTCCCCTGAGTCAGAGGATCTTGAATGCAAGACTTTCTGTCTGTGGACATTGAAATTGTGAGGGATCAGCTCAATATTCACAAGTCCGTGGAGTCTGATGGAGCTCTTCCCAGAGCACTGCAGGACCTAGTGGGTGTCATGGCAGGACCCCTCTTCAACATCTGCTAAGGGCCTTGGGAGTTTGTGGAGGTTCCTGCTGGCTGGAAGGTGGCCAATGAAACTCTAATTTACAAGAAGAGTGTGAGGAAAGACCTAGGAAATCACAGACCTCTTTGTCTAACCTCAGTGCCTGGAAGAATTGCAGAGGAGATTGTACTGGGTGCTGTCAAAAGGCATTTAAAGGACAGTGAAATCCTCAGGCACTGGCACTTGTTCCTCTTGAGGTGTCAATGCTGGGCCTGAATGTGGGCTTCATCTCATCCTGGGGTAGACATGGGGCAGGAGTTGGAGGAAAGGGGTATTTAAAAGGGTCGTTCCCTATAAGGTAGGCTTGGATTTTAACCTCTCTTTGGGATTGCTATTTGGGTTGAGCTTTGGAAACTGTAAATTTGGGCTGGCTTTATCAGTGGCTTAAAAGATTTAAACATCATGAGCACTGACCAAGTTCAAGTGCTGAGGGTGAGTCCCCCTTGGCTGGGTAATGTCATTTGTGCTGCACCTGTGGCATCCTGGGCACCTTAGCCTCTGGCCCCACAGGTGGTGGTTCAGAGCTCCCTGCAGTGAGGATCTCAGACAAAGCCTTAGGGGGTGAAACACCTGGCTGTGTTCCCTCCATTCTGGCAGGGAACCGGCTTGGCAACTCTTGGCTGTCTTAAGATACGCAATGAGACTTAGTTTTTTCTTTTCATTTTGTCTGTCTCTTGCCTCCAATAAGAGAGAAGAGGAAAAGAGGCCTCTTTTTAAATGATGGATGTAGCTGTGCCTCTCATTCATGATGTTATTACTTTTCTTATGATCTTAAATAGGATGATACCATACAAAAAAGCCAAAGATTAGAAGAATCATTAGCTTTCATTTGTAATTATAGTGCACTAGCTGGGTCTCACACATTGTGAGAGCTGTAATTTGTAATAATGGTGTACCTATTAAGGAAGGAATGAGTCATAACTGAGGGTATCTTTTCTAAGAATTACTTGCCTACAAATACACAATAGAATAGTATTCCTACAGTGGCTTCCCAGCTGCTTGGCAGTGGGTATGTGCAAATTCTCTGTGCAGCCTGAAGCAACAGCAGCTGGTAGTGCAATTCTTAGAAATATCACCAAAAAACAGCCAGAAAGATAATGAGAAAGCTTTTGGGATAAAGGATAATGGAGGTCCAGTAGTGCCATCCCTCCAGCATAGTACAATAATGTGTATAATACTTGTCTGGAAATCGTACAGCTAAGATAAAATCTGATACTGAATCCTGAACACATCAGTGTGTGAATTCAAAGGCCTAGATAACTTTCCTTATTCTAAACATCATTTACTCCTTGACATTCTGCCTTCAACTTCAGCAAATCACAACCTCAGTGCCCAACTTTTATCCCTGTCTTTCTTCTAAGTATATACCTTTAGCAAAATAGTTATTCAATGCTATTTTGCATTTGTAGCTAAGATTTTATATTATTTTTTTTTGCAAGTCGGTGGTTTTTACAGCCACGTTGTATATCAACTCCCAAAGCCAACGGATGGAAGGACAGCTACTTGTGGAATTAGTTTGGCAATGAAAATGACTATGCAAGGAGCCCTTACATGTTCTGCTCACTGCTAATTTACAAAATGCAGCAAACTTTAGAGCAATAAACGTCTGAGCAGCATTTTGGCCTGATTTTCCTGAGAGTATTTGGAAACACAACATCCTCTTATGTAACAGATTTAAATTATTAAGTGTGAACTTAATAGTGAACTATGAAGTGTGAACTCTAAAAGACAAGGTTGGCTGGTTTAGTGACAAAGTCTGAAGGATAAAATGCTTGTTTTGCATGCAGCATGGATATAGGGAGCCTGTGGGGGAAGAAGATTTGTTCATTGGCTGATTCTGAATACAGTGTTTAAATCTTCTTGGATTACAGCAGTCAAATACAGAATTTTTCAGTGAGTGTAGTGTCCTATAGAGAATTCGGATCCCTATTCCCTAATCAAGTTGATGAGTGCACTAAAATGCAAATAAAGGTAATCTCATAGAAAGGTTGATTATTTCATCACACATTAAGCAGTTCTAGGAAAGCTTCTTGGGGAGAATGGGAAGGAGTATCGTGTTTAATGATACAAAGAAACAAAAAAACCCCCCAAAACCAAACAAAAAAAGAAATGTTGATTGGCCTAGTCATGAGATTTGGCTGCAGACCTTGAGTAGTAGCTACGTTAGGAACTTCTCCCAGAACAGTGCGAGCACCAGTCAGAATATAAATATGTGTTTTTAAATACAGTAACAATTACGTGCCCACCAAGAAGTGCTGGTTTAGACAATAAACCAGACATAGTACTTATGTGAAATGCTTTCTTGTGAGGAGGTATTTTGATCTCTTGCGGAAAAAAGCTGCAGTAACAAGAAAGACAACAGACTTCCTTGCATTTTATACTTCAACTGACTTAATTAAATTTCTTTCAGTATTCATATGTAAATATAAGCAAAACCTGCAGGGTTTAGCTTTCCTTAGTGCTTTTTGTAGGGGGAGAAAGAAGAGGAGGTGCCAGTTTCATTTTACTTTGGGAATGATTGCGAAGTCATCTAAATGTCTGGTCCAATATCCTTCCTGTGATAGTGACCGGTAGTAGGCATAAGAATAAAGTTTAGATACAGTGATACTACCTTGGGTGGATATTCTCTGCCGGCCAGTCAGGATTTGAAGAACTTCAAGTGCACAGGCATCTCATAAAGATACTCATCACTGAATAGTTTTAGTCCATTTTGGAATGGGAAGCAAAATATTGCGGCTGTCAACTTTTTTTTTTTTTTTTTCCTAGGACAAGTAAGACGCTATGATATTTCTTTCACTTTTCCCCTTCTCAAAATGTCATGCTCACATGGAAAAAAGCCCTTTTTTTCCAAGTGTTGCAAGTTGTTTTGAGGAAGGGCTAAAAGGTTTGTGAAAAAGGTGCCTCAGAGCGCAAAGACTTTTTTTCCTGGAAGTTCAAGGTCATACATTAAAAACACCCACTTCTTGATGTAAGTTACTCTCCTGAAGTGTTTTGCTGAAGTCTCGCAGATTCATAGTTCTGATGTGACAAGAATTCCCAGTGATGACTGGAGAGGGTGTCTTTGTTTCCTGATAAAAGTAGTAAATCCGTGCTAGGAAAATGGATCTCTGTGGGGTTTTGTATTGCTCCACTGTCAATAAAAAGTGTTCTACAGATGGTGTTAGGAGTGCTCACAGGCAATACTTGGATTTGTCCTAGGAATGCTGGCACACCACATTCTTGAAAAACAGTCTGACCCTTTGTAAGCCTTGTGAGAAAACCCAAACTGTTCTTCCAAAACAAGCCGTGTCACGGTCTCTGCCAGTCCTGCTGCATCTCCTCCTGGCAGTAGTTAGATCATTCGTCTAATCTGGAGAGCTCTGCCGATTGTACTTCATACAGTAGTTGTGCTGAGTCCCACAGCTCGTGTTTGAATGGAGCTGACAAAGTGTAAACAAGGGAGGGATGGCAGGATCCTTGTTCTGGGCTTTCCCCTTAGCCTTAAACATCTCTATTCCTTCACGAACTTTCAGCCTTTTCAAATCTGCAGGGTACAACCAGGAGGGAGTGAATGGCTGCGAGGAGCCGTGAGCTGCATGCTGATCCCTGTCCTTTGTACAAGGGACGTGCGTGATGTCCTTGCAGGCAGGAGGGAGCTCCCCCTGCGCCCAGGCTCCCCAGACCCTGCGGGGCTGAGCTGAGCCTGGACAGGCCAAAGCTGGAGGAGCAGCTGCTGCCAGGCTGGGAGCTGTCCCCACAGGACGTGTCCGTGGCTTCCAGCTCAGTCCTGTGGCAGAGCCAGCCCATCCCTGCGAGCACCAGGGAGTGGGTATATCCACAAAGGCTTGAACATCCACAGACGGTTGTATATGCTCTTATATTTGTATATCCACAGAGGGTCGTATATGCTCCTGTATTTGTATATCCACTCATGGTTCCTCATCCCCCTCATGCTCTGAGCTGAGGGTACAGGTGGAGCCACATAAAGGACCAGGCTTGAATTTTCCAGGCTCCTAACCACGTTTGCCAAAAGCACACTGGGATTGAGCAACTATTCCAATTAGGTATCTGTTAAATCTTTAAATCTTCTATATTAAAACTCAGCATCATGCTGACTAGCTCGTTTATGTTGTCTTCCTGAGAATAAATCTGCTTTTTGATTTATGTGTGAGTATCGGCAGCTGGCTGCTTTGAAGAGCATGTACAGTTCAAAGGGCATTGCACAAAAATTGCTGAATGCTTTCTAATATCTGAGAAATTGGAAATAGATAGCAGATCTCTATAAACTAAAGAAATACAGAGAGTAAGTTATTGTAATTAAAACAAGAGCAAATAATGGCTAAAGAGCAAGGTCAGTCAGGATTTATGCAATTTCCTGACTAAGGTAAGGTGCAAAGAAACTTTTCTCAACAGCAGAGCAAGCTGGAATAAGGTTACATTATGAGTAATGAGCTGAGTGAGTGATGTAAGACAGCAGAGGTTCATTTTGAGTTGATATAATACAATGTATTCATCACAACCTTCCTGAACCACAAATGTGTTGTGATGCTTTTCTAGATAGAGCATTTCTCTAGCTATCTAGCCTGCTATTTTTCATCAGCTGCTCTTACACAATGTAGAAAAAATGGAGAAGGTGGTGGAGAAGCTAATAGAATCATCAGCTTCTTTAGTTTGTAAAGGCTACACATGGATGTGGCTGTTAGAGAATTTCAGAGTATGGTCCAAGAAATTGAAATCGAAATGTTCATGTATGTTCATAAATAATAACTGTATTGCAAAATTTTTAGTGGATTTCCTACGAGTATTCTTATTAACTCCAAATACTAACATACATTAAATATTTATGTTGGATTTAGTGCAGAGATCCACTCTTGATACAGGGAATGATCAGAAGCTGAATCTGTCCTGCTCGTGCTGATGTGTGAGGCAGGCAGCCTAGGAGTGGTTAATACTGAGGCATGACTTTGTCTTTGGGGTGCAAAGCAGATGTTTCCCTCAAAGAACCTGGGGCAGCCAGCCTATGGATGAGTTGTTTGAAAAGACTGTGTTTAATAGAATAAATTCTTGGATAATGAAGTGACACAAACAGTTTACCAGGTCATGGCACAGCACTGGTGTTATGCAGGAGCCTAGAGGAGCTCCGGTGGAAGCAATGGCAACTCTTGTGTTAAGCTGTGTTCCTCGTTTAACTGAAGATAATTATGCAAATAACTTGTATCACTGTTCCTTGGTGCTAAGGAAGAACTGTAATGCTTTAGAAGAGATTCTAATCATTACATCTAATTACACTGGAATGAGAATTACTGGAAATCTTCAAGTGGCAATTATTCTTTCTATTATATTTAAGGCAATCAAAGCAAGAAATGCTGTGTTCATAGGTTAATATAAAAAGTCTGATGTAAGGAATATCTAACTTTGAACCTACTGAAGTGCTCTTTTATTTTTGTCTTCTTCCTTTTGCCCAAAACCATGTAGGACAAACATTTCAACTTAATCGTGGGTTGTTTAAAGACCCACACGTCCACACAAAGCTTCCATATCTTGCTAAAATTAGATCTGTATTTTCTCACCTTGGCTTTACATGACTTTATGCTGGTTGTTTTTTTGCTATACCCAGCCCAGGTAATTGCTTGCTCTTTGTTGCTGTAGTTGTAGCCCAGAAAATGTGGATGTGGCTCTTTCAGAAGAGGTGCTGTCTGAAATGGGGACTCTGTTGGGCTGAACATTCTGTGCACACAGTTATGTGCAATGATTGCCTGAAAAAGCCATCTAATTATAATTAGTGCCTTTGCCAAGCGTTGCTCTAAACTGTTCAAACTTCTGTAAAATCACACTGTAACCCAAAGAAATTGTCTAATCTTACATCTTTGTTCCTCTCATGGTAACCCTGATCTCACCAAATGATATTGTATCTATCTATCTGTCTATCTACAAATATCTAATTTGTTCCTGAAATTGAAACAGCATCTACATACCTTGGAACAGTCATATTTTTAATTGAAACATAATTCTTAAACTACTATTTTTTTTTAAACTTTGTGTCCCATGTCTTTTAAGCGCAGCTTTCAAAGAAAAGTTTCTTAATGAAGCAGCATGTCCTATTCCCTCTTTTGTACATCTTGTGTATTGGGAGATCAGTAGATGTATAATGATGCTTCCCTTGGTTTTTTGGCATCTATTTCCCAAGTTCAGTGGTCATGTGCAAGACAGGTTTTGGTTCCTTGGTAGTAATATTATAAATATAATAATCAACACTCTGCCTAGATTTAAAAGAGCCAGGTTTTTAGGTCCTTTTGGTTTGTACTGATTAGAATCTGGGAACACTGCTGCTCCTCGTTTGAGTCCTCTCTTTCCCGCGGTTTGCCTGTTGCAGTTTGAGTTCTCTGTTCTCTTGTTCCACACCGCTTGCTTTAGTCATTGTATCAGATCAAAAAAGGAATTAGAGCATTCAGTTTCACGCTGCCATCTGTCATTAAATCCTGTTCCCCGTGTACTTCTCATTAATTCTCCCCGGGGCAGACGGGTCCTAAGGCTGTTCTGGGATCTTTAAATTCAGGGGAATGGCTGTATTGCAGAGGCCTTACTCTGAGAACCACTGAGAAAATTAAGGGATAATAGAGGTTGCCTTATCTGTGAGATGACAGTTTGCTCCAGGAAGGAAGGCCAGCCCTATAAATCTGACTTACTCTGGCTCAGCCAGTGAGTGAGCACGGCTGTTGAGACCTTGCTTTCCTTTCTCTCCTCCAGGAGAATTTCTGTCCTTTCCTGTCCTTTGGGCCGCTCTTTCACTTGATTGTTTCACCACATTCTTTTGTCTGAGTGCCCAGCAGTTCCTCTTAATTTAGTGCTAATTTGTATGCTCTGCAGTGCTTTGTTTTTGAGATTTAGAATTCTCAGTACTTTTCTGTTAATTTCCTATGTAATAGGATTTTAATACATAGAAAGCAAATGATCTCTTTGGAATGCTTAAAGTCCTAATCTAGCTGTGTAAATCTCCCTTATTATCTAAGTATTTCCTACTGTTGATAGCTAGTTTTAAAGCATTAACCTTTTTTTGTGGCTTTCACGGGAGTCTTTATTTGCATTTGGTGTCAGCATTAGACGTGTATGTGTTTGGATCTGTTACAATATATTGTATCAGTGCGTGCTTATTAGCATCAATCTTTTTGGTCTGGAAGATAAGACCGTTGCTGTATGTAAAATGTGGAACTGTGGGGCTGACTAGAGGTTTTACCGGCTGAGATATTTAGTCTGGTCAGTTTATGTTAGCATGGCCGCCTCTTCTGAAGCTGTGGCAAGTATTGGTTGGGAGCATTTCTTTAAATACCAGTGGAAGGAAGGTGACCAAATAAAAAAACAAAATCAATTTCAGTGTGAGTCTTGCTGCTACCAGTAGAATTTCAGCTTGATTAAATTTAATTTTTAGTGACTTTAAATAGAAATTTGTACTGATGCAGTGAACGTTTTCTCCCATCCTTTCTGTCAAGTTTCTTTTCTCAGTCACAATCTCTCTTTGGACTGCGTATGTAATAAGGATGATGCATCATTATAATAATTGCTACTGCTGCCAGAATAGGCACAAAATGATAAAAACAGCAAGGCATGGTATAACAGGACTGTGCCTGGATCTGAGCAGAGTGCTGCTCATTTCCCTAGTGGGGCCTAAGATTTTTTCCTCGTTGCTGGACCGACTGAGTCTCACCGCGCACTGAACCCTAACACAGCACTGGGCAGAGAAAAGATGCCAATGAGGTAAAATATGGGGTAAAATATTAAAACTGGAGATGAGAATTTGTTAGGTTAACCCACAGTACAAATATGGTGATTATTAAAGCATTGTTTCTTCATATTTAATAGCCCATTAAATACCTCAAATTATTTTAATTGCCTTTTGTCTACTGAATAATGATCAAAGAAATTTAAAGAAACTGCAAACAAACGACAAACGTTTTTACACAAAGCTCAATGACAAGAATCCATTGATGGAATATTTGGCTGAAACTCTTCACTTAAGCACTACAACCACTTTTGCCAAATCTAACATTAAAGGAGACTTTGTCTAATGTGTAACCATTATGTCTTTGACGTACAGCCGTGACAATGATCTCAGTGAAGGATTATGGCATAGCATTAAGCAGGGGAGGAAGCTACTTTAGGACCAGAGCATTAACCCACCAGGGTGATCTCTGGAGTGCCACAGCTCATCTCACACATTAAGGACAAATTCAGGTTACTAAGCCTAATTAAATCTCTTTTAACAGGATTTAGCAGCATCTATCTAGAGGTTACCAGTCTTGATTTAAATTTGTCTGGAGCCTGTGCCAGTGCCACATAAGTCCTGAGAAGATTACTGTGCTCTTTGGTGGCCTTTGGATCAGACTGATCTGCAGGCAGATGCTCACAGAGACATCAGTGTTACAAATGGCAGCATACATATTTCTGCAGCCACCCTTTTATCTGACAGCTGTTCCATTAACACGTTTCTGAACCTACAGGTCTGCTCCCCAGTTAATGGCTCATAATGCAAATAGATAATTGTTGACTATTTCCTGCTAAGCAAAGCAATCCGTATGCTTTTTTAAGGAGTTAACTCTTTGCACTTCTGGAATACTGTTCAGAGCCCAAAAAAGATGGCTCAGCATCTTCTCTTTATTCAGAGTTAAATCTCCTGCCTGCTGAAATGCATATTTATAATCCCTCTAAGCTGTTTTAGAGATAATTGTTTTTGATCTGTCTGAAATGTTAGGGATGCTTTTTATTGCATTTTAATTTGATGTTCAGTTGGTCAAAGTTTCCTTCTATTTTAAATCAGTGTAAAAATTAGGATAGACTATCTTTTTCCTGTATTGATAACTGATACAAGGAAAGTATCAAAAGGCTGGAGGCAGCAAACTCCTCGAGAGTTCTTGTGTCAAATGGTTTCACAGGACAAAGAAACACAAAGCATACTATCTCTGGTGTTTTTATTATCTGTGAAATTTCCAACGCAAGTTTCTCTGTAATTTCCTGTCAGAATGTGGCCACAGGCATAATTTTTTGCCTAGAAAAATTGTGTTTGAAAAACATTATAGCGATTCTTTAGAAACAGAATCATCTCAATCACTTTGGAAGAGGAAATGCAGCAGTCCTCAAAGGAACTGGAGTCCAGTGCAGACACAGTTCAGTTCACTGCTGCCTGCCTTTGCTCTGCTCTGCAAGCTGTGACTCTGTCCCTTGAACTGCCTCTGTCAGGGGAGCTCCTCTGTCAGGAAGAACTTCAGAAATTAAAATCACATCCCTGCAGGGATAACTCCACAGGAAGCAGTACAGCCCCTGGATTTGCTAGCACAGAACATCAGCAGTAGAAATACAGAAGGCCCCTGGTGGTCTTTGTAATTTGCTGTTTATATAAACTGGGATTAGATCACTAACGAATGGAAGTGTGGGGTTTGAAGGTAAAAGATCCAACAGCTGCCCCAGTTTCCCTCACTGAGAGCTTTTCCCTTTGTGTCTTGCACTTGTGTGTAATTGGAAGTGTACTGTCCCTCAGAACCTGCAGAGCAGAGGAGGTGCAGGCATGGATATTCCCTTCTCAGGAGAAGATTGGAGTTTTTGATGGGTTTGTAATGAAATATCAAAAACCTCAAAAACCTAAAAATGAAGTGCTTTCACATTTTCATATACCCATCGCCTTTTTTCTAGCACAATGTATAGAATTCAGCCCAAATTCTCTGCTAAATTTTAGATTGCCGTGTTCACTTTATTATATTGAATATTTCTAGTATGAAAAGCTACCTTTTAGAAATAAAATTTCTGGAGATACTTTGTGTTTTTAAAGGGAGCCACATTCACTATTTTCGTAGTTGGACTTGAACCAGTAGCTCTTCACTTAGGTGTTCATAAAATATCCTGCCCAAAATGGCTTGGTAATCCTTGATTTGAGCATTCACAGAACAAAAAATATTACTGAATGTTGAAGTATTTCAGCTTTTCTGTACAGCGTTTGTTTGTTTGTTTGATTTTTTGTTTGTTTGTTTTTTTGAAAGCAGTGGATTGGAGTCACTGTCTCTGGTGCTTTAAAAGCTCTGGTAAAAATTTAGATCATTCGCACCTGCTGAAGAGGAATGACAGCATCAGGCTGGGATGCAGGCGTGTAACTCTAACCAGCCCTGTGTAAGGCCTGTTAGAACTCTAAAATAAAACCAGCTGATGTGCAGAGGAAGATATGAATGTGTAGTATATCACAGGTGTAACAAGAAATAGCATTTTAAATTGAAGAACTGTAGTCATTTTAAGCCATAAATTAAACATTCCCATTAAAAACCTTGTGAAATATAATGTTACTTTAAATCAGAACAGGTTTCTTATGCCATAATTTTAGCTAGGTTGGAGAATCTCAGCCTATCCTTAATATTTCTCATTGAGTTATTAAAGGTAGATTTATCATTAGAGTTAACAGCTTTTCAATAAAATGGTGGTTAATTCAGTGTAGAGAATCTGAATGACTTCTCACTTTGAATTACAGTCATTGATAAAACCCTGGTTTGATATTAAATGCAAATATAGTTCCTACTGCAAAAAAACTGTTATGGAAGATATCACCTCTCTGTCCAGAAATGTCTGCTACACTTCTATGGAAAAAAAAGGATTGTTTCATTTAGTTATACCAGTTCCAGTATTACATTTGTGTTTGGAAATTTGAGCGTATGTACTATTGATGTTTCTCCCGCAGAAAACCAAAGATGTAATGCTGTACATACAGTTTTGTGTTAGTTCTGATTACCATCTGTAATTGGATGAATGATTTAAATAGCACCTCCTGGTGAGAGGAAAAATAAATAGACCAACACACACATTCCTCTCCTTTTTTACTGTGTATAAGTGGATCAACCATTGATGAGATTTTGCTTTAGTGAACAGAGGAGAATGTGTTGTGTTTTAGAATTGCAGGGATTGCTGGTAGATACTTGAATTGGATTATTGGTTAGCTGTGTGACTGTTCTGTTAGGAGCCAGATAATATTTGAAGTGCACTTGTCTTGTGGCTAATGTTATGTTAGAGCATTCCAGAATGGTAAATTACAATGTTTTGCTGAAGAAATTCCTTGCCTGTCTGTGAGGTTTGATTCCCAGCTCTGCACTGGTACCACATTTGGAATCCCTGAGGAGCTGCTGTTTGGTTTGGTCTTTGTTTAGCTGCCATCAAGCTGGATTCCAAGTTGTTGTGAGGAGTGTTTGCTGCAGGGATGCCCATTGGATTTTTTGGATTTATAACACAATTTATAACATTGTTCCTCCTCTCCCAGCTCCACCAGTAAAAGGCTTTCTGGGCTCTGAGCTTGCTGCATGCATCTCTGTAGTTTTGTCACTGTGATTAAATGGACAGTGGAATAGGAAGTAGGATGGATATGGAAGGGACAGGGTGGGAATGGATGGGACAGGGTGGGAATGGATGGGACAGGGTGGGAATGGATGGGACAGGGCGGGTATGGACGGGGCAGGGCGGGTATGGACGGGACAGGGCGGGAATGGACGGGACAGGATGGATATGGACGGGACAGGGCGGGAATGGACGGGACAGGGCGGGAATGGACGGGACAGGGCGGGTATGGACGGGACAGGGCGGGAATGGACGGGACAGGGCGGGTATGGACGGGACAGGGCGGGAATGGACGGGACAGGGCGCGTATGGACGGGACAGGGCGGGTATGGACGGGACAGGGCGGGAATGGACGGGACAGGGCGCGTATGGACGGGACAGGGCGGGTATGGACGGGACAGGGCGGGCATGGACGGGACAGGGCAGGTATGGACGGGACAGGGCGGGCATGGACGGGACAGGGTGGGTATGGATGGGACAGGATGGATATGGACGGGACAGGATGGATATGGACGGGACAGGGCGGGTATGGACGGGACAGGGGGGTATGGACGGGACAGGGGGGTATGGACGGGACAGGGCGGGTATGGACGGGACAGGGCGGGAATGGACGGGACAGGGCGGGTATGGACGGGACAGGGCGGGTATGGACGGGGCAGGGCGGGAATGGACGGGACAGGGCGGGAATGGACGGGACAGGGCGGGAATGGACGGGACAGGGCGGGAATGGACGGGACAGGGCGGGTATGGACGGGACAGGGCGGGTATGGACGGGACAGGGCGGGTATGGACGGGACAGGGCGGGAATGGACGGGACAGGGCGGGAATGGACGGGACAGGGCGGGAATGGACGGGGCAGGGCGGGAATGGACGGGACAGGGCGGGAATGGACGGGACAGGGCGGGTACGGACGGGGCAGGGCGGGAATGGACGGGACAGGGCGGGAATGGATGGGACAGGGCGGGTATGGACGGGACAGGGCGGGTATGGACAGGACAGGGCGGGTATGGACGGGACAGGGCGGGAATGGACGGGACAGGGCGGGAATGGACGGGACAGGGCGGGAATGGACGGGGCAGGGCGGGAATGGACGGGACAGGGCGGGAATGGACGGGACAGGGCGGGTACGGACGGGGCAGGGCGGGAATGGACGGGACAGGGCGGGTATGGACGGGACAGGGCGGGAATGGACGGGACAGGATGGATATGGACGGGACAGGGCGGGTACGGACGGGACAGGATGGATGTTCTCATTGGAGACCTTGGCAGGGGAACCACTGGGGTGGGAGTTCCTCCACCACTGCACCACCAGAGCTCCTGTGGGGCCTCTGCACCCTCACAGTGATCACAGCACTGGCTCAAGGCAAAGCATCCAACACTACTCCAAATGACAGCCCTGAATGCATCACTCCACTTCACTCATTATCTCAGGGATGAATCTGAATGTAACTGCTGCAGTGTTCGATTGTGCAGCTGAGTGCAGCCCTGGAGAAAGAAATAAGCTGTGGCATAAATATTTAAGCAGTTGTACAGGTGCTCTGCTCTTTTTCTCAGCTAAATTTCTCTTTGTAAATATCTGAGTTCTGTAACTGGAACAGGCTCAGTAGAAGAAGCTTTAAATTCCTCATCAGTTGCACTTGTCTAGAAGGCACCATGGAGACAGAGTTCTGAGACAGAACCATGTCTTAATCGAATTGAATACGTCCTCCACTATTCTCCTATCTACTTCTCTGTTGAGCAGCTGATCTCACTCAAGTTGTTTCTTTCCACATGGCTTTGGTAAATCTAACAGCCTCTTAAAAAGCAGCAGTTTATCTTGTTTGGCTTTAAAGATTATAAAATTTAAAATCTATTTTGGTTCATGCAGGAGCTGCACTCAATATGTCTGTTTAATTTTCATTTTTTATTATTATTTTATTTCATAATTTCATTATTTCATAATTTCATTATTTCATTATTCATTATATAATTTTCATTATCATTTGCTGTTGTGAAGCTTGTGACTTGGAAACATGAGGAAGGGAAGAAAAGTAATGATTTTTCTTCTTTAGTGCTGAGGAGGTGGAGGAAAAAAGCTGCTTGTATTGTCTTGAATAACACTTGGAGCAAAAAATCCAATTCTGAAATTTCAGCTCGAGGGATACGTATAAAGCAGACACGTGACTAAACATCAGAAGTAGATTTTATGAGTTAACATGATCTATGCACTTATGTTTTAACTGGTACCACTTTTCCCCTATCTGACATTTGATTTTCAGAATAGCAGCATTTCTCTTTGAGCTGAGGCTGTGTCTCCTCAGTGTCCCAGAAAAGCATCGAAGGGCCCCTGCATGGCTGCAGGACCTTTCTGAGAAAGAGGCACGAGGAGCTCATAGCCCGTGGCTTTTTACAAGGGCAACAGACATCTGCAGCTCTGGTTCCACTCTGTGCATTGCTTTTAGCCAGTGGGTATTTGTCACAGGATGTCGGTGCTATTCCGAGAGTGCAGTGCAGGAGAGAATTATTGCCGTGTCTTGCTTTATCTTGATGCTTTCAAGGATAAAAAATGTCTCTTCTCTACGCTTTTCTTTCAGGCTTTTTGCTTTCTAGCAGTAAAGGGACCACAATATCTTTCTTTTCAAGGGATGCCTCTACTGTACTTGCTTGCTTGAATCATTCCTTGAGGCTCCAGCAGCCCTTATCCAGCCCACAGTGATTTCAGCCCCGAAGAACCTCTGAGGTCCAGGCATCCAGTGCACTGAAATCCACCCAGACTCTGCTCCTGCAAGGCCAGCAAATTTTCCCAGTCTCAGAGCAAGCTAGAGAGACATGTAATGTTAAAAATAAAATGCAAATGCCTGAGTTATTTGAATATAATCACTTTATTAATTTAGCTGTCTAACAGATACTGATGACAGTCTAATAATAAGGTCCAAAATGTTCTTTCTCATTAACGGAGTTAATGAACTCACACATCTTAAGAATTTCATTTTAATTATTAGCAATAATTTATACGAGAGAGAGAGAAGTGCCAAAAAATATTCCTATTGAGGAGTGGAAAATTGGTAAATCTTTTAATGAGAGATGCTGAGTGCCATGACTGAAAATTGTAAAAAGATTCCTACAGTTCTGAGTCGTGTCTATAAAGTTGCTGTGTGGCTGGATATTTTCCAGACCTCAGCACCCTTGGTGTTCCCACTCCAGTGCCATTGTATGTGTATTTGGCAAGCACAAGAAATATTCATTTCAAGACAAAAAAGTCTGTGCCAACATATAGGCTGGTTATTACAAAATGATAAGGATTTATTCAGTAATAATACATTTTAAAATTTCTCCTTAATTTTTAAAAATAAAATAACTTAATGTAAATATTATCCTTGAATTGAAAAGTGTGGTTCATCTTTCAAACTCCAGTTCCTTCAAAAATTAAATTTCAAAAGTTGCATTTTCTATCTAGTCATGGTCTCTATTTCTGTAAAATGAAGATATTTTTGCCATTACACCAGGCGCTGCTGGATTTTTCATCTCTCAGGACAATGGAAGCACTAGGCCTGTTGCTCTAAGGAAGCAGTTTTGGTTCTCAAAGTTTTCTGATATTTTATACCTGTAATGGACATTCATGACTGACTTAAAATGAGTAAACAATATCATTTTGTCCTGTGCTTCACTGGCTTAATTTCCTTTGGCTTTCATGCTCAGATTTCAGCATGTATTGATTTCAGTACCTTGTTGATGTCAAAAATAACTAACTTGGAACTGCAGAAGATCAAAATGCATAAAAGATGAGCCATAAACCTGCAGGAAATGCTGAGAGAGGGAGGCTGGGAGTGAGAGGAGGCAGCAGATGTTTTCTAGAATTGGAGTCAGTATGCAAAGTTGATTTAGGCACATTAACATAGTTAGGAGAGTACCTAAGGAGTCTTTACTGTTATTACAATGTTTTTTACATTGCATCCTGTAGGTACACTTCAGGAAATACAATTCCAGCTGGAATTTGGATATCTGGGAGAAAGGACTACTGGCTTTCCTTGGCAGCTCAGGTAGGAGCAGCATTCAGACCCTTTGTTTGCCCTCCTGCGCTCTGAGGGAGGCACCACACAACTTCCAGACCTGTTGCATTTTGAGCAGTGGCTGGAAGCTCAGGTCTGCAAATTTTCCTGAAATTCAAATTGCAATGAGATTTTACCGATGTTTTGTCAGACTTCTTTCATTAACTTGATGAAGCATATGTGGGTTTTTTTCAATGAATATTTGATCTGAAGAGAGCATAAGTGTGATGTAAAACTACATTGTAGTATTGTTTGTAGTGTGGCATTTGCACTTGGAAACACAGAACAGAGCTCTTTGATGCACTGAGTTGCCCTCTGGACTTTGGCTGTGGAGGAAGATGGAAGTGACTGCTTTAATTTTTCACATAGGTGGAATGAATCCAAGCAGAGTGTGGGATATTTGAATTTTTGTTTACTATTACTGTACTACTAATACATTAAGCTGCTTTGAATTTTCAAACTTTACATGTCAGGTAGTGGAAATAGTAACTCCCATATCAAATACGGAGGAAACAAAGTTGCTCAGCCCCGTCTGTAATTGCTGGGTGATAACATTCATGTGATAATGTAATAGGGCTGGCAGAATGACAAATGCGGCACTTTTCGAATCCCAAGGAAACAAGACAAACTTGAAGAGCTGATAAAAGACTGTCAGTGTGTTTGTTTCACCCGCGGCAGAGGAGCATCTCTGTCATCTCTGCAGGGGTTAAGGATCAGCAGCCACCCCTACGGCTGACACTAATGGGTGTCAGCTCTCCAGCAGTGCAGCTGTCGCTCTCTGGGTATTCCCTTTTTCCCTTTTTATATTTCCCCTTTTCCAGTTAGTGGGAACTTTTGCTGGACTGCTATGACTTCTCATATGGCTTGATTTATTGAAATTCATTTTTTGTTCCTGTGACCTTTATAATTCACTTTTTCACCCCATTTGCATTCATCAGAGCTCTCTAGTCAAAGTACAAAGTGAAAACTGCAGGACTAATCAAAAGCGATCAGATAAAATGGATGAGTATTAGATGAGTAAATAGACCAAATGAAAGACTCCTCCATCCTGCCCTGAGTGCTAGAGCCCTGCACTCTCCAAGAGTCATCTTCCTTCCCTCTGCAGCCAGCCCACCGTGTGCTCACGGCACACAGCTCCAGGTCTTCAATAAATGACCAATTATGGACTGTAATCCCTTCAAAAATCAACTTGGCTTGTTCTCATCTTGCACTTAGTTTACATTTCTGAGGATTTTCATATTACCTGAAGAGCTGTATCTACCTTGTATTACAGAATTCTACTGGAATAGCTGCATTAATAGATGGGCTGTATTGATGAAATCATATGATGTGTCTGAAAGCTGGACAAGTGTAATGTGTGTCACTGGAGGTAGCTTGGCAAATTCAGGGCTTTGTTTATACCATTTGTGCATCCAGGCTTTGCTAAAAAAATAGTTTCAAGTACAGTCCTTAAGTGAATTATAATATTATATATATAATAATAAGAATACTTTTTTTCAAGTGGAATCAAGAATTCCAGAGTCTAAAACCATGGACAGCATCAATAAAACTACTTGAGCTGATCTTGGACTCTGAACTCCAACTCCAGGGCACATTTTGTAACAGTTAAATGCTAATGAGAGTGGACATGTTATCTTTTATGGTTCCAACATCTTTCTTACTCTCTGCTACACTGGTGCCTGACTCTGAGCCCTGTGTTTGTATTTAATATGGATTAAATCTGTTCCTTAGGAAATACTTGGAGCATGAAAGCTGCTGTATTAAATTAGTTCATTACAGCTTTACATGCATAACTGCATAAACATTCATTTGCTTCCTACTTTGATCACCTCTGATCTTGGCTGTTAATGCTACTGACTTCTACAAGCCTTTTTTCCCCTTGACTGTTTTTTAATTCTAACTTGAAGTTGTCAAGAGCAGATTCTGTTTATTTCCCATGGTAATGACTTGCCTTTATTTCGAGTAGTTTTTACTTAGGTCAGTTCTGTTGGGGCATTTTTGCATCCATGTTGAGAAAGCATTGATGTACCAGCACTGTTTTGCTTCTGCTGTGTTTCACCTGACGAAGCACCTTGGTCTGTCACTGAAGGGCACTGCACAAATGTAATGGAGTATTATTATTTATTTATTATCATAGCACCACGCTGACGAGCTGCCTCCCAAATGCATCTGAGGGCACATTTATCATTTCGATTTTCCTTGTACTCTTGATGTGTGTTTTCTTCACTTGTGGCTTCTTGGAACATTTCTGAGGTGTTTTTCTGTGATTAGACACTGGGAGTTTATACCAAATGTACCTGTCTCAGCCCTTTGCATCAGTGATCTGTTAATTTTCAGTGCTTAGTTGGAATGTTGGGGGTGAAAAAAACACCAAAAACCAGTTTAGTAAGTGAAGGATAAGTGGAAAAAGAGGCAAGAAGGCAACAGAATAAATGATGAAGAGGCAATCATTCCCCCCCTCCCAAGGGGAGACAAATGCCCGTCCAGGCCAACCTCTCTAAAATCCCTTGCTTTCCATTCTGTTGCTGAGCACCATGGACGTTCCATGCTGTGGAATGTTTCAGTAGTTAATTTGGGTTATCTGTCTGTTGTGCCCCTCCCGGTTTATTCTGCCTCAGCCTGTTTGCTGCGGGGCAGAGTGAGGAGCAGAGGAGCCCTTCCTGCTGAGCAAGCTCTGCTCAGCAAAAGCTGGACACAGGGGTGTTACCAACACTGCTCTGGTTCTGCAGTAAGTTCAAACTTTCAAAGTGGCACAAACTTTAAAGGAGGTATCTTGTTTTCTGCTATGGTTTCCTGTTAAGTGGTGGAGGATGTTGCCATTGCAATGCAAGACTGAGTCAATGCCTGTGTTCTGCTTTACAAAAACATCTCATGCTGGATAATGTGATGTGCAGTTTTAGAGAATTTACATCAGGCTGTTGTAGTTGCTATGCCACAGTGCCCAGAGCATGGGTACGAATTTCCACTGGATTTCATTTGGCAAAGCTGAGGCTACAGAGTGGGAAAAGAAACCTTGAACAGTCAGGAAACAAGCTAATGAGATGAATGGCTTTAATACTTTTGTGAACCATTCTAAATCTACTCATACTGGAAATGCATGCAATTATCCATAAAATAAATTGCCTTTATCTCGTAATTGTCTCTGCTAATTACCTTTATAACAAATTTAAAGGTGAGAGGGCTGAATGCTTACGTCTATGATTTTCAGTAGTGCATGCTTATACCGTGCCTTTGTTTACATTGATATACTTCCCTAGTGGAGAAATGTTACATTTCCACTTTGCCTTGGCACCTGGAGCAAAGCCTGACTGTGCAATCAGAGCTACCTGGGAATAAGAATGCTCTATAATTGATGAGATCCACAGGCCTGTTCCTCACTGCAGTACTTTTTCCAAATGGGAGAGAATGTTCCAAGTAAGAACTGCCTGCAATTAAAATTGTAGCACAGCATTACAGTGGTGGAGTGTGTCCTTGTAATGTCCTGGGGCTCGTTTTCTTGCTTTCTACCACAGCTGAAAACTGAAAGGATGGAAAAGAAAATGCAATTTATAGAACTAGAAAGAAACATAGAGAAAGCTGGTTTTACCACTGAGTGAAGCATATGAAAATGGCTGTAGAATTACCTTGGTCCTCCTGCCTTGATTGTTAAATCTTTCATGGTCCAGAATTTTCCCGAGTTCTGGTCTGTGAAGAGGGAGAAATTTAACAGGTAGAGATCTGAGCTGCTGAGAGTAATTTCATCTTGTTTGTTTAAGATTTATCATAATGGCATCCCAGCTGTAAGGCAGGACTATTACAGTGCCTCCACCGTTCTTGTTTTCAGCTTCTCTGACTAATCCCCTACACAGGTAACTAAGGAGCTAGAAAATAATGTGAATTTAGAAATGTGGCTCTACTTTCTGCCTGTGACATGGTACAATATGCAAGTGATATTCTAAAATATACAGAATATAGTTTGATACGTCTATATTTTAACAATTCAGTTGGGCTACACCAGGGAATCTGAGTGTCAGCAACGGTTCTGCCATCTCCTTGGTAACAAAAATGTGTATTGGCAGACCTTGCACAAGTCTTGCTCCACTGATTAGCAATACCTCGAAATTTAATTTTATCAAAAGCCCCCAAATTTTCACCACACAAAGGTGAACTAGGGAGCTTTTCTTACTCAGCCTGCAGAGTTAAAACTTGACCAGCAGATCTCTGAGTATAGAAAAGAGTTTTCAGCACTGCCCCAGAGCACTGTCCTGCTGCTCTGAGGGCCCGTGTGGGAAGCAGAGCTGGACAGCTTCCCACCGTTCAAAAAATCTTCCTTGGAAAAGAAATCAACATCCAGGTTAACTCAGCTCTGCTGTGATTATCCCTGCTTCAAAGCTGTACAGAGTCATTTGCTCTGCAGTCTTATCACAGATATATCCTCCTTGCCTTCTGGAAGCAAATGCAATAAGGCAGAAAGTATCAGCTTTGATACTTTCCCACTGGATTACAGGATAATTTGTTTGGCCTCTGAACATGTGACGAATTACAGGGAAGGCACATGATAAGGACTTGCACTGAGAAAACCTCTAAACTATGCCCTGGGATGAAAGCAGCACTCAGGTTTTCATTTCTGTCCCCAGACCACTCCCTTTGTGTGCAGTTAAGAGGTTTTTGTGCCTGGGGGGCAGAGGAGTCAGAGGTTACCTGAGTGAGAGCCTAGGTCAGTATGGGTGGGGTAAGATGCCACAAAGAATGAGCACTCTGCTCTGCAGAGGACAATTCTGCAGTCCTTTTTTTTTTTAATGGGATTTCAGACAAATTTCTGCACAGTTTCTATCAGATTGGCACTTACGATTTGAAGGTTTTTCCCCCTACCGTGTCTGCTGAGAAAAAACAAAACTCAGTTAATCCAAGGTTTGAGATGAGGCATGAGGATACCCATATGAAACATAATCCACTACAGAATCCAGACAATAAACCCAAATACATAACAATATTGAGAATACTCAGTGCCCTGAAAGACTCCTATAGCTAAAATTGTTAAAGCTGGCTGAGCTTGGAGAAATAAATCTGCTTCCTCTTAGTGTTCCTATTCCCATTCTTTATTCAGAGAACTTTGAGCCAGTGAGCCTAGAGGAGACAAATTAATTAAAATTGGTAGGGGATTGAAAACATAAAGGTGATGGAAACAATAGAATTAGAGACCTAATTCTCAGATGGTCTGAATTAATGTCAGTGACTTCCATTAAGCAATGCTAGTTTCCTTAACAGCAAAGCATTTGGCTCTAGATTTGTATTTTAATTTTCCAGCAGATGTTATACCTAAGATTGTGATAGGCCTGAGAGTCTGTTCTGTGCCTTTGTTTTGTCATAAAGGCTTATCTTGAAAGTCTAACCATTTCTGTACAGCTAACTGAAACAAAACTTGGCAATCCTAATTTTGTGTGCATATGTATACGTGAGGGGCTCTAATCCAGATTTGGAATAATTTACATGCCATATCTGGGCTTTGAGTTCTATTTTCAGCTATTCAATCTTGCTAATTGTTGCCTGGCAGGGGCTGTGGGCAGACTGCTTTGGGGATGTCTCTCCCGGGCTGGAGTTCCCTGCTCTGAACTTTGGCTGCTCCTTCTGCTGCCAAACCCTGTCAGCATCTGCACTGCCGTGCTGGGAGCAGCGGCTGCCCGGCTGGGAAAGTGTCCCCTCCCACCTCAGGGGACGTGTCCCCTCCCACCTCAGCAATTTCCAGGATTCCTGGGGCTTGGCAGGTTCCCTCTGCACTTCCCTGGGGAGAGCTGAGCTGCAGTATTTGGGCAGCAGCTGTAGCACCAGCGATGTGTTAAAGATTGGAGGGTGTCTTCTTTTGAGGCTTCAGGTGTGTGATTCTGTTTCTGATGAGTCCATTTCTTTGTTTTTTCTCTACTGGACATGTCAGAAGACAGAGAGGAACTGCTAGATGTAGGGGGTCAGCCAAGGAAACTTTTGTTGTTCTGTCAGACTTCTCCTTTTCTTCACTTGTGTCATCCTTCTTACCAGACTGCTGTGAGAAAGCAATGGTAAATTGTAACTGTGGAAGAAAGTGATCTAGGTAAAAATTTTAGTCTGTAAAAACATGTGCTTCTCCCACCTCAGTGTCATTTTTGTGAGAATATCTACAGTCAGGAAACCAGGCACATCTCTACTGTCAGCTGTCTGCTGCAAGATGCGAGGCCAGATGTCTACCAGCAAACAGATGTACAAGGTACAGAGAGCCAGATAAGGCAGCTGCAGCATTTGGTGTATAAGGGAAACCTACTGCATGCCATCCCCTCTGTGCATCAAAAAATAGCTGCTTCTTTTCACTCAAGAAAACCTTTCTCTTCAGAACAACGGCATGCTGTTTTTGGAGCTTTTGAAATCTCCTGAATTTCTTTGCCTAATAAATTCCCAATACTTGTTTGAGGAGCATTGATGTACGCTCCTGTACAGAAGCCATCTGTTTTTTTAGACACAGAAATATTCCACACTGTCACTTCTTGTTAGCTTTATTTGCTATTTCAGTTTCTTCTATTTATAGCAGTGAGATGCATATCATTTTAACATGCAATTCCTTCATTTCTTGCTGACCTAAGATTAATACTAAAGGAAGATTTTCAACCTTTAAGTGTGACAAACAGGAGGCACCATGTATTTTAAATGTCCGAAGAAAGAAAAAATTCCAGAAGGTGACATAAAGGGAGAGACAAACACTGCCTGACTCAAATGACAACCATAAGGAATATCCTTGTCAAGGCTAATGAAAATTCAATCAGAACATCGAATTAATTTACGGGGTACAGCTGAGGAGAAGAGCCAGCAAGAGAAATCTCAGACAGCAAAGGGTCAAGTGAAACAGAAAGCTGCTGGTCTGGTCCTCAGCTTCACCTTAGGGATCCTTGGATGTCCAAGAGGTCTTGGTATGAAAAAGGGTTGATCTCAAGTGGGGTTTTTTTGTTTGCTTGTTTGTTTTGTTTGTGTGGTGTTTTGGTTGGTTGGTTTTATTGCTAGTCTGGGTCTGGTTGTGTTTTTTGGGGGGCTTTGGGTTGTTTGGGGGTTTTTTTTGGGAATCAATCTTCTCTTTACAACAGTAACGGCTGTATCTGGGGCTAGAGATCAAGTCATGGATAGGCAGTGCTGGATCTTGTGTGCAGGGGTTTGAGAAAGGCACTGCTTGCTGTTTGGGATGTGGCAGATATTTATTATCCTGTTCCTTAGTGGTTTGGCTGGGTCCCAGAGTATTTAATCTGTAGTTGTGCCATTATCATTATTATCTAAATGGCCCTGTTTCCTGACTGCATTGCTTTTAGGTCATTAGTATTGCCAGAATTCTGAGGTAAAATTATTTCTCCAAGTTCCTTAACTCCCTCCTTATCTTCCTAGTAAATAAGAGTGATAACTTTATCACAGCCCTGGGATTTACGTGCCCTGATATTACAGTTCTGCCTCCGTGTCTCTGCCTGGTTGATGAGCAAAGGATCCATTCAGGAGCATGAGTGTAGAATTTAAAGAACCTCTCAGACTCTAATGACACCGTGTCTCTCTGTGGTTAACGTGACTCCGGTTCACTGCTGGCCTGCCAGGGCCTTTATTTTGTGCAGGAGAGTTTGAGGAAAGTGTATTTCCTGCCTTTGATTGTTAGTATTAACTTTCTCTGTGCCTAAGAGAGAATTAACTCCCGAAAATGCTGAATGACACTGACAGACAGTAAAAGTAGAGAGGGTATTTTGTGGCCCTCCCCTACTGTTCCTCTCCTACCCAAAGGAGACTGCAGTTTTCCCAAGCTGACTCAGTTGCCTGTCCCTTGTGCATCATCAGCTGACCAGATGCACTCACTGCCGTGCCCAAACTTCATCTCCTGTGCCACGGCCTGGTGGCATTGCAGCTGTGCCCTGCTCCTGCAGGACTGGCTCTTGTTGTTGTGAATACTTGCACCTCTCGACTCTGAGGATTAAAGTCTTGAATGTCCCAGTAGATGGTCGAGTGTACAATGACAGCAAAGAGCTTGCTTGGAAATTCCATACCCCAAGGAAAAGCTTATCTTCTCAAAGAGACTTTGGTGGGTCACTTATGATCACGTCATATGGCCTACTGCTCATTTCATCAGTAGTTTGAAAGTTTTCACTCAAATGTCCTCGTAGAAATTTTGTGGGATCTGGGAATGAGATAGAAAACAAATTGCTCTATTTTAGTAATGAGGAGTTGAGGCACAGTTAGACTATGGCATTCTTTTAAGCTAATTTTAGTCATCTAAAGACTACCGAGAGTGTTCAATGGAAGAATGTTCATTAATTTTTGCTTTGACAATAACATCCCCTACTTTATAAACCAAGATGACCAAGTGTTATATGGGAAGTGGAATTTTTATTGAGGGGAAAGTGGAAGAGTCAAATTATGGTAACGTGATAATACTGTATCTTCTCCCATCGTACCTGCAAATATGAATTAAATTGTTTTATTGAGACTGAGTCAAAGATGCAAGAAATTATACACTAAATTCAATATTTTGAGTTTAAGGAACAGTTATTTGGTAAAATCCTGAAATCTAGGAAAAAAAATTAATAGTTCTAGTAGGTTTCTGCAGTGCCACAGGACTGGTGAAGGTCTGGAATTCAAGTGAGGAATGGCTGAGCTGACTTGGTCTGTTCAGTGTGGGGAAGAGAAGACAGACAGGAGATCTCATTGCAGCTTAAAATTTCTCTGTAAGGGGAACAGTAATTTTAAAAGTTGGGGGTCTGAAATCTCTAAAAATGTGAACTCTTATGCAGAAGCAGAATGGTGAATCAGAAACTTCAGATGAGCAGTGTGAAAGATTTTTTTTAAAGCTTTGTAGTATCTTGACATTCCATAAAGGCTTCTGTATTGATTTTCAACAGAAAAAAGATGTCTTTTTACAAGAGGAATAGCTAAAATAGTTGCAATTCACGGTCTAGATTTGAAAATTTTTGTTGTTTCCTATGCTTTTTGCAGAACTGAAAACTTTCAGTGATATACTTTGTGGAATATTGATTGATGCCTTGGATTGTCAGCGCCAGTGTTTTCTGATCATCATTTTCATGCAATACTCTTCTTTTTCAGCTTTCTCTGAAGTGGGATTTGGCATTTTCACATTTTTCAGATGGAAAGTCAGTGATGAGATCTGTAGTCATAAGATGTTGTCAAAGAGCTCTCTGCTCCTGGAGCCATCAGCATGTGTGGTTCTATTCCAGAAAGAAAACAAGCAGCTGCTGATGGCAAGGAGCGTAGGGGAGCAACAGGGGGCTTAATTATGCCCAAACTGCTCAATGTTTCAGTGCACCTGGCGCCCTTAGGTAGTTTGCAGAGGTTTTTATTTCAAAAACGTTTGTGAAAAAAGCTCTCTAGTCCTCAGTGACTCTCCAATAAAAGGTTTTATCCCTAGAAATGCTAATGCACTGAGTCTGATGAGAAACTGTTTTTGAAGTGTGCCCTTGGTGTGGCACATGGCACCTCCAGAAATGAAGTTTCAGTGTCAGGTCTGTTAAGGAAAAAGCAAGTTGTATGAAATCTAAAATCACCTGCAGGAGTTTCCTTCATTGTTCTTGTACTACCCACGGGGCAGGACACGCGGGGTTGAGCACACAGCCCCAGAAATGGAAGTGGGAAGGAGAAATCCTGTGCTTGGTGCATTCCCAGAGGGTCAGGGTGTCCCCTGCTGTGCCTGGCTGGAGCTCCGTGCTGCTCCTGGGGCACCTGGGCACCCACCGGGGGCACCTGGGCACCCACCGAGGCTCTGGAGGCTTCCCGGGCTGGGGAGTGCGGTTTGCCCCTGGTGTCCCGAACCATCTGTGCTCAGACTAAGCAGGTCTTTTGTTTCCTAATCCAAAACCTCTGAGTCATTGGACAGACTGAATTCCCTGGCTTTTAGCAATTCTCTCATGAGGAATGAGTGCAGTGGGATTGCTTTCAGTTGTCTCTCAGTTTTGGGTTAAACAAGAAATATTCTGTGGGGGTTTTTTTAAGTACATGTTCACAGACAGACTCATGTATGTATTTGTGATTTATTTTCTGGGCCGTTGAAGAATAAAAAAATATTCCTTAAAAACCCCAAACCTGGACTGTATCATCCATCATATTTCTGTCTCAGTAAAATTTGAGCATTTCAAAATGGAAGTATTTGATCAGGAAGATGAAGTTTAATTAAGAATTTAGTTAGCCCCATTCAGCATTTATATAAAAGTTGTCTCCCACTGGGTTAGAAAATAACTTGGCTAATTGTATAAAATGCAGCCTAGATGTTACACTGGAAAATGTGGGTGGCAAATGTTGTAGAGTTACAATTTTATTTCCTTTGTTTGAGTATGGCCTTAACCTATCTGAAAGGATTTATGAAAATGTCAGTGTTCATTGAGAGGACCATCAGTGTCCATAAACTAATTTTAGCATTTCTGTGGTATTCCTCTAAAGGTGAATTTAATTTTTGATTTTCTTATAATAACATCAAGAATTCCCCAAAGCCTGAGATGTTTTCTGCTTACTTAGCATCTTTAGATGCCTGGCAATGAGACTATGCTGTGTTAAAACTCTGATTTTTATTTCCTGTGGCGTAAGGTGTAAAATTTTAAAGGAGGTATTAAAGTTTAAGTAAACTTCTTAGTGCATCCTTATCTTCCAAACCCTTGAGGGTGTGGGGAGAACCAATGATTTTTTCCCCCCTTAGCTTTCTTATTTTGGGGAAGTAATAACATTGTCAGACATTTTCATATTAGCAGACAAATCTGAATAAAGTTAACAGAAAGTAAAATATCATGCAACTTACCATTAAGTTCTGTGGAAATAGGTAGATAGAAGATAGATTAAAAGCATATTTTGATAGAAATAAAATAGGTCTTGCATTAATTGAAGCTTCTTATTTCTTCTGTAGTAAGTTAAGCAGAACCATTTCAGTTTGAGCTGGTAACCATTGTCCCAGTATTCCCTAGTACTCTCCTAGCATTTCTCTGGAGACTCTCAGCACTCAGAAAAGATGATAATGACAGAATTCTAACACAATAAAATATATCAAGGTGAGAGTTTTGCATCTTTAAAATAATCCAGACATTTTGAGGTGAGCAGTTAATAACTTCAGGGCATTATTAATTTATTCCTCCATGTACCATTATTTTACGTATGAAATTCCTGTCAACTGAACAGCTTAATTTATTGACTAATGGGAAAACATCTTGTTATACATCACACTTTAAAGTTCTTAATTTATTGTTGGAACAGTGTCTGAGGCTTTAGGGACTCACATGAGCTAAACTTCAGATTATTTTTTTTTAATAGCTTAGGAAACTGGCATAATTTCCATAGCATAAACCCAAAGTATCTTATTAGTTTTTGTTAAATGACATTATCTAGAATAAATTATTTTCCCTTCATTTCAAACTAAAAGGTATAAAACTGAGACTGTTGGTCCTTGTGGCCACATTCTGCCTTGCACAATTTTGACACAATATCCAATTATACTAAATTTTAAATGGAGCTTGAAACACGTCTAATTTAGGAATTTTACATACAATCAAGGAAACACAGCAGGGAACTCTATTCAGCAGCAATGCAGTCAGTGCTGTAATTGATATTGGAAATCTTTCTAGGAGGACACAGTTAGTTTAGCAGAGCAGTTATGGCCTCATATATTGCACACAGAGGAAACCAACAAATTGCACTGCTTATTTATTTACCACCTTCATCAGTGTATTATTGTGTGCAGGGTGTTTTTATCTATTCAGTAAATTTGCTTTGTCATGACTCAGCAGATTAAGCTGCATTTTGTGCTTGAGACTCTTTTCAGGATTTATATCTGGGAATAGAAACTCTGTCAGAAAAACAATCACCCCAAAAACAATTAAAAAAAACCCTCAAGAAAATCCAAAAAATCAGAAGTGTCTGAAAGTCTGGTGTGATTATACAGATGATGTATGCATAAAGACTTCCCAGAAAAGAGGAGTCACCCTTTTAATCAAGTGCAAGAGCGTGTGGATTGTACATATTACAGCACGTTATGTCTTATGGGTGCATCAAACTTCATTGATTTTTAGAGCACACAGCCTCAGCCTTTCCCTGAACCAATTCCGAGAAATCACTCCAGGCACTTCCTGTGGTCCAGATATCCTCTCGTGCTTGCAAACAACCACGGGGATGTTGTGGGGAAGAACTGCTCTGGGTTTGCCCTCGTGCTGCTGGCGGTGCTGCGGCTCTCGGGTTTGCTGCGGGGTGAGCTGGGCGATGGAAAGGGAGGCGGTGCAGAGGGGCAGCACTGCCTGGGCCTTTCTGGGTCCCCTGGGGAAGGCATTGCCTCCTTCTGCCCCCCCTGCCTCGGGACACCCGGCAGGGAACACCCTCACCTTCCTCGGGACACCCGGCAGGGAACACCCTCACCTTCCTCGGGACACCCGGCAGGGAACACCCTCACCTTCCTCGGGACACCCGGCAGGGAACACCCTCACCTTCCTCGGGACACCCGGCAGGGAACACCCTCACCTTCCTCGGGACACCCGGCAGGGAACACCCTCACCTTCCTCGGGAACACCCGGCAGGGAACACCCTCACCTTCCTCGGGAACACCCGGCAGGGAACACCCTCACCTTCCTCGGGAACACCCGGCAGGGAACACCCTCACCTTCCTCGGGACACCCGGCAGGGAACACCCTCACCTTCCTCAGGAACACCCAGAGGCAGCAGCAGCAGAGGGGAGCACCCTCTCCTGGGTGGGCCCCCTGCCACTGGCCAGAGACCCCCAGGCTTGGCAGAGCAGCACTTTCCCCCTTGAAAGGCTGAGACTCAATCTGGGCAGGATTTGCTTTCTCTCAACAGGGATTTATGGCTGTGGCTTTGGCCTCTCTGCTCCCTTAATTCCTGTGCTGAGTTGTCACGTGGAATTATGGCAAGGATAATTTTCTTTTCAGTCTGCGTAGTTTCATTGATATACAAATATTGGGGAGGTTAATTTGCTCATGGGCAATGTTTTATTAAATACATTTCTGTCATCCAGCAGTGCTCTGGTTCTTGGCTAAGAGCCTCAGTTTTTCGTGCAGTAGCCTGGTGCTGGCTGCTCTGATGCGTGAGGAGAACATTGCCATTTATTGAATCTAGCTGTGAAAATAATAGATACAGCTCCAGGCTTGGGGGTGCAGGCAGCTGATTTCCATTTGGCTTTACATATCTTCCTTTCCTCAAGCACACAAGTATCTAATGTCTACCAAAGGAAATGGGTTATAAATCAAAATCTTCTGGCTCCTTCTTTTTATATTTTGTATTCTTTTCAGTTTAAATATTGACACGTTTCTTGAGCCAATTGCTAAAAGTTCCCTTCGTTTAACTTATTGACAGGCTAAGTACCTGTGCCAGGATACAGAATAATGCAGTATTTCTTTTAATTTTCATTGCTATGGTTGTGTGAGTTTAATATTAAGTTACTAATTTGTTGGAGGTGAAGGCAATCAGTATCAGAATAATAACCCCATGAATCTTAATATTGGTCTGAGCAGAAAATGTAATATTTAATACTTACTGCTCTAGTGAGACATTGAGCAAAACACAAAATGATGATCAAGGAATAAGAAGGTTCTTAAATGTGTTAGAAGATTGTGGGATGCTGCTTGTCCAGAAATACCTCAGGAGCTGATGGATTGAGATAGAAGAGACACTTGTTCAGCAGCAGCTCAAGAGATCCACCTGTGACAAGGGTTACAGTGTTTAAATCCCTGATAATCTGGGAGATGTCATCCAGACTGCTTTGGGGAGGTGTTGTGTATTCCTGCAGAAATTGCAGGAAGAAGTTGAATTACCATATTTATACTTTATATTGTGTTCAGTATTCTGGGGATGAAATTAACCAGTATTTCCAATAGAATGGTTTAAAACAAGTGTAACTGTGCTGTTTTTAGTACTTTTATATGAAGGTGGTAGTTTTAAAATGATGATGAAAGTCACCTTTTCAGAGCCATAACACATGGACTGAATTAAACAAATCATTGGACTGAACTGGATATGTTTTGAAAAATCATTCTGAGTCATCGCCAACACAACATGAGAATGAAAGAAGAATAATTTGCGTGAGGAAAATGGGTTTGTTAGTCTGTAATTCAGCCAAGGTTGTTCCCATGTTTTGAACACGGTCCTGGAGCACAATTCACAATGGAACCTTTCCATGAAATGCCAGCAACCTGAGCAAGGAAGGGCACAGCTTTGCATATTCCTTGCCATGTAAGATCCTGCTATTTTAGGAGACAAGAAATTAAGGTACAGCAGGAAATGAAAAGGCAATACAATTCCCAGGCTGCCAATGAAGGCATAGGTTAGTAATTAAATTTTTAGTAGCGTTATTAAGCAGAAATTTGCATCACTAAAGCTGTATTCAGGTGAGCACATACCATCCTTCTGATGCATCCTATTCATGGGAGAATCCTCTTTAGGTCCCAAGACCATTTAAATTTTCCAGAGCAGAAGGTATTTGTGACTTTATTTTTTTTTTATTTTTAATGGTGTGAACTTATCTACTGGTGCTTTCTGGTTGTTTTTGTTTGGTTGTGTTTTGTTTTGTTCATTTCTGTTTTGGCTTGTTTGTTTTAATTTTGTTTTGTTTGTTTGTTTGGTTTTGGTAAGCTCAGATTTCCTTAATTAAAAACCTTTTGATCAACAATCTTTTTATTGCTAAATGCAGAAGTAGGGTCATATAATTTTTCATTTACTTGATACATAGAAGAGTACTGTAGTAGTCTCAAAATGTTAGTTGCACTGCTCATGACGCATGATAGAAATTTCCTTTTTTTGCTTCTCAGAAACTGGACTTTTTATTATTTCATCCAATGTACATGGCAATTACTATAGTAATTCTAAATATTTTTTGGGGCATGAAAAAGAATCGCAACAAAGTTTCTGGAATCTTCAAAATCCAGATGATTGATGTGCCCGGTTCCTGAGACTTTGCTGGCTGGTTGATTTATTTTGCTGGTAGACACACTATATACAAGTTTTCTTCGTAGTTAGGAGCTCATCCTGCTCCTACTGGAGCATTTGCTGAGTGTGGCACAGAGAATGAAGTCGGAATTCCTGTGACACCTTTGTGTTTAGTGGTGCTCAGACTATAGATATTGGTTTATCTCAGTACCTCACTTGGAACCAGGATGTTCGCATCCAGGATGGAAGGGCTAAGAAGGAAATAATTTTCCTTTTTATTTTGCAGATCTAATTTAGATGAATTACAGAGGGGTCACAGCTTTTCATTACAGATAATCCCTTTTATTAAATCACAGGCACCATTGTTTCTTCCTTCATACATATTGAGAGCCAGACTGGAAATAATCCAAGCAGCTGAATTTTGGCCTGCACATAACAAGAGAAGAGAGAAATTGCATCTCTTTCTGTATTTCAAGCCACTGTTGTTTAAGGTTCTTATGAAAAATAGAGACTGCAGAGAGTTAATAAATTATTCTAATAATCTAAGGGATACAACTATATATTTAATGGTATCTCCTAATATCTAACACTAATATCTAAGGAAGAATTAGTTCTTTAGAAACATCTTGAATATATTATTTTCCTGCTCTAGAATAGTCACTTGTCATGTCTGTCTGTTCCCTCTACAAGACAATACTGCACCAGTTTCTCCCAACTGTTCCTTTGTTATATCACTTAGGGGAAAGTCTTACAAGCAACCCTCTGGAGCTATCTAGAGTGGGATTCCTTCCACCTTTTCACTTCCGTTCCATCTCACTTGTCTCACATCTAATTTGTCCATTTTTTCCATGCTTTGATTGGAAATATGGTTATTTTGTTACAGAACTACGTGGAGACACGTATTTCCATTGACTTTTCTGACTGTGAAATCATAGGGTAAAACACCCTATTATAGTGAAGGGTTTTATTTAATATGCGTATGTAGGGAAAAACAAGAGATTGAAAACTTTCTAGAAATGCTTTCGAGAAAAACCATGAAGAGGAGAGAACAGCACTGTGAAAGTCCTGTGACTTCTGTTTTTCTCACAAAAAGCTCTTCCTTTAGCCTCTAACAGACTGTGAAACCTGGGCAACCAAACACAACGATTATAGCAGCAGAGTCAATATGGGTGTTTGATGAATCCAGGTGGATAAGAAACAAGAATTGATCTGATTCTATAAAGTCCCTTTCTGACCATGTTACATGCTATAACTCAAACTTCTGTTTATTCTGTTTTAACTCAATGTGGGGAAAAAATCCATACAATGAAATGCAACAGTAAATACAGAACGTTAGTGCTTGGGAGAAACATCAAAACTGTCAGTACTTGTAAAAGAGTTACTTTGTAAGAACACGGTCTATCTTTATGTCTCTTTCATCTTTGTGCTTCTCACTGTCAGCCCCCAGTCTGGAAGTGAGGGAAACTTCCTATTTATGCCTTTAATGGAATGCATGTTATTTTCTGTTTGTATCCTTTTGGTGTTTCAGCAGTAGCTCACTCCTGAACAAAGGGAGATTTCTGTAGTAAATTACTGCAAAATTATATAGCAATGTGTGCAGCAGGAGGATCTGCAGCACCGAGCAGCTTTTGAAATAGTTTAGTATTTCATGTCATTAAAATGATGGTAGAAGTAGGCATAAAAAAACTGTATTTTATATGTTTTTTGAAAATGAGCAACAAATTATTGTTTATTCACTGAGCTTCTACAGTTCCTATGCACTTCAAAAGCACAGCCTTGTGTTTTTCCTGCACCAAGGAAACTCAGGCAGAAAGGCCTGTGTTGTCCAGGAGGGTAAAGTGGCTTTTCTTCCCACATTTCAAATGAATTTAGCCAGATTTATTGGCTAAAAGTAAAAGCCAGAGCTGAAGTAGAAAGATGGCTCAGCAACTGAGAGGCATAAATGAAATACCCAGATCATGTCACATGCCCTAAATCATACCCAGGAAATCACAGAGTTTTGAGATGATTTAGCCTAAACATGCCTAGAAATTGGTGCAGTGACCATGAGGTTGCCTGAGACCTGGAAAATTAGAAATGTATGGAATATAATGACTCACAGGAATCCTACTGGAGAGAAGTTTGCTTAGTTTTGTTACTGAAATGAACAAACTCTTTCCTTCTTCTAGTAAAGTTAGAAAGTAACTTTTTGTTCGCTTGGACGCAGAAGTTAGGTAGGGACTGGAATTTCAAATTCAGATTTAAAGAGTGAATTTAAGGGAGGTCAGATGGGGATGAAGACTGAGAAGCATTCAGGTCCATAGGAAACCAAATGAACCTTATAATTTGCTGTCAAAAGTTAATAATACATGAAGGAACATATTTGGGTGGAATGGACATTGCTTGTGCTCATGTAGAAAGTCAGTACTTGCAGTTCTGGGTCAGATGGCTGATCAGAAGGTCAGCTGTGTTCTGACCTGGAACATTTTGCTGTTTTAGCCATGGAGCCTTGTTTTCCTCACCTGGGAAGCATCCTCTGGTTGAGATGTCTGCTTCCCTGTTAGATTTGATTGAACCCAACCAAGAATTGATAGAAGTGCTGTCAATGAGGACTAACCTGGAATGCCCAGTAGATTGTTAAAGGGATGAGAAGAAGCAACCTCTATCCCCAGCGGAGCAACTTCAAACCTTCAGTGTTCAAATTTGGATTTAGTTTTAGCAGTCAAGGCTCACGTATGGTTTGCATTTCAAATTCTGACATTTCCTTTTGTTATTGCTTTTTGTTGCTATTGCTGTGTACTTTGTGACTTTCTCCCTTGCACTGAGGGAAAGATGCGGAAACTTTTAATCAGAATCTTGATGGAGGCTTGGGTGGGAAGTGCTCCCGCACAGCAGCCCCTGTGGGTAACAACCTCGTAAGTGTTCCAAGGCTTTGGGGTTTGAGTCTTATCTGGAATCCCAAAAAAGTAGCAGCCTAGAGTTTTTTGTGTTTCAGTGGGGCCCAGACTTAACAAATGTTTTGTATCTCTGAGACTCTGGAGAGAGACGAGAGTCAGTGTTGATCAATGGTGTGCAGAGTGTCGTGGCACATTCTGGGCTGACCTGATTGAGGAGTGAACAGGTTCTGCTGATTTCCAATTCTACTGAAAGTTCAGATGCTTCAGGCAACTGAAGTTAAAAGTTTTCACTCATATAGAACTAGAATGAACTCATATAAAACTAAAAATGAAAAAGAAATTGAAAGATATCCTTTGGATTTGAAAGTCCAAGTTTTAGCCAGATCCATCAATACAATAAACTTGCTATAACCAACCTTAAAACATAGATTTTATGAAAACTCCATGGGAATCCACAGAAAAATGAAAGATAAAATCAGAATTAACAGCACTGTACAGTAATTGAACTCTGTAAGATACGTTTCTTGTTAGATGTTGTACATGTGTAGTTATAAGTCTGAAACCTCATGAATATTAATCCTGAGACATCAAAGTGAGACTACAGTGTGTAACAGCAAGCTAATCTCCAAATTCAATAAACACAGTATACTTTTAATTTAGATAATGAAAGGCTTAGGGTTTTAACTAAAATAAATTTTGCATAGTGGTAAAAGGATTGATAGTTTGGCTGATTTCCTCTGATGGCAGTGCTGCAGCACCCAGTTCTTAAAACTTTGAATCTTTTAACACCATCTATTTCATAATAGGTCACTGATGCTTCTAAGCTGATATTTTAGGGTACCACTATCAGATATGTCACTTCGGGAAATTTTGCTTAGTTCAGTGCACGTTTTGCTTAAGGAGGACAGCTTGAAACTGTCATGTCCTGAACCACATTGGAAAACCTGAATGTTTTACGGTTTCACATAGGAACTGAGTCCCCAGCCTGAGACCTCTGAACAAGGCCAGTTCCTAAAGATGTCAGTCACTTAAAGACGCTGCTAATTTGTTCTTTGCAAGTCTTTTCACGGGACACAAGGGGAGGCTGAGTGCCACCTTGGGGAAGTTTGTTTGCTTTGGCGTTTTTACTCAAACCTTTGCTGATTTCATCAGTGTTTTGCTCTAGGCTTGATGTGCTCCCGGAGGTCTTGGACTTTTCCGAGGTGAAAACCAGACCAATGTCCCAGGCCAGTGCTAAAGGAACCCTGGATTTTGTTGCTTTAAGTAGTTTAAGTAATCGAGAAAACAAAACTTCGACAAAGTAAATCAAATCCTTTGGCAAAACATTACAAGGAGTTGAGTTCATGTTTGATAGGGTTAAGATGCTACAGTTAGGCATTTTCTTCCAAATAACATATGGGGATGTGATTTTGTTGTTTTAAATGTACAATCACAGTGCACTAGTAAAAAAAGGAAATAAAATGGAAATAAGAGAAAGAGTGTTAAGAGAGAGGAATAGCAATCCCCTGGAAACTCATAAAATATGTTTTTTCCTTTTAAAAGGAATAAATTTAAAAAATATCTGTAAATGTTGAATAAAATTGGACTGAAATAGCTGGAAGGCATTGCACAAGTGGCTGTAAGAAAAGATTTTGATGATGGTCTCTGTAGACAAAGAAGCAGTACATCATAGCTATTGACTAACTCGGTTTTTAGAATGGAAACTAAAAGTAAATTTAACACAGTGCTCTGATGGACAGTCTGATGAACTGCTGAAGTAATTAAATGTGAGAGAGATGTATGGAGGGTGTATTTGTGAAAGAGATAAAAAATTTTCACCCTTTTCCAACAACTTAGACAAAAAAAGGTTGGGCTTACTGCCTGTTAGAATCGGTTGACATTATTTCAGCAGCTTCTGAATGGCAATAATAGAACTGCTGTTACTTTAAGCAAAAATCTGGCCTCTGTTATCTTGTTTATAGAGTGGTAAGAGAAATTTCAGGGGTAATTCTGTAGGATGCTGCCAGTTTTCACTCAAAAAGCCTTCAGAATAAAAGAAGTGGAATAGATTCTTTGTTCAAAATTAAAGAATTTAATCAGTTTGCAATACTCTGGCTGCAAGGGTACCACAAGTATGCCAGGAAAGCTCTGCTTCATTACTGCAGGACTTTTGTTTCCTTTATGAGTGGCTTCATGTAAAGTAAATGATCTCTGGAAAACAACAGTCAGACAGAAGGAGAGACTCTTCTGCACCTTTTTTTATGGCTGCAGTTGAGGTGGCAGAGTTGCATTTTTCGACAGTGCAGATACTCAAATGGTTCCCAGGCCTTGAAAGCAGATTTGTGTTTTCTGGATATTGAGTTTTGATGTGCTGCTGGAATGTTGTCGTTGGTGTCTGACAAAATTCCCTCTCAAAGTTTAAAGGGTGGGAAGGGCCAGCTGGTAAAGGATTATGTGATCTCTTAGTGGAGGATCTGAAACTGCCAGGTGGCACTGAACAGCTTCTGCTTTACTGCCCTCCATGGGATGCGAATATTTCTGCTACCTCCCAAGATCAAATTTAATTTAATCTCTTTTTAACTTCTTAAACTGTGACAGGATTAAGAAATGCTAGGACATGGTTTATTACGCAGTTGGCTCTTAAATAACAGATGTTCCGTAACGATAACAAAGCCTGCATATTATAAATTGTCTGACTATTAACATCGTTATAAACCTTTACAATTATGCAGTGTCACTAATTATTGTCTCTGAAATATCTTTAGCCAAGAGCCTCTGTATGCAAGAAAAAGGAGTCAGGGCATTGGTAAATTGCAATCTCTGAGGCTTTCAGCTTTTCTACATAACATGACAGCACTTGTTCTCCAGTATCACCCTGCTGCAGTAATTTTGTGTCTTCTTATAGAACAAAAAGACAAGTTTCTAAAGCCAAAATTATCTCTTTTCATTTCTCTGGCCCTTTTTGCTATTGTGAAATCTGCTTTTCTCTGAGCCTAAAACAAATTGAAGGGAGAGCCAACAGAAGACTATTTTGCAGTTCATAACCCAAGTTGTATCATGAAAAGTAATTTGTAGGTAGCAAACCATTAACCTTGAAGAGGAGAAGGTCATCAAACTGGCAGCATTTTATTCAAAAGCTGTGTGGGAAGAGAAGAACAATATCTCAAACTCATCACAAACGTGAAATGCCTTGATCACTTGATCACTCAGCAAGCAGAGCTTAAAAAATTCACCCTATGAGATAAATTAGATTGAGTTGTTTGGGAACATACCAAAGACAGTAGGAAACCTCTGCTAACAGTATTTTCAATCCTTGTGTGCATGTAAACAAGGCTGTGTGTCAGTATTTTTCACTAATTGAAAATAGAGCACATGGGGTAACGCTGCCTAACTGCTGACAGAAAGGCTTTTGCCATTTTCCCTTGATTGCTGCCACCTTCTCACTGGCTCTACAGGGACTTGATTATTTACAATGATCTGTTTACAGTCATTTCATGTAAAACTTCCCTGAGTCCTACTCATCCCTATGGCTCTTAAAGCCTTCAGTTTTATGTATTCTGCTAAACTACATCATTGGCTTCTCAGCATTTGGGCATCTGTTAGATCACTACATGGGATAGTGGCTCCATAAAGTTTGTAAATCCTCTGTTGGAGAGGCCAGATATTTCACTTGATAATTGTTTTTTTCTGTTTAGGAAGTTCATAATCTGGTACTAATTTTGCTTTCTGGTTAGAGACGGTGGATGGAGGATTACAATGTGGAAGTACCAACTCCTTTCGGGATACTCAGCTTTAAGGAGCACAGGACAGTATCTCTTGCTTGCTCTTTTTCTGAAGCACACACCGTATTTTGAGGGGTTTTGTTGTTTGTATGTGAGCAGTTTAGTGTCACGGGTTTTTCTGTGGCTTGTGATGAACGGTCAAGCACTGCCTGGATGTAAATTTACAATTACACTGCCATTTACAGTGAGGGCTGTGATGGCAGAGGTGTGACACAGCGACCCAGACACCTCTTATGCTGTAGGGCTCTAAGTCAGTAGCGCTGCACTGATATTTTCATCAACGTATGGTTTGAACCAATTAACAATGTATCTGATGAATGTCACCTTTTTACACAACAACATTCCCAGGCAGAGAGGTACCCCGCCGCAGGAAGTGTGAACAAATAGAACTGATGGCTGCCATCAATCTGCATTTACCCTGGGTGACAAGAGCACCGAAAGCAAAGGCGGTGACACTAATCCGGTCCAGATAATAAACATAGCCACTGTTTAGAAAGCCACCTTTTGTTCTTAACCACCTCAGTTGATTGCCCATTACATAATCAACGCTTCCTCCTCTTTTTAAATAGGTGACAATCTCGATATTGCATAGTCCTGAGGTAGCAATCATTGGTACAGTGATGCTCTGCTGCTAAATATGTAGACCTGGGGGAAAAAAATTGTTATTTAGTGTCCCATTTATCCTGAACAGATACATCCCCCAAACACCGTAACTGAGCCTGCGACAGGCAATATGTACATATTGCATAGTGGTCAGCACGAATAACAACTCCAAACGCTGTGACAACTGCTGCTCTGTAACAGAGAACATCAGCATACACACCTCATTTTTTATGATCTGCTTACGAATATATTATTTCATTATGCTATATGATTAATACGCATGCAAAAATAATTGCACTAGTTGATGATTGGCTGAGAATGGATAAATGTTCATCACATACAAGAAAATGAACGTCAGAGAGATCTGAGTGAGAACAAGTTTCCGTTCTCCATCTGAACCAATGTAACTAAATATGTGCATAATTATAGAGTATTTTCATAATAACCAGGGCAGATTAGTATTTTTCAGTGGTTTATGAATCATGCACATATATCTAACAGTAATCTCAGTGTACTGATTTAAACATAATAGAGTTCCCATTCTCAAAGGGTTCAATAGACAAATGATTATTGCATATCAAGTTCTGCATCATTTCCTTGCTTTTTCTGAGGCAAAGAAAGAGGAAAATGATCCATTGAAAGTTTTCAAAGCCCTGAGTACTGGAAGCTGCATTCTGGGGCAGGGGAGCTCTTTCTAACCGATGTGACGGAGCTGCTGCTGCTCCGTTGGTGTCCTGGTGAGGAGGTTCCAGGCAGCACAAGAGCTTTGGGGTACAGGAAAATGCTGCAGTTCCCTGGCAAAGACCAGGGGTGTGAAAGGCTGTGGGACTGAGGGTTCAGTGCAGTCACGGCCCGTGGAACAGCAGCGATGATGAGCAGGGCGCGCAGGCAGAGGGAACCCACAGACTGGAGTGCTCCGTTCCTCTCCTGTTCCTCTGGCTCCCCTCCAGCCTCCTGGAAGTGTTTTCCAGACAGAGAATCCGGTTTCTCGGGCTTTCGGTTGGTTGTCAGACTGAAATTGTCTGTGGTTTCTTCTACTGTTTCTTGACAGAGCCATTGTCATCTCAAAATTATGTTGCAAATAAGATTTTTGGGTTTTTTAAACAGTCTTCCTCAGCTATTCTTAAATTTAAAACACTGGTGATTTTTTTGTTTATGTCTGTATTTTTTGTTGTTTTTTTTTTTTTTTTTTTTTTTTTTTTTCTCTCAACTGTCTCATTTCTGTTTCTAATTTCACAGATGCTCTGAATTGCCTCTTGTGTTGTGTGGTCTGCAGGCTTGGGCTTCTGAAAATGGTTCTTTCAGAATCCCTGCCTTCTCCAGAGTAACATTCCTTTTCTTTCACCTGCTGTCTCTTGCTGTTTTCAATGTTTAAGAACATCTGTTGGTTCAGAAAAGGATTTGGAAAAAGCTATAACCACATAATTTGCTGAAATTAATTTAGGCTAAAAAAAAAGAAATACACAAGCCTGCATTAAGAGATTAAGGAAATAAATTTTTATCCTTTTAAGCTGAAGTGACACACAGTTTAAAACCATTTCAGTATTGCATGCATTGCTTTGAAAGACTCTTGAAGTGTGTCTATAAAGTAGAAAAACAGGATATTTAATTTAAAAAAATATTCCTGTAATTTGTTAGAACTACACATTTCCTTCTGACTGCTTTGAATGCTCCTTGATAATGTCGCTTGATTTCTGGGCTGAAATAAATTCTGAATGTTTGAGAAATTTATTTGGACATTATACTTCACTTCTAATTCCAAGACTTGTGTTACATGTGTAAAGCAATTTGTGAGTTGTTTTCTGCATTTTTAAATCTTAAACAACGTTCCACTTATCATCTTTTTTTCTTAATTGCTTGAAATGAAAAATTCAGCAGCTGGGGTGAAGTGAACTGCAAAGCAGATCCCAGGGTGTTCTTCTTCCAGCTTCGTGTAGAGCTACTCATAAAAATGAGGTATCTGTCTCTGAGGACTATCCCAGTGACCAAAGAAGTCAATAAATACTGAGGAAGAAGGGAGGTTTGGTGACATGACTGCTGGTGTCAAAACTTTCTGATTTATTCCCAAATAGGATGCCAGTAGTGCATCTCTCAGTACATTAAAACTGGTCACAGCTGCTCACTCGGACTTGCAGCCCCCAAGCCTGGGAGCAGCACATGGATGGGTTTCTTTGCTTGATTGTTTTCTTTCTGTGTCCCTCCAGAAAAGTTTCAAATAAAGTGATAGTCATTTAAAAAAAATCTGAGAATATAATTAAGATCAAGGGAGTGTGACTAGCAGGATTATGCCTCATTAAATATTACCTTGGACATTTTAATTTAGTGAGTATAAAATTCTATTAGAAAGTAATTTCTCTCTTACTGAGAAGGTGGTGTAAAGCAATGAAAGGAAGGGTTCAAGATTCACAGGAGAAGAGAATTTTTGCTGATTACAAATATGGTAGCTCAAATATTAATCACTATATTGTGTGTGAGAGTTCTCCTGGTATTGACTTTGTCTATAGGATAACATAAAAGTGCAGCTTCCAGGATTATGAGGTTTTTATGGTTCAGACAAGTGAAAGCAGCAATGAAGGCGTCTCCTACCCCCGTGTGGCTGTGAGCAGCCGTGGCGGTGGTGGCTCAGCCCGGTTTGGGCTCAGCCCGGTTTGGGCTCAGCCCGGTTTGGGCTCCTGCTCATCCCACTCATGGGAACACAGCTGGGCTCACGCTGTGAACAGAAACACTTCGTGCTACGATTTCCAGTGCCACTGAGGCGTTTTTGTCAAACTAACTGAAACTTCTAATTCTTTACCAAGATCGGTATCACAGGTCACGTTCACCTGATGATAGGAGAAACCACAAGGTGTTCTTTTCTTCTCTGGATGTGATCTGAAATATTTGTGCTGTGGGGTGTCCCTAATGTCCTGCCCCCAGTTTCTTTCTCCTGCTTAAGGGATATATATTTTTCATACTAAAATGTTTTCCTGGTTCATTTTCAATTTTTATAAAGTTGGTATGAGTGTTAAAAATTCAGAGGAGAACTTAATTGTTTATGCTGAAAGTAAATGCTTAATATTTAAGATTCTTGTTCCTGATTGTTATCCTTCATTAAATTGTGTCAGGAACTATTTACTGTGGAGGACAGAAACTTTGATGGTTTTAAGGATTTTATAATAACACTGTGTAGATATAACTGCTGAGCAGAAGTTAAGTCTGCAAAAAGAAGATAAGAGGAGAGCAGAGAAGGTCCAAAAAAAAGAGGCAGGGAAACAAATGGAGTTCTCTTTTCTCCTTTAAAAAGCTGTTCTTAAATCAGCTTGATTAGTGTTCAGTCTCTGAAAAACTTTGTGAAAGGGTAACCTGCTTTCCCATCAGAAGTTCATTTTTTCTCTGTTATGGACAGCTTTGCCATTGCTGACTTTGTGTTCCTGCATTTTCAATCTGATCCTACCAAAACCAAAACCATCAGTGGGCTTGTTGAATGGCTTTAACCCCTAACAAAATTCAAAAGATCTCCTTCATTTCTCAGGTCACTAACTGATTTTCCACACAAAGATCAGCACAAGTGTCAGAGAATGCAGTCCTTCCATTTCTGTGTTTGTAATGTAGATTTCTTGGCAACACTGAAATTTCAGAGATTATTCCAGTCATGTTACAGAGCTGGGATAAATGTGTGAGAGGCGTCTCTTTAAAGCTGATGTTCAGTTACTGTTGGACTTCCTGACCCGAAGTGCTGCTTGTCAGTATTTGCTAAATATTTGGGGCGTTCTGGCAGTCAGAATGGAAAGCATGGCTCTCAATACTTGTTATTTTTAGAACAGTCCCCGAAGCTGAAATACTTTTGTGTTTAATAACAAGATGAAATCAGTTGAAAACCTACATTTAATGTTTCAGTGTGGGGGAAAAAAAAAACCAACCCAGAAAAAAAAAAACCACAACAACCCACCAAAAAACCCCAAAAAACCTTAACTAGAAAATCCCTGGTGCATAGATTTTGATGTCATTTTATTTGCCTTCCAGGAGAAAGTGTGCTCATCAAAACCGTGCTGGAAGGCAAATATATTTTGAAGTGATTTATTTTAGTTTTGGTAAGTTCTATAATGAAAGTTATAGTTGAGATTTCATATGAATTATAACCAGTAGAATAGAGAAGATGTACTGCTGACTATACCCGTTGACAGATTTAAACCTACAGCTGTGGTAAACACACCGTTACCCACTCCCCAGATAACACGCAGATATTCTCAGCAGCCTTAGCTCCGGTTTCCCCAGTTCTCGGGGAGGATGTGCTTATCTCGGAATGCCATGGGCAGATAATCGAACGAGCGAGCGCAAAGCCTGCCCAGCACCCTGCAGTGCCACGGGCCGGAGCCTGAGCCCGGAGCAGAAACACCCCTGGGCTGGAGCCAAGCAATTAGTGCCGCTTTCCCGAAAGGTGATTATGGAAAGCCCCACGCCGAGGCTGCCCCTGGAGGTGCTGCTGGCCCTGGGATCGCCAGGCACAGCCGGCCCGGCTCCGGTGGCTCTGCACCGGGCTGCTCCTCCCGGCCGGGCTCAGGAACAGGGCACAGGAACAGGTACAGGGCACAGGTACAGGTACAACCAGCCCAGCTCCGTTGGCTCTGCACCGGGCTGCTCCTCCCGGCCGGGCTCAGGAACAGGGCACAGGAACAGGTACAGGGCACAGGAACAGGGCACAGGAACAGGTACAGGCATAGGTACAGGTACAACCAGCCCGGCTCCATTGGCTCTGCACCGGGCTGCTCCTCCCGGCCGGGCTCAGGAACAGGGCACAGGAACAGGTACAGGGCACAGGAACAGGTACAGGTACAGCCAGCCCGGCTCCATTGGCTCTGCACCGGGCTGCTCCTCCCGGCTGGGCACAGGTGCAGGGCACAGGAACAGGTACAGGGCACAGGAACAGGTACAGGCATAGGTACAGGTACAACCAGCCCGGCTCCATTGGCTCTGCACCGGGCTGCTCCTCCCGGCCGGGCTCAGGAACAGGGCACAGGAACAGGTACAGGGCACAGGTACAGGTACAACCAGCCCGGCTCCATTGGCTCTGCACCGGGCTGCTCCTCCCGGCTGGGCACAGGTACAGGGCACAGGAACAGGTACAGGGCACAGGAACAGGTACAGGTACAGCCAGCCTGGCTCCGGTGGCTCTGCACCGGGCTGCTCCTCCCGGCCGGGCATAGGTACAGGGAACAGGGCACAGGTACAGGGCACAGGAACAGGTACAGGGCACAGGTACAGGTACAACCAGCCCAGCTCCGTTGGCTCTGCACCGGACTGCTCCTCCCGGCTGGGCACAGGTACAGGGCACAAGAACAGGTACAGGGCACAGGAACAGGTACAGGCATAGGTACAGGTACAGCCGGCCCGGCTCCAGTGGCTCTGCACCGGGCTGCTCCTCCCGGCCGGGCTCAGGAACAGGGCACAGGAACAGGTACAGGGCACAGGTACAGGTACAACCAGCCCGGCTCCATTGTCTCTGCACCGGGCTGCTCCTCCCGGCTGGGCACAGGTACAGGGCACAGGAACAGGTACAGGCATAGGTACAGGTACAGCCGGCCCGGCTCCAGTGGCTCTGCACTGGGCTGCTCCTCCCGGCCGGGTACAGGGAACAGGGCACAGGTATGGTCACAGGTAGAGGTGCAGGGCACAGGTACAGGGCACAGGAACAGGTACAGGGCACAGGAACAGGGCACAGGAACAGGTACAGGGCACAGGAACAGGGCACAGGAACAGGTACAGGCATAGGTACAGGTACAGCCAGCCTGGCTCCGGTGGCTCTGCACCGGGCTGCTCCTCCCGGCCGGGCATAGGGCACAGGTACAGGGTACAGCTACGGGCACAGGACAAGGCACAGGTACAGGTATAGGGATGGACACAGGCAGGTTTGTCCCCACAGCAGCGGGATGGCTTTGCCTCCCCTGGACTGCTGCATTATTAATTGTTTCTCTTTGTAGTCTGAAATAAATAAGGCAGCTTGATGGTGCTTTTCATGTGGAATGTTGCCTTTGTAGTAGCTTGGTAAAGGTCAGAGGTTTTCTCTCTTCCTTAGTAAGTTTCATATAAACGCCACCTCTTACAGGGCTGCCATGGCTGACCAGAGGACAGCCGTTAAAAATCTGTGTATTCCAGGACATACAGCCTCACCTCAAGTCCTGTGTGCAGTTTGGGGTATCACAATAAAAAAAAGTGTTAAGATATTGGAGAGTAATTGACCATTCAGTTGAACAGGTAATGCCCCTCTGGGGAAAGAGCCTTTTCCCAATATCCAGCCTAAGCCTCCCCTGTCACAGCTCCACGCTGTTTTCTCTCTGAGGCAAGTTATTCTTCTATTTGTGATAATGGAGACTGATCTGATAGAGTCAGGAAAAGCTGGATGTTTCTTGTCTAAATGTAATGACAGTTCTGTGTTTATAATCTGATCGCTGGCTGAGCAGGTATTACCAAGTACCTGCTGGTACCACCAGGTAACCTGAATAATAATTCAATTACCATATGCATCAGCTCTTGGAAAATACAGCAGACAAGAACTTGAAAATCACCTATCTTACCACTGATATCCCAAGATAAAGATAAGCTCAAGATTTGGCTACTGATTTCCCATTCTGTTACACATTTCAGAATAATTCCTAATCAATACTAAAAGGTATCCAAAAATAGATTTTCTGTAACCTTGTAGCTTGGCTAGATGGAAATTAATAGGAACAAAAGAATCAGTGTATTGGATAAGATTAGACCCATTTATCTTGATGCTGACAGGTTAATATCAGCTATTTCAGAGAATAACTTCAGAAAGCTAACTTTATTTAAGCATGTTAGAAGATAATTGTTTCCTCAGGAGGGAACTGTCAGCTCTCCTAGCACAGAACATCTCAGGAAATGCAGATATAAGACCACACAAATTTTCTGTGCTACTGAAATACTTTGGACAGTACTGACAACCTTTCCTCATTCGTGCCTCTCATTTCTTGTTCCTTCTTTCTGCTTTTACTTTTTGATTCTTTTGTTTTTGTAAAAGCGTCATAAGGACAATAAGCCGTGTGCTTCCAGAGCTGTGCACTGCAATTTGCAAACAAAGCTCTACTTCATCTTCCCTCTGTCTGGGATCTGCATCTTTTGTCTTTGCAGAGCAAAGGGAAGCAATGAGTCTGGGGAAAATTACAGAATTATCCAAATCCTGATCGTGCCATAAGGAACCGTGTTTCCATCTCCTGTTTTCCTTTAATAAAGTAACAACAGGACATTGCTGTCAGCATTATCTCCACAGCATCTTTGGAAATTAAAGTTGTGTGTAAAATGCATTTTCAGTACAACACAATTTGTTACTCAGCTGAATGTGCAAATTGAGGTATCAGGAAGATGAGGCATTTCAGTTTTCACAAACTGCTGACAGACTGAGTGATCCCTGCCTTGCAGAGGAGCTGAAGTGAGTGGTGGCACGGCACAACCAGCTGTGGGAAGCACTATTAACCTCGACCTTTTAAGGAGCGGAAGGCAGTTTAGCAGAGTATTAGTGTTTTCCTGATCTCCTGATTCAGCCAGAGATGGAGCACAGCTTTGGTGGTGTCTAAATTGACTTCTGCAAAAGTCTGCAGTGCTACACAGAGGCAAAAATATCTTAGCAACCCTTTCCAGACTACATGAATAACTGTGGTTTTAGTTAGTTTTAGTCTGGAAATTTCTGCTAAGAATCATCACAAGTCTTAATTTGTTGAAGTTACCACTCCAAAATTATTTTTCTAAAAATAAGGTGACTTACAGAGAATGCTTTGGACATTTGTATGATGCAAAATTCATATTTTAAGAATTCTGCATTAAAATGTATACGTGGAACAGATCAGGATTGCTGTAAACCCCATTCTCTAACCAAACAACCTGTTTGATGGAACATGAAGGTTATCCTGCTGTAGGTTGATAATTTTTTTTAAAAAGTATACTGCTCAGAAGCCAAATTATTATTATTGAAATATAAACCTAATTTGATGTAATATGAATTATATGGATGTAATTGTTGGAGGCATATAAATTGGAGTAATTTTGGATTAATGGGAATGGGGTCTTTCACTCCTTATTCTTACATATATTCACCTTATTTGCTAATTTTTCTAGGACTGGGAGAAATGCATGTCTGTGTTTGGTGAAATTGTAGGGGTTTATGGTGGATATGCTGTTTTGCTAAAACTGCAAAGATTTTGCAGAAGTCTGTTAAGCTTACTAAAAATGCTGATATAGGTGGAGTATCTCAGGTCCAGGCTGAGGAGAACAGAGCACGTTCTTCCAGTCTCTAATGAGGCCCCGGTGCACTCCAAGGGAACTGGGGAAATAGCATCAGGCTCCTGTTGTTCTTCATCCCCAGGCACGGGGCAGAGCTCTCCTTTGGGGGCCCATGGGCAGGGGCACACCTGGCTGACACACACCGGGGGGTCGGGACCCCAAAACAGGGAGACTGGGACCCCCAATGCAGGGAGGTTGGGGCCCCAAAACAGGGAGACTGGGACCCCCGATGCAGGGAGGTTGGGACCCCAAAACAGGGAGACTGGGACCCCCAATGCCGAGAGGTTGGGACCCCAAAACAGGGAGACTGGGACCCCCAATGCAGGGAGGTTGGGACCCCAAAACAGGGAGACTGGGACCCCCAATGCAGGGAGGTTGGGACCCCAAAACAGGGAGACTGGGACCCCCAATGCCGAGAGGTTGGGACCCCAAAACAGGGAGACTGGGACCCCCAATGCAGGGAGGTTGGGGCCCCAAAACAGGGAGACTGGGACCCACGATGCAGGGAGGTTGGGACCCCCACAACAGGGAGACTGGGACCCCCGATGCAGGGAGGTTGGGACCCCAAAACAGGGAGACTGGGACCCACGATGCAGGGAGGTTGGGACCCCAAAACAGGGGGACTGGGACCCCCAATGCAGGGAGGTTGGGGCCCCAAAACAGGGAGACTGGGACCCCCAATGCAGGGAGGTTGGGACCCCAAAACAGGGAGACTGGGACCCCCAATGCAGGGAGGTTGGGGCCCCAAAACAGGGAGACTGGGACCCCCAATGCAGGGAGGTTGGGGCCCCAAAACAGGGAGACTGGGACCCCCAATGCAGGGAGGTTGGGACCCCCACAACAGGGAGACTGGGACCCCCAATGCAGGGAGGTTGGGCCCCCAGGGCTGCAGGGCTGAGCTCCTGCCCCAGCCCCTCGGGGTCAGCAGGGCAGAGCTCAGCCAGGAGAGGTTTTCTGCACGCTGCTCACCCTTTACCAGATCTGTTCAAACAGGCCCTGACTGACCGGAGCACAGCAGGAGTAGGGGGAATGTGCAGGTGTGGAACAGCGCAGTTCTGTACCATCACAAAGGCATAATTTACTTTTTCATAAACTCGGAATAAAATATGATAAACTATGATAAAATATCTCTGGTTTCACCTACACCTGTTTGAGTGCAATCGGAGAAATCATGATAGTTTTTTATCTCAGATAATCATCAAATTTCTTAAACATGTTTAATTTGTTTTAGTCTATGTTCAACAAAGCCACTTATTTTGCCCTCCTTTTCTTAGGGAGATACAGCAGGTTCTTTGCAATGCTTGTCATGCAATAACCAATTTAATGCAGGATGCATTCTTCTTACAGGATGTTGGAAAAACAATGTCTAAGATTAATTTGGGCATTTTGGGGTACATGTAAATCATAAAAAATGAAGTGCATAAGGTTTGGTATGTACTCCCCAATGTGAAAAACAATATTTCTGAGGTTAGCTACCACAAATCAAGTTGTCATTCTTTTCTGGCTGGTAGTGCTGCACTTACATTTCACAAACCATAACTTTATTTCACAAGTTTGTATTAATGCATTTTGTGAAAGGCTTAGAAAAGGCAACTGTTGGCAAAAGAGAAGCTGAAGAGATGGGAAGGGCTGGGTTTTTAGCCTTGCTCCTCTAAGCTTACCTAACTCTTTAATTTCAAAATGTCTTCCCACTTCCTCATACTTGTCATGTGAGTGACGCACACAGTGCCAACAGTTTGACCATATTTCTTCTTCCAGCATTCTGGAAATGGAAATTCTGGAAAAAATACAAAACGCTCGTTTTTTTCCTACTGTAATTTAAGAGACTTTCAACGCTGGGGAATGTTTCTAAGAGTGAACTCTGTTAATAGTTCTAGTTGTGAAACGGTTTCCACTTAATGCTAGACCCAGCACATTCTTATCAAGGTTAAAATACTCCACCAAAATAGAAGTTATTTCCTCTCCAGGTGAAATTTGAGCAGATGCAGAGTCACTGTCAGTTCCAATAGACGAGAGGCTTTTGTGCATCATCCTTATTTCATCAAGCATGAACGATTCCCATTGAAATCAAAAGGATTTTACCCCTGGTGTCTTTGGATGTGCTGGGACTTCTGTGATGCCTGTGATCTAAAAATATACTTTTGCTCTGCACAATTGACAAGGTGTTCTGAACAGTTAAGAATTGGCAGCCATCAGTGTCATTTGACACAGTTTTGTAGGGGAGAAAATTGAGGCACAGAGAGGTTAAGACATCTGCTGCTGATGTGAGAGAGATAATCCAGAGGTGAAATTGCTGCTCCTCTGAATGGGAACATCTCCTGATGTCAGCTGAGCTAACAGTGTCGCTGCAGGCTGTGACCTTGGAGCTCATTTCTGACACTCCTGTAGCCTCTACAAATCATGAAAAAGAATTCACCTAATTTCCTGAATTACAAAAGTAACGTGGCTCTTCTCCCTCTGCAAGAAAGGACAGAACTTCTTTTTGCTATTAGGTAGCAAAAACAATGCTTTCAAAACACCCCAACGCTACAGATCGGTGGTTTTAAGGGATACAAGGACAATAATATTTCTGCACCTTAACTCCTTCAGAGCATCATTAAGAATAGGGAAATAATCCAATTTAAAAAAAAAAAAATCACAGAATGCATAAGATACCCAGGGAAGACAGATGTCCCAACTGGTAAAGTACCACACTGACAATATTGAAACAAATGATGCCTTTTCTCTAAACAAATGAATGTAAGAACATGATCTGATAGTATTGAGGTGGGAAGGAGAAGACCCTGGAACTGAAGACTTTTGAGTTTCTGTTATTGTTTAATGTTAGACTGGAAATGATGCTCAGGAGATAGAAGCCATATTCTGGCATGACTTTCCCCGCTAGGTAGATACACATTTATTTTCAGGTGAGACTCCCCAATGTCTTTGATAGAGGCAAACTTTCCATTTCCATGCCTGACTTCTTTTATGCTTCAGCAGTTTATTTGACTATAGCTATCATTTACCCTGATGTATATTGGACAGCAAAAATATCCATTGCTGGAAGGGGTGGCTGTTTCGGTTCCTCTTGTCATTTCCAGCTGAAAGGAAATGCATGTGTAGAACAGAAGTGAAATATTTCTGCCTGTCTCTCCTGTGCTTCATGCTGGGAGCCTTAGACACACTGAAAGATGATGAAGAACCTCTTTTAGGTGCCCAAAGTCATCTTGTCAATTTTGTCAGCATTCGTCATTGCTGAGGTCTGTATCCCTGGTCAGTGATTTCTCCTTCCTAAGACCCTTTTGTGGTAAATGTGATTGCAGCGCCCACAGCTTTTATTTGCAGACAGTGCTGTGCTGCTCTGAGGGATGGCTCTGGGCCATCCTGCGGGTGGAAATGTGGACACTTAGACCTAGACCACAAACGTGCCCAGGTGATGGATTGCAGTCAGTAATTCAAGGAGAATTTGAGGCCGAAATGGAATTGTGGAGCATGGCTTTACCTCCTTTTTTGTGTCTGTGTATGGACCAGACAGCTGGCACTCAGACCTTCCTCTGCTTAAACCGAGGGGCACAGGAAATGTTTCCACAGATCCTGCTCCTGTCTCTCCCAAGCTTGGCCAGGAGTTAAAGTGGAATATTTTTGCCTATAAAGGTGGTATTCATCCAAAGCTGCCCAAAAAACCTGTTGCAAACAGGAACTGAATTTTATTGTAGTGTTGGGATAGTATTATTAAACCTGATGTATTATTACTGATGAAAAACCTCAGGCAGACAACGTATTAATTTTTCCAGTTCCTCTATTTTGAGAACTAGATCCATAAATATTACATAAATCTGTGGCCACTGTTCCTCTCCTCAAGCCATTTTTTTTTTCAAATGTGTCATTTCTTTAAAGGTTATTAGGATAACATCACAAAAGAAATCCTATAGCCCTAGGAAACATAATTGAAATTATTTCTAAATTGTTGTGACCTTGTGACTGCAGTTTCTGCTGATAGCTATTTTTCTGAAGATCTTGACTGAAATATCACTCTCGCGCTGTTAAACAATGAGAGTTATTTCTCACAATGTGTGAAGTAAGGCAGAAGTTTTTTTGAATGCATTCTAGCCCCTTCACAGAAATCCTGAGCGGTGTTTGGCAGTGGGACAGGCTGGGGCTCAGCAGGGCCCTGGGCTCCGGGCACTCCCTGGGGGCTGCGGACACCGAAACTCAAATTATCCTCCTGGGCCGGAGTGAGGACGCACCGTGTGTGTTGAGGTTCACGGGGCACCGTCCAGCCGGTGCCTCCGTTGTCACGGCAGAGCCACAGCTCACTGCTGGTACCACAGTGAACATTCCCCTGTGTGATCCCTGCAGTGGGTTCGTTCCAGGAGCTGGGTGTGGAAGGCTTTGAAAGGATTCTTGGAGCTGATGTCCCTTTGTCCTCAGAAAGATGAGTTCCTGCTCTATTGTTGCCCAAACCCCAATTCTGAATTTAATTTCTCTCAGTCTCTACAGCAATTTTCTGATTTTTGAGTTGGAAAAGGCAGAAATTCTTTTATAACTCGGATGAAATTTTCGCTGGGTTTTCAGCATTATGACTCAACACCATTTTCCGTAAGAACATTAGTCAGAACTTGATACAGAATAAGATAACTGCTCATTTCTGAAACTTCAGTCTATGGGATGGATTTTCTAATAGAAATGGAAGAGGTTGTTTTGGCGTTCAGATTGATTACTTTCTTGGTAATTAGTGTGATGGGTGTGTGGAGAGGGGCAGTGGAATGACAAATGTTCGCGGCTACAAAGTTAACGCCTTGACTGATAAAACATCAGAGCGCAGAAACCATTTTTAAAAACAATGGATAAGAGTCAATAGTGCTGACTGTCTGCAAATTGCTCTTGCACAATCCTGGTGATTAATTGCTAATTAGTATGTGCTTGAACTTGGCAGGGTAAGCACGCAGGAGGTTGTTCCGTGTAAGAGTGGATATTTTTCCTTCACATTTTAGAAAATTTAAAAATCTTTAGTTTAGCTGTGGGAAGTAACTTGCTGTGCTTTTTTTCATGATATGCATTGGAATACTTCTCCTTTCCAATAAACTCTGATTTACAAGTCACAGTCAATTTAAGAGAGGTGTTGAGCACAAGGTTTCATAGACAAGATGTTGCAGATCATATTTTATTTAGCTCAGTGTCAATACTTACAAAGTAAAAAAAACTATGACAAGCCAGTCTAAAATTAATACTTAAAATCCCATTTGGATGTGTCAAAAGTTCAGAAAAAATTACTTAATTTTTTTTTGTCTAATGACATTCTATCTATCCTCACCAGGAACTTTGTCTAAGCTTGCAGGAATTGTTTCCTGACATGAATTACGTGTATGCTTACAGCTAACACGGACTGGAGTGTGCTCAGCAAAACAAGGAACAGAGCATTTCCAGACTGCTCGGCATTAATTAACTCATTCTCACCTACACACTTAGGAAATGAGATATCACATACAATTTTTCACTGGGAAATTAAAAATCATATATAATAATAACTAATTTGTCCTTGACAAGCATTTGACAGAGGAGGTTCACATCACCTGAAAAGGAAGCTTCTGTAACAACAATTCCTTCACTTCATTTTCAGAACCAATATGCTTTTCATGTTGGATGAAAGAGAATTTATTTATTGCTGGGATGATTTATTTGCCTCTGGTTATTTATGCAGCTATTTATTTGAATATAGACTTGAGAATTCAAGCAAATGCTCGCTGTCCATCACAGAGTTATTTTAGAAAGATTTATTTGTATCACAAATATAAATTTAATTCTTTTTTTCCCCCCAAACTGCTGCTTTTGAATGAGTCACATTCCAATCAGCTCAACACCTAATGAGGGTGAGTTGTGAGAGGGTAATTGCAGGAGCTTTCTGGAAATCAGGCCTTTAAAACCCGGTGTTCAGGTGGTTGTTAGGAGCTTTTAAAGCCTCTTTCCTTCAGGGGTTTTGTCTGAAGTTAAACACAGGAGAGTCATGGCAGCATCTCCCTCGCAGGCAAGCAGTGATGATTTGTGGGGAAATTAGTACAAGCAAGGTGGGTAAATAGGGATTTGAAGGAGAAAGGACGTTCTTGATATATGGAAAGTGATAAGCCCCAGTAGGGGTAAAGGATGGCAATGAATTCCCGCGGGGAAGTAAAGACCTACTGATTAGGATGCAAATACCTGTAAGAGAACTGAAATCAGTCTTAACCTGATTTAAATGCCAAGAACAGTTCCCAGGACACGGTCAGGTATCTCAACAAGGCTGTATAAATGAGCCGTCAATCCAAAAAGAAATTTAAATTGATCTGTCAGAAGCAGCAGCCTGTTAAAGTCTTTTATACACAACACAAAATGATAGATCAGAACAGAACCAGTACAGAACAAAAGGTACAGGATTAATTGTAGCATCAGTGATGTGACAGGGACTAAACACGGAGTATTTAATCCCTTGGGAGGTGCCTTTCCAGATTAAAATGCTGGGAAAAGGAAGGGCAAATTTTCCATCTCCATGTTTTCTAAGCATAGAGGAGGATGAAATTGGTTACATTTACACTGAGAGATGTGTAATTTGGAAAACCCTTGCAGAATATGGGACTTGTTGAAAGATGATGCCTCAGAGCAGGTGAAGGACTGGATAGGAGGAAAACAGACTGCATGATGTTGTCGAACCCCTTTCAGCTCATGTTTCAATGACACTGTACCCTGAAAATCCTGATTTTCTAATTGAACACAATTTATACATTCAATGTTCTTTCTCTTTGTTGTCTGGAAGGGGCCTGTTTTGCAATCTGAATATTTTCCTTCCAATGCAGAGATGTGTTTTTCCTTTCTTATACTTTTTTTAAATCAGGAAGCAATTACTTCTTCAGTCCATGAATTTATTAAATTCTATATATACAAAAAAACTATAGAAGGAAATATGTACCTATAAGAGAAATCTTATATATATAAATAAGCAATTTGCACTGTCAACTCAGAATTTTCAAGATGTAAAAATTAATAGAATTGGGATTATTTCTCCAGAAAAAGATAAATTAATTGCCAAAGTATAACAGAACCTGATTGATTCTATTGCTGTTGAGAAGAAGAGCCATTCTTTAATAGAAATGTCTGATCTCGCTATGGAAGAAAGAACCAGAGGCAATAAATGTGTTTGTGACCTTATTTGTTTGCTGTGACAAGGAAAATTCAATGTCCTTAAAGATAATGCATTTTCTTTCTGGTTTAATTTAACATTAAAATTACATGGCTCAAGACAAACACCCTTAGTACATCAGTTTAATAATCGTATTGATCGGACCGTGCTGCGAGACAACAGATTTGTCTTGTACTGCTGCCTCTTGGTACTTTGATAATTTTCTACCCTCTCTATTTGCAAACAATGTTAACTTTAAAATATACTTAAAATACTCAACTCTCAAACAGTTTGAAACACCAAGAGTAATCAATGACCTCAGCAACACTTAGATCACCAGTGATGCAGAAAGTCTAAAAAGAGTCAGTTTTGGAGGGCACACTGCTGTTGTGCTGCAGCATCTCAGTGGAATACCTGGTTTGGTGCTGCTGGTTGTTACTTTTGGACAAGGACCGATCAGCAGAAAGATTTGAGAACACTTCTTAGATAATCAGTGGGAAGAAGCCTTTGTGCACACACTTCACCTGTACATTCAGAGCAGCACGCTTTGGTAGAGCATTTCCTCATACTCACAGAATATTTGAGACTAAAACCACTCCACAGAGTTCTGCTGACAATAATCACAAATACAGGGCTCGCTGTAACCATGGCAAACCCCTCCGTGGATGTGGGAGACACGTGCCGTCTCATTTTCTGCACATGAAGCACCACAGATTCTTCAGCTTCAAAGACTTAGTCACAAATGACTTTCTGTGAAGCTCATCTCTCACTACATTTAAAATAATATAGCTTTATATTTCTGTATGGATGTGTCCTTGGTTCTTTGGAATATCCGTATGAAATCTGGTTTTCCCTTCTGTTTAGATGTGATATTCCACTATTCAAATTCACAAAGCCAAAAAATAATTGATACTGAAATTCAAATACATTCAAATACAGTCCAAGCAGCCTGCCTTCACTGCATTAAGATTCATAAGGTAGCCCTGTTACACCATTCTGAGCTCTGAATGTGCACCCAAAATAAATTAAATCCACCATGAAATATTTTTTCATCTCATAATGGGCCACTAGTGAGCTGTCTGCACATGGCAGCTGAGAGCAAACAGCTGGAACATGCTAAGGGTAAACACGTCACACTTGGATCAGACAGCAGGCAGAGTTTTGGCTGTCTTCACACTCACTTTATTCACAGGCTTCTAGGGAGCAATTCTGCAATTCTCACCAACCTAGGGGAGAAGAAAATCAGACTAAAATACAGTTTCAGACAGCATTATGGTGGAATATACAATATAAACAGAATAGGACATGCTGCAAATGCTGTTGGATGAAAGCCTAAACAGTAAAGGATGTGTGATGCAGAAGAGTTCAGAGCTTGTGGAAGCTTTTTAAAGAGCACAGTTTTTCATCAGAAAATGCTTGTTCAATGGAATTGAGACATTCCTTTAGCTCTGCCAGGTCACATTTCCTGGAAGAAATCCTTCCAACCACCCATTTCTGGGCCATTCGTTCCCATATCTATCTATGTATCTCTATCTATCTATCTATCTATCTATCTATCTATCTATCTATCTATCTATCTATCTATCTATTCTTTCCCTTTCCCCACGTGTAGAGATTGCTCTGGATTGTTTGGTTTGGGAGGCTTCACCTCCAGCCTCCTCAGGCTGACTCTGGGCTCTCCTTGCCATGACAGAAACATTAAGAAACTCTGTTTCCATTCTTCTGATTGGTTTCTTTTAATTCCCACCTTTGGAAGATTTCTTACTGCTGAACGTTGGTTCTGATACTGAACAGACATCACTTGCACCCTTCCCCCTCCTCGCTGCAGGTCTGAAAACGAGGGATTTCTGCAGGGTGGAAATTCTGGCCCCGTGTCTGTCCTTTCACAGAACTGCTGTGAATTTCAGCAGAGAGAGGAGTCAGAGCAGCCACTGGAGCTGCAGTGTGAGCTTTGGACTGGCAGGGAATTCTGAGGGGTGAGGTGCACTAAGGGCTTGTTTGATGTGGGAATGGGCATCCCAAAATCAGAGTGACAGAGCCCCGTGCAGGACCGTGACCCCTCTGCCCAGCTCTGCACAAGTGCAGCCCCAGGGAGCCCCAGGCCCCTGAGTGACCCAGCCTGGCAGAAATTCTGTTCCCACAGCCTGGGGCAGGAGTTATTGCAGTCATTGGCTGCATTTTCTCTTTAATTCATAAAGCTCCATGGTGATTTGCGTCTTACATTGCACACCTAATGGATTACAATGGAAAACAGACCACAGTGTGGAGTTGTACAGAAAGGGGTGGATTTTGAGATGATTTCACCTGCTAGCAGCCTGCTCTAAATTAACAGCACTGGAATATTTATTCTTTTTCTGGCTTTAGAAGTAATGCGATATTTGGAGTTTAAACTTCTTTGGTAGTCTCTAAGCATTATGATTATAGACTGTTCCCTGACCGAGGTGGTGCAGAAATTGTCAAAAAATATTTTCTGAGATAAACACAGGCTTTCTTTCTGTCAATGAAATACACTTACCCCTATAATTTCTCATCTTTAGCCTTTTCTTGCTGTACTTGCAACAGGCTGGAAATCAACGAAGCCTTGAATTGCATGGATGTTTATTTAGAGGAAAGAAACACATTTATGTAAATCAAACTATAAAAAGATCAAGAAGCTTGATGACTGTGAAGTGTTGAGAGGATCTCTAAAAATATCAAATAAACAGCATGTTAAGAGTGCAGCTTTGCAGACACTCAACCTTTCCTTTTCAGGCTATCAAACAAGTCAGCATCCAGGGAGTTAATGACAAATGAAACTCTCTCTCTGGGGAAGCAGAATAAAAGCTAACAGGGTGTGTGCTTCAGTTCAGATCTTTTTCTCTATCTAAAGAGCAGTTGATAGAATAGCAATAGTGGTTTCTGGGGTTCTGCAGGGTGGTTGAACACTGGGTTGTGGAGCCCTGCACTGCAGGAGGCTCCAACCATCCCAGCACATCCAGAGCACTTCTAGCTTGTCACACACGTGGAGAACAAGTTTTTGAAGAAACCTGTCGGAGTAGTTTGACTCTGAATAGAACTATTTAAAATTATTTCCACTTCTCTGTTTCACAAGGAGACCAGAACTTTAAAAATTCCATTCATTCCCTAATTTCTTAATACAGCCATGAACTCTCAGACCTTCAATGACTGGTAGAAACGAGTTCTGGTAGATGTCCTTGAGAACATCCCAGCAGCTCCTGTGCTGGCTGTGACCCTGTGCAGCTCCTCTGGACATTCACTGATGTCTCTGTGCTGGACCTGGTCTGGATGGGGAGAGGAATGACCCCTGCCACGCTGGCAGTCACTGTGGGACTTCAGGGAATGAGCTTCAACGGCAAATATTTTATCCTCTTGACAGTAAACACTTCAGAGTTCCTTTCAAAGGGTAATAAAAATGAAGTGGCTTAAAGAAAAGAGGAAAAGGAAAAGGACCTATTTTGTGTTTCAGAGGTTTGCTGGCAGGTCCTGAGCGGGTGTAAATCAATTCTGCTCCATTCAGGTCAGGAGACGTCTGGTGATTTATCCCGGCCAGGAGCTTCACCTTTCACCGCGCTCTGCCCATGCAAGGAATGCATTTCATGGAGGTGTTTAATTGCTAAAAAAGTGGAGCCAGTTTTGACCAAATGTGAAACAGCATCATAAATTAAAGAAATATGAAAATGCAAATATACATTTGCATTAGGGGGAAGATCATCCTGTGCCCAGAGGCTCTGCTGGCCAGGTACCCCTGCCGTGCTTTCCATTCAGCTGCTGCAAGGGGAGCCCTGGTTAATTAAAAAACTCTTTTCCTCTGTTAAAGAAAAAAAAAACCCTGTTAATTTCCAGTTCCATTACGATGGGATGACAAAAATCAATGTCTGGCTGGGATCAGTGGAAGGTTACTGTTCTGACAGGGCTCTGTCGGAGTCCAAAGGCTCTGCGGAGGGAGGGGGTGAATTCCATCGCTTGGAATTGCCCTCCCGCGGAATTCTCTGCGGAGGAATTACCTGTTGCACTGGGGCGGGGTGTGGTGCGGGTGGCACAGGGGATGTGTTCCCTCAGGGGAAACTCAGCCCCCTCAGCAATTCAGGCTTGGTTTGGGATTTGGGGAGGGTGGCAGAGTGTCCCTGGAGGGCAGGGGCAGTGACCAGGGACTGCACATCCTGCTGAGGTAACTCACTCCCTTCTGTTGTGCATTCAAGTGCCAGGGCTGGCAAGGGCAACCTCTGTTTCATTTGAGGAATGAGAACTTCAGTGGCTGTAATCTGACGTTTGACCCTCTAGGACCAGCGCGTTTAGCGTGATTTTTAGAGTAAATTATTGTCAGAACAGACATAATTATTAAAGCAAGGATGCGGATATAAGGTTTGAGAGATGGACACGCAAGCCTGCTGTCCTCTCAGTGTGGTTTTGAACGTTGGTCTGTGTGATACCTCAAACATCCTCAGCAGATGCCAGACTTCCATCAGGCCCTGATCCTCCATTTATTGCCACCACTGAGCAGAAAATACAAGGGAAGAAAAAACCTGAATTGTTGTTTGTCGTGAGTTATTACGAGAAATCAAATATGGCTGTAACCGTGGCCTTTTCATAGTGAAACAACGGGGAATCCTGAATGGCAGAGTGAGAGATGACAATTCTCCTCATATTCAATGGCCAAAATACTGAATTAATTTGGATTCCAATCTCCTTGAAAACTTTAATGAAGGGGGAAACAAGCCAGATTTCTCAGTCTTTTCCAAAGCACTCAGCCTCACCCCAGCTCCGTGCTTGGCACCTTTTTGTTCTCTTTTCTAATTTCAGTGCTTGTCTCTTTTCTAATTTCTGTGCTCGTCTACAAGGCCAGACTTCTTTCTTGTAGACCAGTCTTTCATTTTGCTCTCTCAGGCTTCCATCTCCCAAGGTAACTGGAATGTATCCTAATTAAGTTTTGTTAATTTGAGGAGGCCATTATATACCTTGGATGGGAAATAGTGTACGAGGGTCGATAATTATCATCGTGCTGGTTATTAAGCATTTCAGACTGTCTATCTGCTCTATTGACAACCTATTTGCAATCATCATTTTTAGATGAATATTCATAATGACTGTAGAAATATAAAATATGATACTTGGCAACATTTATGCAATTAAATAGACAATTAAATTCTGCTGGTAGCAGTGGAAATTAAAATCTTCAGACTGATTAGAAGGTTAGGCTCTATTAATTTTCACCCTCTATACATCCATCCCTGTAGCTCCCTGTCCTCTTTAGATGTTTCAAAGGTGTTCATCTGTGCCCTTGAATTATAGACTAATTTAAAATATTTTATCATAGTGCAAAATGACACATCTTTAAAAATGAATATGTGTTAATAAATCTTATTTACATAAACATCCACATAGATTTCTTAATCTCTCAAATGTAGAAATGTAATTTTTCGTGCAATCACAGGATTTAACAGTTTTTCAGTGTGAAAAAAATTATCCCATTTGAACAAACTGAAGAGAGATTAGGCCTATGCTTGTTTTATGGGTAGAAGTTTCGTTTGAATAAGATCCATATTTATTCCTGAGTTTCTGAAGGTGCCAGAGGCTGGGCTTCCCTGGAGTTACCTCCCAGGAACTGGAGCGTTCCTCCTTTCCCCGCTTGGCTCAGGCTGCAGGAGTGTTGGCTGTTGTGGTCTTTTACAAAAAGCGATCAGAATCCAGCTGCAGTTCTGTGACAATCCGCTGCTGTCATGGAAAAACCTCAGGCTGATTGCTCTGCTTCGGAGTCTCCCTCACTTTATTGCAGAGAAATGGGAGATTTGCAGTGGGATTTCTTCCCAAATGAAATACTTTGTTTGTGGAATTTTTGTTTGTGTTTTACAGCCATTGTCAGGAAAGAGAAAGGAGGGCAGAGGTAAAAGCTGCCTTAAAATGTTCCTGTCTGTTGAATTTCAACAGAGAGTTCTGCTGGCTTCCTTCGGAGCATCCTTCAGAGTGCCTGCTCAGCCTTTACAGAGCCCTGAGAGTCCATTTATTTCACACATCAATTACACACTTGACATTTTAACACTGTGCCTCTGATTTTAATGGGTTTTAGGAACTGCATTATGATTAGAGAGAAATGCTTCATTCAGGAAGGGAGACACCCATCACTTACATAAAGAATAGAAACATAAATTACAAAATGTTAAAATTAATGTAATGGGAACTCCAGAAAAAATATAAAATACCTGTAGAATTTCCATCTCTTCAGCCATTTCTCCTGTGCAAGTCCAGAAAATGCTCTACTGCTCTGATATTTGAATCTTCCTTTGAGCTATTAAGAATAGGATTTCCCTCATGGTTATTACTTGCCACAGCCTTTAATATTAATTGAAGGCCAGTTCAGTGGAATTAGAAGGGTTCTGAGATCACTATAAACGTTATTCTGAGTTAAAGAGATTCTCAAGTGTTAATTTGATGCTTTCAGCTTTCCCCTTTGCAAGACCCATCACTTAGAAAAGCCAACTGCACGTGGCTGATGCTGAGATCATCCTCCCGGCTCCTCCCTCTGAGAGTTGTACCCTTTGTTTATGTAACAAACTCTTTGTATGTTTATTTAAAACATATTTCAGTAGCAAAGATACTTCTCTAGTGTAACAAGAAATTTTTGAGTGCTATTTAAATCGCCTCAGTTACAGAGTGAAATGACCTGCAAGTAATTATACAACAAATTTACTGGTATTTGATTAGCAGCTGCATTTCAAAGCCTTGCATTAATGGAACATGATAACCGGACTTTCATCCTCTGCTGAATTTATTAATTAGTGTTTGAACTTCACAGAGGATTCCTACCTCTGTAGAAGCTGGAGAAGAGAATGTTTGACAAACGTAAACCCTTTCAGTTGGTTGTTTTCCAAGAATAAGGAAAAGACAAATGTGTACAGAAAATCTTAAGAGAAATAGAAGTCAGACACTGTTCTATTCACTCTCGCTTCTTCAGGTGGTGCTTTAACTACTTTAGGGAGCTCTTGAGCTCTGAGATTTTTCAGCCCCTGTGAGCATTGGTATCAGGAATACTTAACTCCTGTTTAAAAAGCTAGATTCTTCTCAGGAAAATGAGATAAAAAGCAATCTACCCAGTCTGCAGGCTGAGTCCAGCCAAGTATTTTCTCTTTGTCGCTAATAAGAAAAACAGCATGTGTGCAAATTGAACTTGAACTGAATGTACACACGCAAGTGAGCAAAAATTCATCTTTTGGGAAGTCTGTGTCTATGGCATGAGCCTGTGTGTCTGAAATCTGTGTACTAGTGTCAGTGGCTCTGGGCAGACGGGAATGAGTTCCCATGGAATAATTCCATTTAACTGTGCATGTTCATCTCTTATTTAGGGTATTTCACATATTCCTCTTGAAGTCTGTAGGAAATAAGAACCCATTATCATTTCAATGCAGGGAAATGATAGCTGGATTATTAGGAGTGTCTCGTGCAGGGCTGGAAGTCACAACGTTGTATTTGATTAAATCTACCTAATGACACCAGTGGGGCACTCAGGGCTCCACAGCCTGCCCTGGCAGTGTCCTAAAGGTCTCTGAGAACCTCACTGCAAATAAAATCCCGATGCAGAGGAAAAACAGCAGGACAAGTTCTGGGAGTGCAGTTCTTCCCTCCCCACAGGGACGGGGACCAGAACAAGGCTGTGGCCTGAGCCATTGTCACTGGGATGATTTTCACTGCTCCAGCCACAATCCGTCCCCCGGCACTGCCAGCCCTGCCTGGCTGAGTGATCCCAGCACTGCCCAGGCTGTAGGGCCTGTTTGCTGAAAATTCAAATCATCTCTTTGGCTGGGAGCTAACAGGGGCCAGGAGTGCCCGGACACTCAGTGACCTGGTCTCAGCAGAAAACCTTTACTGATCACCGCAGGCGTGGTGGCTTCTCATGGCCCACAGTGTGAACTGATGGTGTTGTCATCTGTTTAGGGTTTTAAAGTGTCTCCCAGGGCAGGAGACACTCATATGGCCACATATTGCTGCCTTGCCACCTACTGCCTATCGCTGTGCCAAGGGAAATACAGGCTGGATATCAGGAAAAGGTTTTTTACAGAAAGGGCAATAAAGTATTGGAATGGTCTGCCCGGGGAGGTGGTGGAGTCACCATCCCTGGATGTGTTTAAGCCAAGACTGGATGTGGCTCTGGGTGCCAGGGTTTAGTTGAGCTGTTGGGGCTGGGTTGGACTCGATGATCCTGGAGGTCTCTTCTGACCCGGTCATTCTGATCTGATTCTGATTCTGATTCTGGTTCTGATTCTGATTCTATCAGTGTCTCCAGCTACAGGATCAGAGGGGTTTCTGGGAAATCACTCTTAGGACTTTCAACAGGAAAAAAAATTGTCTCAGAAGATGAGAATCTGTTTCTGATGTGATTTTTTTTTTCCCCCCTTCTGGAATTACTTCTGACTTATGAATGAAAATGAGAAGTTTTATGGTGTTGCTGTTTAATGTACTTAAATTCTGATATGACAGACTATACTATCACTACAGGAAGTAAATTAAATCCTCATCAAAGTGTTATGCACAGCCTCTGGGCTGGGCTATGTAGGACATAGTGCATAAATTGTATCGCTTGGCCCAAGGCACAATAAATCATCTGCACTTCTGGGTGCAATTTCCTCTGCATTTTCCCCAGCTCCAAAGTGCAAATACAGAAGATGAGCAGAAAGTTACTGGTTTATGCAGCATTGGCCTCAAGACCCAAACCAGCATGTGATCTACTTAGAAGTCACAAGGAATTTTAAAAATAAATTTGGAGCTCAGTCCGGTGGCTCTCCAGTTTCTGAGTGCTTAAGGTATTTTCAAATCTGGTTTTCAATACTTAGAAATGTATTGAAAATGGAAGTGGTTGTTGCCTAAAATTCACTTGCAAGGATGGGATCGTCCAGGGGAACAGTTTACTGGTTTCAGCAGAGACGTGGCCGCAGGTGCCTGCTAGAGGTAACTCAGGGCACAGAATGCACCAGGCAAACATTCCTTCCCTCCTTCCTTCCACTCTGAGCCCCTGGATGGGATGGGTGCACAGCAATTGCGGCTTGGTGTCCCTCTGCAGAGGGGTATTTGCATGGAATTCTCAATTATTCATAAGTTCTCTTCCAAGTTGCAGTGTAAGTACGTAGATTAAATTATGTCTAAGACCATATACACGAATACTGGGGATGTCTTGGTGGCTGTAAATTCATAGGGTCACATATTGATCTTTTGACTTAATTATATAGTGTTTTATTGAGCAAATGCCACAGGCAGAGGCTAAGGGAATAAACTGCTATCTTTATTAAGAGTATCTTGATGTCAGCTTGCAAAGAGAACTGTGTTGTTAAACCATTTTTTTCCAGAGGAAGAGTGCTGAGTTGTAATACAATACTAAGTGTCTTTAAAAAAAACCTGAGGGCAACCCCTCAGCTCATCCCACAAAGTGGGAAGACACGAGGCCATTAATATGTTCAGATATTTATACGGAGCAGATTTTCCCAATGAATCCAGGTAATTATCCTCCCCTGTGATGCATCTAATTGATGTTACATTTACAGTAATAAACACCAAGTCCGCATTATATTGCGCTGATATTTAGAAACTCTGCCAAGGTGCTGTGCCTGAAGGTTTACAGGGAGAAGTAAAAATGCTACAGACAAGCAGGGGGAAGAAAATAATAAAAGATTCTTGGTGAAATTGACTTCCTTGCGGTTTTCAGCTCCAAGGACCTGTCCAGCACTCCCTGTGCTGTTCACCAGTGGTGAGTGAAGCTGTTGTGCCCTGGCTGAGGATCAGGACACAGACAGTGTCCGCACCGCTGGGATTCCTGGAACTGCTGGGCTGAAAGAACCCGGAGGGGCCATTCTTCCGAGGACCACGGGATGTGTCCTTGGGGATGATGTGACATGCAAGGTGTGATTACCCTGCTGTACTGATAGGTTTTGGTAATTGTTTATAAACTGCCAGGCTCGAGCTGCAGTTAGAATTTATTGACTGATAACTGTCCAATTATTCGAATATAGATAATGAAGGAGAGAAATGGCTCTGTTGACTGTTGATATCACTCCATGTAATTACACAACTTCCTGGTGCGTGCTGCTCTCCCTAAATGGCTGCAAAGCTGACAGAGACACACTCTGTTGCTTGCAGCAGGAATAATTCCCTTGGACAGTATTTTGAAGGAACTGATACACCACAGATTTAGTGAATTTTCAGCACACTGAGACTGAACACTGGCCGTTGCCAAGCGTTCTCCTGAGTACTGCAGAGGATAAACCACGAAGAGAACAAGAATCTGATTGTTATAAATAGGGAGTTCCAGTTTAATATAGTGAGCACTCAGCACTTGAAGCGTTTTAAGTCCTGTCTTAAGACACTGAGTCATCACACGTAATTATTGCTGCTCCTGATGTTGCTCTGACCAGTTTCTTAACCAGGCTAGGACAGACTCCTTCAGGTGGTCCGTGTATCTGAACATGTAATCTGCTCCTGGTTCTGGTCTTCAGGCTGTTTTTCTGTTGAAATGAGCACAAAAACAGCTGGGTCTTTGTGGGAAGCTGGGATAGAAAATACCTTAAATCCTTCAGTCTTCTCTGCTGCCTCCCGCTGGCTCACAGTTCCCTTAGAGAATCTCCACCTTTCCTGTCTCATGGTACTGAAAGAACTTTTTTGCCGTTGCCTCTGATATTCCTTGCCAGCCATGACTCCCTTTTAACCTTTGTTTTTCTGATTGTGTACCTGTCTAGTTCTGTAATATCTTTCCATTTCTCCTTTATGCTGTGTTCTTTTTAGATGTGTAAGTTCTTTAAAGAGTGGTGCCAAGTGTTTTCCCTCTGTGGTACGCTCCTTTGCCTTTGTGTTTTCATAGAGTCTGTTTTAATATCTGCCAGTTCTTCTGCACTCCTTTTTCCCTTAGAATTTCTTCCCAAAAGGTCCAACCTACTGTCTCTGTGAATCTGCTGAATTTCACTATTCTCATGCAACAGAGGACTCAGACTTTTCTTTATTCCCCTCCCAAATTTCTTTCTACTTTCAGATTCTTACTTATCTCCTCCTTATGAGTTAGAATTAAATCCCTGCCCCCAGCAACTTCCTCTGCCATCTGGACAAGTGACTATCCCTGAAATACAGCAGATGTCTTCCGGGCAGTCTGAATTTTCCTAACATTTTTCAAGACATGGTTTGAGAATAAAATCTGTCTTTGCAACTTTGTCCTTTAGATTTATCTGTTAACTATAATCTGGTGTGATTTCCCTCTTTATGTGCTGGTAACTTGCACTATACAAGACCTTTTCAACGGTATTCTTTAACTTTTTAGGGCAAGAGGAAATGCTTGAGGCTCAATCTGCAAAGAACGAGTCATCTTTCACTCAGCATTCTTACAATTAAGCAGACAAGGCAGCCTCAAAGTAAGAGAGTCAGTGTAATTGCCATTATTCCCCATTTCATGCCGGGGACTTCAAACACAGCGACTGGCCAAGGGTCATTCCTTGTATCTGTGGAGGACTTGAGGATTGTGTTAAATCTCCTCCATTCTAGTCCAGTATCTAAGTGACGAGGACGTTTTTCTTGTACTAACCTAGTTCTAGTTCACTTCTTAACAGTTACTCGAGTTCTTTGTCACCCACTTTTGGTATAATTTATTAATTGCCTCACATTTAGAGGGTTTTAAGCCTTATTGAATAATAAATTGCCTTCTTTAAGGGTTTCTTCAGAGAGACAGATCATGGATGGAAAGGTGAAAAAATGAGGATGAGATTTAAGGGAACCAGAAATGGTATTTTTGTTTCACATGTTTATGTAGCTGGTTTACCTGTCCACAGACATTTTATAGATACATGTGTATGCATGTAGGGGTGAATGGATGTGTTCAGTTTTACGTCCATAACTCCTGGTTTCCTGGCCAGCTTAGATAATGGTGATAAATGTCATTTATGCAGTTACTGTGTAGCCTTAGATGCGAATAATGTATTCCAAGCCTCGGTTCTCACAGTTGGCAGGTGGAACAAGAGAGCCCAGGGCGGACTGCAGGGCCACAGCTCAGGGTCACGGCTCCATCCCTGCGGGAAGGAGGGAAGGGGAGGAATATTCCCGGTTCAGGCCTGCACAGCTCCCAGGCGGCTGCACCCTGAGCTCCTGCACTTCTCCAGGAGCCGCCTTGGGCTCTGGACAGCTGCACTCCAGATCCTTTGGCTACAGGACATCAAACCTGCGCCCGCTGTGCCGCACACTACACGTCTGCCTCCAGATCAGGAATTAGGAAATGCTAGAATGGCATGCAGCAGTATTCATGTGTATGAGCATTTATATGTGTGTGCCGGACATTTGAGGTTCTCATCTATGGCTTTAGTAATTTAGATTTTGCTCTCTGATTGCCTTTGGGGTGTCTGCAGGCTTTTCTTGCATTTGCAGGGCATTTACATTTAAAATTGCCTGTGATGTTCTCTCTTTCCACTGTTCTAATTTCTCAATGTCATTTTGATTATTAGCATTTTTTTGATACAAGTTCAAGTACTTTTCTCCTTTCTAACTACACAGCTTTCATATTCCCCAAGCATCTATTTACTTTCCAGTAAGCTTTAGTGTGCCTTTTTGTAGGCAGATATCTAATTTCCAGTTGCTCCCTTCACTTGCAGACTGGCTTATTTTTATAATTTGTCTCATTATTTCTCCTTTTTAATCTTTATATTTCAAGGGAAACGGGATGACACATTTCATCTGCATTCCACTCATTATGAAGTTTATTTTAATTGACACAGCTCCTCACTGAAGGACAGATGATTTGTCTCCAGCTCTTGCTCTTCTCCAAGGTGAGCTGGAGGGGATGGCAGCAGCAGCAGCAGCCTGGCCTCTGCAGGGGCCCCGCTCAGCACCAGCCTCCAGCCCAGCTCTGCCATCCTCATGCTCACCCTCATTCCCGTTCCTGTGCCATGTTTATTCCTGCCCACCACTGCTCACGGGCGCTCCCATCCTGGCAAAACCTCCTGGGGAAACAGCAGAGCGCAGAGCGCCATCACAGGACTGTCTCCGCTTCTTGGTGACACTGAACAGCTTCTCCAGAGTTAAACACGTGTCTTGCACGGTTCAGTTCCAGACAAGGCCTCAGAAACCAGAGTTTATGTCAGACACTCTGGCCTTGTAGCCGCCCACCTCGTTAATGTTGCCATTGTTTTACTGCTCGGTTAGAATTTAATTTACTTGAAACGTGGAACAGAATTTTTGGAGGAATATTCTTGGAGGAATTGGAGTGTTTTTCCCTTTACCCAGGTAAGCACTGGTGCAGGGTCACAGGTGTGGCATTCCTGGGGTTGGTGTCTCCTCAGTTAGCGGTGAGTCTGTGACTGCCAACTGTGTTCTGATGAAATACTTGTGATTGCACCTTTGGGAACAATTCCTGTTTTGGGGGACTTTAAAGCACAGACTGAAACAAATGGAATTTTTTTTACTGTTTCAAAATGCTTCTGTTAATGATGGTCTGGAGATGTTAATTTTCACTCTCGGTGGATTACAGAAATTTACAGAAGAAAATGTTCTTTGTGTTGGAGAAAGAGAGGCAAGGAAGATATAAAGACATGTCAAGTCTTTGTCCTGAAAAATTCAGATTTATGCCATTTATGAACATAGCTTTCACACTGACTATTTCTCTTCTAGTGAATTTAATTAATTTCCCTACTGTGGTTAAAAGAGCACCACTTTACAGCTGTGAACAGAAGCCCATTCTGTGCACAAACCTGCATTTGTGGCTGAAGCATCTCTAATATATATTTGTTATTTCTTTGTTGGATGTAAGCAAAAAACTAGTTTGTAAGAATGACTTTTATTATCCCTAGCAGTTTACAGATGCATAATTTTTGCTGACATGTTCACACAATTAAAGGCAATACCTGTTTCCCGTACAAATGAGAGGCTTATATAAGGGTTCTGTGTCCTAAATTTCATTTAAGTGAGTCCTAGAGTTGTAAAGATGGATAGATAAAGAATTTAGATTTATATCTGTATATCCAGATATATCTCTTGCACACAGCTGTTGATTTTCCTCTCAGTAAGGCTGTGCCCAGTGGGAGAGTGGGTTCCAGTGACTGCTTGCTGGGGTCCAAAGAAATTCATTTCAGTTGTGTGGATGAGGAAACAGATCTGGGAGCTCTTGCTAAAAGCTGATGAGGTTAAGGGAACTGGTGTTTACACAATGTACAACTCTACAGTGTTTCAGTAGACACTGCAAGGGTTTGACTCACGTTTTCCACACCTTTGGGGGTTCCTGTGTCCTGTCTGTGATCACTGGCTGCTGCCAAGGGAGAAAGGGACAATGAAATTTGAATTCATGCATTTTGATTCGTTTGAGAGAAAGTGAGAACATTTCACGCTTCTCATCAGCATGGAATGAGTACCTGATACAGCCGAAATAACGTATCTCACATGTGGCTATAACTGTCCAGGACACACAGGAACCTAAAGTTCAGGTTTGTTTCATTCCTGAGGTCTCTGCCTTCGTAACTGGAGCTGGTAACTCAAGTCCCAGATGATACTGAAGAATTGTTTCCTCTGTTAAAGTACAGAACCTGCAGTTATCATCAATGCTGCTGGTTTGGTGTTTCCTCAGAGCAGCTGCCCTGCAGGGCTGGTGCTGCTGGCCTGGATGCTGCTCTCTGCCAACCCCTCTTGGAAAACCTTGGAATGGAGCTCTTGGCTCAAACCCCTTCTCATCTGGGTTTTGGTTTTTTTTATTCTGTCACCAGGCCATGCATTAGAAGCTGCCTCATTCCTTCTGCTTTCAGGAATGCTGGCAAGGGTCGGCGTCACAGGTCTGATTTTCGTTGGTGATTAATCTTAATGTCTGTTTTGGTCCTCTTCCTTTTATTTTGTTCGATTTTTTGAGAGTGTGACAGGACGAGTGCCATGATCAGCTGGTACAAGCAGCCATTGCAGAGATTTCACTAGGAAACCCACAGAAATAGGAAATAGTAAACTCAAAGGAGTTCTCTTACTCCATTAATGTGCACGACAGGAGCTATTTCCTGAGGCATATCTTTATTTTAATAGAGTAATTTAGAGTATTTTTGAAAACATATGCAATTAGCATTGATTTTTTTTTTCACCTGGTGCAGAAACGAGAGCCTGAGATGTACCGTTGTACTGTTTGAGACAGTGCTCCAGCATCTGCGCCTCACCTTCTCTCAGGAGGAAAATCACTGGTGGGATGTGTGAAGAGCACCCTGGTGCCCACGTCGGGTCACCTTGGAGTGATGCCTCATGCAGTGACACTCACTGCTGCTCCGGCTGTCCCAGCCACTCCACACATCCCTTTGGAGAGCAGGAGTTTATTGCAGATGTGTGATGTAGCTCTCTTATTTTTCCCCTCCATCACTCCCCCAACTCGTCCTGAAACAGATGTTGCCATAAACTGATATGTCATTTGATCCTGAACTTTTCTTAATGATTGTGGTGGCATTTCTAATATTTCTTGAGGCAAGTGCAGCAGCTGCCAAATGTAATTGTTTCACTGAGGCAATGAAATCCATTTTACCGCAAAGACAGCACAGCTGTGATTTCATGATTGCTGCTCCCCTTGTTCCACTGCAGAGCTGGAGAGTTGGTTCAGTCATTTCTAGACACAGACACGGTTCTGGAATATCTCTGGGTATTCCCCATTCCCAATCCCAAACCCCTTTGCTGGGTGCTTTTTGTTTTTCTTGTTGAACAAATCTGGACATCTCTGCTACACTAACTTGTCAGGAGGCATTTTTTCTTTATTTTTTTGTCCTGTTTTAAATTCTCCTTGGCTGGCCCTTATGCAGACCCACGATGCTTAACCCAGATGAATTTTGTATGAGGCTGTTTGGGCTTTCTTTCTGGTCTAGCTCACTGAGGGTGAGATCTGCCATTCTGCTCTATCCCAGGAGGTTTTTTCTTTTTCTTTTTTAACAGATTCAGAAGAAAAGGATTCGGATAAATTCCCTGGTTACTTTGTACTGTGTTTGGGCTTTATTTTCTTTGGTTTTCTACTGGAGAAGTGAAAAGATGTCAAAGTGTCTTGCACATGCTTTCTACTATAGACAAAGATCAAGTAAGATGTAAGACAGTCCAGACTTTCTTTGACTTTGGTCCCACCCTTTCTTCCCCCTTGGCATTTATTTAAATGCTGAACTCCTTCTTTCATTATTCAAAACACCAGTGGATGGAGTTTATTTTTGCTGTCACAGCATAACTTCCCAGGAATTTTCCTTAAGCTTTTGAAAAATTTACATTGTTCATACCAATCACTCTGTGCTTTTATACAACTGGTTGTGAAAGTCTTTTTAGTGATCTGTTTTAAAGATCAAAATAACAACTCTGTCTCTGCAGAGCACTCGTAGATATTCAGCGCTTCTGATCCTGCCGTGACCTGCTGCACTGCTCTGGGTCATTACGTTGTGTTTTGAGGAGCTGCAGATGTTTGGACACGGAGTTTTCATTTGATCCATTGTGGCAATTCAGGCCAGCTATGAAGCCATGACCTGGATCCATATCCAAATTCAGGAAAGGTTGCATTTCCATCAGTGCTACAGTCATTAAAGTTTTGTGTATTTGGGGTTGCTGTGTCCTCCACTGCCAGTCACGACTGCAGAGCCCTGATGGCAGCAGCCCTTTCCTGTCTAAAATAAACGTGCAGGGCTCAGCAGCGAGGGGTCAACTGGAAACACTAATTAACACAAAAGCGCTGCTGGAGTTGTGGCTGCTGCTAGACCAGCTCCTGCAGGTGAAACTTCCTTCCAGCCACCTCAGCAGTGGGAAAACAAAGTGGTGACTAAAACTGTTCCAGTTTCTAGAACAGGCCTTGGAACACTGAGAGACAAGACTGATACGTGTGGGGAAAAGTAATTACAATGAACAAGGATTCCAGTTTTGTTTCGGCTTACGTGCTTGTGAGGCATTTAATGTGTACAAAAACCGTCTCTGTTTTTCCACATTCTAAAATGTCTGCAGCCAGAAAAGGCCATTGCTTATTGCACTGTCTCTGGGGAGAGGAGTGTCTGCTAAAGATTCTGACTTCATCTGGCTGCTGATGAGTCATCCAGCTGATGTGATTTGAATTTCCACTGGACCTGAACCTGGTACTGAAACAATGAGATGTTTGCTCATAAAAAAGGGAGAAAGAGTATGTAGAAAATGTATTTTTCATGACAGTGAGACAAATATCAGTAGACTGAAATTGTGGCAGGAAATGTAGCTTTCTTAGAAAAGAAATTTAAAAAAAAAAAAAAAGGAAGAGACACAGAATTGGATCCTGAATTTTCTAGGCTTAATATTTCAGACATAAAGCCCAGAGAATTTATGACTGTATCATTTTGCACATCTCAAACAAGCATTGCCTTTTCCCACAAATAGAGATTTTTCCTGGGATTGAATTGTTTTTTTCTATTCCTCAGTGACTCAGATTCCTTGTTTACCCCTCTATCTATCTGGCTGTCTCAGGACATGAGGTTTCATTTCTGAAAGAGCAGATATGTTTTCTTGCAAATATCACAGTGGAATTTAAAAAGTGATGTTTGCCCATGCCAGCAGGGTAAGAGCACTCAGAAATACCTCTCTTGCTCCTCAATGAACTGCGGGGTAAAAAAATCCCACAAAATACTTCCAGTAAGGTACATAATTTGCTTTCATGATGAATTTATGGATGAGAGAAAATTTGGATAAACTTAGACGTATAGTTTATCCAATAAGCAGCTAATCCACAGTGCAACAGGCCCCAGGAGAGGACACTGTGAAGCATTTCCCGTGCTAACAAACCACCAATGTTATTTTGCTTTTTCAATTTCTCCAATTATTTTGATTTACTTTTGACAATTCACTTAATCAAAGAAAATTGCCCCTTTTAAATTTTCGTTTTAGCCTACTATTCACTGATGAGATTATACAGAAACTAAGTGCATTAACTGCAGCAGTCAATTTTCAGAATTAAGAGTATTAGTGTGTTTGTTTGTTTGTTTGTTTGTTTGTTTTTGATCAAAGTTGGACCAGGCTGCTTCTCCTGGATTCTTTGTACTCTGGGGAATGAAAGTGTTATGGCAACTTTTCATCAAGAAAGACTTTGGAGTTCCTACCTCTGTCTAAATATCTGTATTTTACATAGTAAAATGCATGAATGTGGGGGCTGTGCTCCCTTTTTGGGGCTGGACAGAACTCAGGGCAGTGACCTCCCCATCCCACATCCCATCCCATCCCATCCCATCCCATCCCATCCCATCCCATCCCATCCCATCCCATCCCATCCCATCCCATCCCAATCCATCCTGTCCCATCCCATCCCAATCCATCCCATCTCATCCCACCCCGTCCCACCCCGTCCCACCCCGTCCCTTCCTGTCCCATCCCATCCCATCCCAGGGTCTCTGGAGCTTCCCCCACAGGCTGAGCCCCGTCCTCCCCTGTGGGTTTCACCCTGCCAGACTTGATTCAGCCCTTCCTGAATATTCACACAACTGCTCAGATTATTCAGGCGACCTCAGAAAAACCCACACCAGCAATCTGGACTGCTTTCATCCCTTTTTCGAGAGGTCTTGGAGGACTACTCAGAAAAATGGGTCAAATCTCAGAAGACAGTTAATGAGTCAGAGAGTGACCCAGTTCAGAGCAAAGGAAAACGGTAATGAGCCCAGAGAAGCCATCCAGAAGAGAACATTTGCCTGTACACCATTCCTTACACCAACTATTACAGAGTCCTTCATTCAGGTTAAATATTGAATTGCTGATTAGCCCTGTCAGCTCGGTTTTAGAGATATAAAGAAGTCCATACATCCAAAGTGCTCTAGTGCATTGGAGGTATAAAAAATTGAAAAGAAAACAAATTATTTCCTGAAAATTAATTCCTGCATCATATTAAAAAAAAACCAAACCTCATCAGTGTTGTCTTAAACCTTCTGCTGGTCAGGAAGCAAGAGTGATTAATTGGGGGTTTTAATTGATGTGTATGGGCAGGCAGTGAGGGAGAGGGGTTTCTACACCGATGGCTGGGAGAAATGAAAAGTAAACCTTTTAAAAGCCACATAGGGTGTAATTTTCATTTGAATAATTGCTCCTGAGGTTGGCACTCTGGAGAAGCAACAGTTTCATCCCATTCTCCATGATCTGAATGTGTGTGATGATACATCAGCCTTCGCATCATCACCTGTGTTCCAGATAACCACTGTGTACAAAATGATCCGTCTCCTCCTGGAAATACTTTCATTTAAATGATTCACAGGAACATGTTTATTAGAAGGAGATGTTTACCTGAATTTGTGCAATTAATTTTGAGTCACTGACTTTAATTTGAACTCAGAATGAAAAGAAGTTTTGGAATGAGTCATGGAGGAGACGTTCCGTTTTCTGGCCAGCCCTGGGGTGGCCATCAGTAATTCTCAGTCACGCGTTGGAACTGCGGGTGGATTCTTCTCCCAGCAGCCCTGCAGGCTGGATTCAGGAGTCTGTAAGGACTGGGAGGAGGGCGCAGACGTGGTGTGTGTTATGGTGTGTGTGATGGCCTTTGCTCAGGGATGCCCCAGGCCGAGGGGACACCTGGCTCAGCTGAGACTGGCAGGTAACAGGGATTTATTGCTGAAGGATAAGTCCTGTCGCTCCAAGGGGGTAGCTGGGTTGGGGTGTTAATAATGATAATATTTTGCAGCCGTCCATGTCTGGGAGGGGATGTGGTGTGTTTGGCCAATGCCCTCAGGAGCACGGTTTGATTCTTGGGGTGGAATACGATGATCCTTGTGGATCTCTCCCAGCTCGGGATATTCTAGGATTCTCGCTCCTCACTTATTCAAACATATCCTTGAACTGTGTCTTTTCAAACTGGGGTCAAATATAGAGAAGGACACAAAGCAATTAGAGAAAAAGAAACACAAATTTTCTCACAGACTAAACTCGACTTGTTTCATGGCTCTGAGAACAGCACAGTTCTCAAAACTGAATTGTCAAAATGAGCACCATGTGGGAGATTTAAAGGCATTTAGGCACTTTTATTGAGATAGCCACCTGAATATCCTAAAAAGCTGACCCTCTATTCAAAAAAGATCTTTATTAGCCTCTAAATGCGACACCAAATTACCTCTATAACCTCTTCCTTTTTTACTGTTTGCTTTTGCATAATGTAGCAGCAGGGCTTTGAGGCTCGTGCTGTGCTCTGTTCCTGCCCTGTGGGCAGCCCATATTTGTACAGAGCTGTGGTAAAGCTTTTTCCTTCCCCATGTGTGACAAGATCATTTAAACAGCAGCTGTCTTTCTTGTGGGGGAAAAAGTACTTACAATTTTGAATAACTACCTACTCAGGTCTTTCTTTCCATCCACGGAAAGCTACTAGAATGTACGAAGGAAAAGAGTCTATGGAGAGAAAGTTAATAGTCGTTTTGTCACGAAACTGAGTCTGAAATGTAATGATGTTTACAAAAAAACCAGTTTATTCGAACTGAAAGATTTTGAAATAAACTGCTTGCAAATAAACAACACTTTGGTTGAGATTAGTTTGAAGGAGCCTTTCTAGTCTCTCAAATCAAATGAACTGCTGCCAATAAAGACTAAAAAGACAGCAATAAAAAGGCATTACATATTCCAGATCAGGCTTTTGAAAGTCTTCAGAGGCCAGCGGGGAGCTGCTCCCTGTCTCCACCGAGCAGAGTTGCAGACCTGGAGACAGCAGATTCGAGAGAAGGGTTCCCTGGTTTTTCTGCAAGTGGGACCAGTTTAACCCCCCTCCCCTCCCTTCTTGCCTGACTGGGGCCAGCAGAGCTGACCCTCGAGCAGCTTTGTCTGCAATGAAGCAGGCTGGGGAAGGATGCTTTAATTACTTCTGAGACAATTAGCCGGGTTTTGAGAAGTGTTTTCTGCCCCTTTGCACGAATCCTCTCGGTCCATTCTGTCTCCCAACTTCACTGAGCTCATGCTGAGGTGGCAGCTCCCATCTCCAGTGCACTTGTGACACACAGCTGTGCTCAGGTGACGTAAATCAGTCTGTTCCCTAATAATGGTGATTTCAGCTCAGTACAGAGAAAAGAAATAACTTCTGTGTGTCGTTTACATCAGCTATGCTGTATGGTAGAGAAGTGGGAGATAAGTGTTGGAGGTCAGTGTCATGTGGCTGCCTCTGTATTTTCCTACAGCACAACCAGGTAAACAGCAGGTGCACTATGCAGAGCAGCCTCCACCAGAATAAAGCCATAATTGAAATGGACATCGATGTCACCGAGCAATTCTTCTTCCTTAAAAGGGTTTTGCTTTACAGAAGAAGCTAATTTAGTCTGGGAATTAAATTGATGGCCACGTGGGAACATTTGTCTAATTCACTTAGAGTTGTATCATTAGCCATGATTGTTTGATCAATATTTACAAAACAGTGGAATTTGCTCAGTTGACAGATGTCAGAGTTCCGCTCCTCATTACTGAAAGTAGATTCTTTGTGGGTAACCTGCAACAACATCCACTTCCTTAGAGACTCAAAATGCTAATAGGAACTTTATAATGGATTTTTGGATATGTGATGCAGCCTTCTACAATCTTTTAGGAAGCAGCTAAAACCAGGAACTGCTTTTCATAAATACATAATATTAATATGCACTACATGCAGAAGGTTTTAGTGGCTTTGCAGGATTGGATAAAACCTGGGGGATACCAAACATGCTACATCTAGCAGCTAAAAACAGAATTACTTGTATTCTCAGCTCATGTGTGGGTACCAGCAGAGTGCTTCAGGAGACACTGCTGCAATTACATGCATATTGTTGGGATTGTCTATTCTCCCTCTTTGTGTCATATTATTAGTCTTTGATCAGTTTTACTCTACCTGTGGAGGCTGAATCCCTGACAAATATATTTTAGACCAGTATGAGAAATGATTCGGGTCAAAAACTTTCCGTTGTGTTCATACTTCAAAAAAAAAAACAAAAAAAACCAAAAAAAAAAACAAAAAAAAAAAAAAAGGGAAAAGAAATTCTTCGGAACTTTCATTTTTCTCATTAAAACTTTTCTTCATTCCTCCAATTTAAATCATCAGGTATTCAGCTTGTGGTCTGTGAATCATGACTATGACCACTTAAAATGATTTATCTAATCTCAGTTCAGCATGGTCCTGTTTTGGGGAGACAGTTTTTACCAAGTGGCAAAATTACATCTCCTCCTCCCTTCTCAACCAAAATTCACTTCATGTCTCATTTTAGCACAACTTTTGGAAGTTCTTTGTAAGATTTATCCCTATGCACACTGCAAAGGAATGTGATATGTTGTATATTCACAGCGAGTCATCATAATCTGTGAAATTATATGAAGAAGTTTGGAATACTTGCCACTAGAAATGTGTATATTCCTGGTGGGATCTGAGCTGCAAACCCCAGTGCCTGGATCTGGATTTGGAGGTGTGAATTCGAAGGGAGGAGCTTTGTTCAGCTGTCACACACAGGAAGGCTCCCTCTGCCTCTCCTGGTAAAAGTCAGCGTTGTTCCACTGCACAGTTAGGGCTCAGAGGATTTTATGCAGAGATTACCAGAAATAGCTGTTCATCAAACAGTAAATAGGAGAGAGAGGCTTGTTTAAACAACATAAGTTTATTCTTTTGTGAATCTTGACTGTTTCCATTGCTTTTGTGTTTTTAAACTCTCATGCCTGTGGCACAGACTGAATTATCCTGGGTGTAAAATTGGAGAAGTTTATGGGAATCATTCCTGATTTTCCCTGGCTGCCCTGTATTTTGGTTCTTTGTTGATTCGTAGAGATTTTGATGCCTCCTTTCTCTCTCTTCTCTCTCCTTTCCTTTCTCCCTCCCGCCCCCACCCTTTTTCTTTTAATAATGGATTGTTATCTTGTGAGACTTTCTGCCTCTTGGCCTGGTTTAAGGAAATATGCAGTTTCCCCCTAATGACAAGTAACACAGGAGTAACTTCCTCCATATTCTTTTCCTTCCCTTGCTTGACTTGCCCTCTGCAGTTACAATGATATATTTTCCACTTGTGCAATTTTATGATCTTCTTAAACCAACATGCACAAATACATAAAACACAAGTAACTTGGGCAACTCTCGCTGACATTTAAAACCAGAAGCATGACCACGTTGGCTGAAATATGTCTTTCTTTTCACTGCATTTTTCATTTTATTGCATTTCTCACATTGTAAATAGTTTTTTTTTAAGTATATGCCAATCTGTTAACCAAACACAGTGCACTGAGGTGCCCGCCTGCCAGGGGGGGATCAGTGCATCCCCGTCTCCCGGAAGGGACAGCACACCTGGTGCTTGTCCCAGCATTTCACGCATTCATAATTAACGTTCATCACACAGACGGGGATGCCAGCTCTGTGGGGAACTGGGCTGGACCTCTCAGGACCCTGCTCCAGCTGAGGCTGGGATGTCAGGCCGTGAGGGTGATTCCTTAATTCTCTTGGGTCAGAATCCGCCCCAGCTGAAATCCAGTCCTCCACGTGTTCTGGGTTAAGTAATTTCTCGTTGGTAGTTATGTAAGAATGCAAGTGGCCTGTGCAGTCCTATACTGAAATTCAATTCCTTTAAGTCAGGGTAAAATGAGGAATCAACTCCAGGATTTCCAGGTAATGGATTTCCATGTGCTTGAATTTGTGTCTTTAATTAAAACTGTCCAATTGCTGCTTTTGAGAAGTATTTGCTTGAATTCCTTCCGTTCTCTGTGGTCCTGGTTTGGCAGTAGGAAAACAGAGACAGACATGGTGATAGATTGACAGCTGAACTATCACCCTCCAAGAAAATGATCCCATGATGGACCTCCTCTAATAAGAATTCAGAGGGGATTAATGTCACTTTCAGTCTAATAAATGTTTGACCTTTATTATGGTCTTACAGAAATGATAGCTGCTCATACTCTTCAATTTTAAATGCATGCTGAAAAACCTTTAAATGTGGAAACCCCACCGACTCAAGGCAAGTTCAAGAAATTGCTCCTGACTTCAGGCATTTTAATCAATTTATGGATAACAGGATAAGCTGGCTCATGTTGAAGGTGGCAATCTAAGGACCTAAAAAATCTGTTTCATAAAGGGACATATAAAGCTTTTCCTTCTTTAGGAAGCTCTGTTTTATGATTCTGCAGATTTTCATTGGTGTACTTTCATTTCAGGTTCTGGGAAGAAAGCCAGAAGTTTAATCCCATTTTATAAGCAATTGGGGCCAAAATCTATTCCCAGAAAATTAAATGAGAGTCCTGTGATGGAGTTCAAAAGAATTGGGAATTGACCTCTATCTAGTATCTTTCAGAATAATTTATTAAAACTATTTCACTTTTTTTTTTGCTGTTGCATTACCAATGCAAATTTGTGCATTGGGTTTAAGACTTGGGCAAAGGGGAAAAGCAGCTAAATAATGATTGACATTCCAGTTGTTTTATCTTTATGCTTAATGCATATTACTCCTACAACCAACGCAATGCACGATTTCATGTCAGTACAGAAAAGCATTATGGAAAGGGCCATATGTGCTAAATGAAAGAAATGGTTTGAAAAATACAATGCCCTGATCCCAGTAAGCCAAAATATAAGATCAGATCCAAACAAACCATGAAGGACCGGGAGCTGAAACCCACCTTTCTGTAGGAAACGTTGTAGACGGAATGTTTAAAGCTTGGGGCCAGTTCAATATTAAATGGCAATTTCTGTAATACGTTGTGTGAGTGATCGATCCTGCACTGCGCGTTTCCACCTCGGTTTCCTGTTCAAACCCTGCTCCAGCAACTTCTTAAACTCCGTCGCTAGAACTGGTGACTGATTGATCTGCTGTGCTAAAGACTGCACGCCTTTCCCTTTTGTCTGGGGGCTCTCCGTGGTTTTGTGCAGCTGCTCTATCGCCTGAAAACCCCATTGATGTTTGTCCTTCACACCTGGCAGGTGCTTAACGGGTCCCCGTTGAAGGTGTGTGGATTCAGTTAATAATCAATATTGTTATAATGAATGGTTCCTTTAATGAACAGGCAACTCTCGTTCTTTTGGCTTGGGATTTTCGAAGTTGTTTTCAGGAATTAACATATTAAATTTCACCAGGGCTTTCAAGATAACGGGACACCCAACTTCCTTTTGTACGTATAGTAAATCCTCATTGAATTTTGTCTCGGATTAGTACTCAAGGAAGAGGGAAAAGGAATGGGTTTTTTCAAGCTTTTCTTCATTATTTTGGAGAATCGCCAACCCTTAGTCAATTAAATTGTATTAGCTGCTTTAGCTGTCTCAGCTTGTCAGTTAAAGGGAAGTATGAGACCACGTGGTTTAGGAAGAAAGTACAATTTCCATCACAGAATTTTCTAATTCTTTGGAAAGCTTCTGTCAAGAAATACGGGGTTCAGACTTCTCTTGGAAGAAGGATAGACTGTGTGACTTGATGGCGTTTCCAGACTTATTTTCTGCCATATTTCATTAATATATCTTATAATATTTCCATTTCTAAATCTAATACATTGATGTAAATGCATTCACTTTTGCAGTCAGAATCCAGGGAGAAGCTGACACCAGAGAGTGATTTCTGAGAATAGAGGAAAATGTGGGATGCCAGACTCTATCTCTGTTTTTTGACTACAGAGGAACATTAGTTAGATGAAAAAAAATCCACTTCCAATGGCCCTGCACCCTTCAAGTACACCAATTACCTTGCTCAGTTTTGGCAGTAATGCTTAGGATGGAAATGGGCCCAATTTTGGGGCTTATGGAAGAAATTCTGGTATCTGATTCGATTTTCTATTGAGGTTTTTAAAGAGGGAGTTATTGCTTGTCTCAACAGCCACAGAGAAACTGAAGAATAAAGGCTAGTAGAGCTTTTAAAATAGCAATTTACAGGGAAGCCAAGGAGAAATTTTTGAAAACTGACACTTTTCTTCACAGGCTTTTTCCTGAGCTTGACAATGTTAGTGTACTAATATTGCAATTTTGGGGGTTATTTTAATGCAAGCAAGTGCCATTTCATTACTATGTTTAATTCAACACTCACAATGGTCTTGGACAAAGTTTCTGAGTTTTTGAAACTTGTGTTCTTTTGTTGTTTATTCCCCATAGAAGATGGTGACATTGTTGTTTGGTTTTCTGTCATTTGAGCACCTGCTGTGTGTAAAACCCAGATGCTAAACTCAGTCCAGGATTCATCCTAATGGTTATGTTCCTTAAATCAGCTTCTGCTGATTTATGGCCATGCCACACATCACTTAAGTGAGTCTGTGCCATCCTGTGTTAGATTAATTTGCTGCTTTGCTGTCCACTTTGCAGTGTGTCCTGCAGCCTTCCTCGCTTTCAAAGGTTGTTTGGGAAGTTTTTCGTTTCTCGTGGGAGCACAGATATGTTCTGAAAATTTAGATTCAAAGAGGCCTCTCTGTTCAAGGATGGGATTTCTGGAGAAAACCGGATAGATCTGTGCCAAATTGATAGAAAATTGGAGGGTGATGCGGAGAGCCTCTGTTTGAGGAAAGCAGTTTGAGTCACAGTTTGCTCAAACCCTGAGCACTCATTTCTCAGGCTGCCTTTTCCTTCTGTGTGTCCTTTCATCCACACAGTCACAAACCCCTTTGAACGACCTTGACTTTGCTGTAATGTGCAAAACAGACCTTTTCAAAACCTTCGTTCTGCGCAAGTGGGAGCCCACGCCAATTAACTTTGCTCATTCCCAGTAATGAGGCTCCGAGACTGGAGGCTGTGCCACGCTCAGGGAGGGGGGCACACATCATCATCCCTGAGCTCACACCATCCCTGAGCTCACACCATCATCCCTGGGCACACACCATCCCTGGGCACACACCCTCATCCCTGGGCACACACCATCCCTGAGCTCACACCATCATCCCTGGGCACACACCATCCCTGAGCTCACACCATCATCCCTGAGCACACACCATCCCTGGGCACACACCCTCATCCCTGAGCACACACCATCGCTGAGCTCACACCATCATCCCTGGGGACACACCATCCCTGAGCTCACACCATCATCCCTGAGCACACACCATTGCTGAGCTCACACCATCATCCCTGGGCACACACCATCCCTGGGCACACACCCTCATCCCTGAGCACACACCATTGCTGAGCTCACACCATCATCCCTGGGGACACACCATCCCTGAGCTCACACCATCATCCCTGGGCACACACCATCGCTGAGCTCACACCATCATCCCTGGGGACACACCATCCCTGAGCTCACACCATCATCCCTGGGCACACACCATCGCTGAGCTCACACCATCATCCCTGGGGACACACCATCCCTGAGCTCACACCATCATCCCTGAGCACACACCATCACGGCACACACCATCCCTGGGCACACTCCGTCCCTGTGCCCATGGTGAGGGCTGGAGCTCAGAGCTCAGAGGGAACACACTCCGTCCCTGTGCCCATGGTGAGGGCTGGAGCTCAGAGCTCAGCTCCAGACCTTGGCTCTCACCCCCACTGACGCTGCTGCTGGTGTCACTGACAGGTCTCTCTCTCTAGTCACACTTAATTGCTTTGCTACATCACGATTTTAGGCACATCAAATAATTGGAGATAACAATTTTGACCTATTCCAACCTTGGGAAAATGTTTTGGAAATGTTGAAAAATACAGGGGAGGTGGGGGTTGAACTGTGTAAAGTGCAGATGATTTTCTCCAGAGTTCTGGCAGCTTTCATCTTCCCAGGTGAACATGAATGCAAAAGCACAGTCTCCCTCAGCCATGCCGCAGACTGATCGACACCCATCGATGCTGCTCAGAACCCGAATAGCAGGAGGCTTTTCCCAGCAGGACAGCTGAGGGCTCTTATCTAACAGAGCCCCGTGTGCCACTGGGCTCAGGAGGGAAGAGACACCAAACCCTGCTGATCCTGTGTGCAGTTCTGTGAGGGAGGTCACCCACTCCTGATCAGAGATGGAAAACTCAGTTGCCCTGGTATTTGGCGATTTCTTCCCATTGGGCACAAGCCTGCAGGATCACAGTGGTGCAAAGGGGCGCTCTGCCTTGTTTCATTGCCAGTTCCTTGCAGCTCCCACGGCAGGGACACCCCAGTTCCTTTGGGTGTCCGCACTGGGGGAGCTGCTGTGCAGCATCAGTGGCAGCAGCCACGGCCAGCTGCGGGCCCAGGAGCCCTTTGGGAACCCGGGTCTCCAAATCCCGAGGTCATTCAGATCCCGCAGGTGTTGTTGTAGTGATCCCAACTAACACACAGACGGATGAGCACAAGCAGAGAGAAGGCAGGGGCAATTGCATATTTGTCATGCATGGAGATTTGATATAGATCAGTTGGAAAGTGAATGCAAAGCAACAGAAAGATCCTCTGCCAGCAATATAAAATGCTCTGTGACTCTTGTGTGAATGCTGGTTGTCTTTTTAGTCTCAAAATTACTTTCATGGCTTTGTTCAGTACCTCAGTGCTCAGCAGGAAAAAAAAATCTGAATATTTATATATTGAGTGAGAGGAAATGACCCTTGCAAGTGACGTAACTTCAACACAACCGCGAAGATTATAAATAATAATGCGATGTTTTTTGTCTTTGAGCATCTAAAAGACTTGTGTGATTTCAGCACGACTCTGTGTTATGAAACTTCTCTGTGAAATTTGGATTGGTAGCCATGATCATCTGTAGAAGAAAACTGGGCATATTAAAATATGCCAGAGTAGGGTACAGTCAGATGGGTAAATGATATATCTGAACCACAGTGAGCTCCAAGTGCTTGTTCATTTAACCGGTAAAATTGCATTCACACTAGAAAGACTTCACAGCTTTAATTATGTTTTTGGATTAATTAAGGCAGTAAAACTTTCCAATGCAGATGAGCCCTTGTTCATCTCATTTCTTTGCTTCCACTGTGCAGTCTATCAGGTTTGCAGTGCAATTTAGACACCCTAATTTTGTCATTTTGCAGAGAGCTCAGTGTGCTCCCAGCAGCCTCACCTGGTCGGTGTTAAAACTGAAAATGAATAATTTTAAAGATCGTGAAAATTTTTACCTTTCCTTTCACTTCTTTAAAAATTAATTATTTTCACAAAATATTCTGGAAACTTAATAAATAACAATAGGCTTCATCTTAAGGCACAAAACTGTACAAAAATGCTAAAGTATTAAAAAGCAGTCAAAAATTTGAACACTAGAATTTATACTGTGAAGTAACACCAATCAAAATAAGAATTTCTACAGTTTAATGGTACCCAATGAGCTAGTTTGAAATGCAGAATTACTGAAGACTCAGAGAGAACTCTGCCCTCTGGTATCCTGTGGACAATTTGGTAATGAGTTCTAAAGCTTGTGCATGTGCTGGTTTTGGTATAGTTCCTGGGGCTGTGCTGGGTCACTGAAGTGTTTAATGTACGCATATGTTTGTCTGATTTAATAACAATCTGCTGATAAATAGATTTAAAATCGAGGCCCTGAATTTTTATGGACCTTCACAGGATTAACAGTTTGTTGTTTTCAGTTTAGTTGCAGTTGCAGGTTGTGTGATTGTCACAGTGAAAATGCAAGGGAAAATAGAATTTAAACCCTGCATTGGTTATTCAAAAAACTCCAAACAAACACCAGCACTGCTGCCAGCTGCAAAAAGCGCTCTGTGGTAAATATAATTGGATGTAAATAAGGGCATTAATTATTCATGCCTCCGTGCCTCAGCTGGCCCGGGAGGATCAGAGCTGGTTTGCTGGATGGAGGCAGTGAGGGCTCCTGGCTCCCCGGGAGCGGCACGGATTCCTCCCTGGGCAAGAGGCACCCACAGAGATCACCCGGGGCAAAGCCAGCCCTGTGGGCAGCAGGGTGAACCCAAACCAGTTCCCACTGCATTTCTCTCAGCCAGGAACGTGTGGCTGGCACTGCTGGCAGCAGCTAAAGGCACCACAATATTGCAGTTTCAGACAACAAAAATGAGGAGTGGCTCCAGCCAAGTTACTCCTACAGGATCTGCAATAGCTGGGAAATAGTTTTGTTTTTTAATAGCAGAGTCCTGAGATTGAAGACATACAGGAGTAAGAGACGGGAAATCTCTCTGACTGCAAGGAGTGGACAGTCTTATATCAACATTAAATGGATTTCAGATATAACTGTTTTAAGGCTCGAGTTCATAAATAGAATGTGACAAAAGGTCAGTCTGGCACTTATGGCTCATTTACTGCTCAGCTGTACAAAGAACCTTGTAATAGCTGGGGTTTGTAATAACTAAAAACCCAACGGATGAGTGGGTACAGAGAATTAACTTCATCATCTAAATGTTGCATTTGGATGTTATTGAAAACAATTACAATTATTTGAACGACTAAACTATATTTACATGTTTTGAGTTTTCCCTTTGGGATAGTTCCCTGCTTTTCTATCACACACCACTGGCTGGTAGATGTTAGACTGCAGTTAATAGCTCTGTTTTACATGGCAATATTATTTCAAGTACTTGAATGTAATAGCAGCAAGACACATCATGGGTTGTAGCTGTGGTCAAATCAATACATTCATATGAAATGAGGAGAAAATTAATGTTGTGCTGTGAATGGCTCTAGCTAGAAAAATGTCTTTTGTAATAATGAGCAGACTTAATAGTCTCTAGCACAAACACAGAAGAGCAAGACGACCCTGCAAAGAGCACAAGGGAGCTTGGTGCTATCAAAATCCCCTGTATCCCTCTCAGGAAACAGGATTTCCTCCGTGATCTGCTCTTCTTGGGGTAGCAGCTGGAAATAGATAAATATCGAGTGACAGCCAGCCAGCCGACTCTGGGCTGGGGTCAGCCTCTGGTCACCATCTCTGCCTGATGGGGAAGAGCAAGGGGGGACAGGAGGAGCTGACCCCTGGCTCCAGGGAGTGAGCCCTGGCTCCAGGAGTGACCCCTGCCTCCAGGGACTGAGCCCTGGCTCCAGGAGTGACCCCTGCCTCCAGGGACTGAGCCCTGGCTCCAGGGACTGAGCCCTGGCTCCAGGAGTGACCCCTGGCTCCAGGAGTGACCCCTGGCTCCAGGAGTGAGCCCTGCCTCCAGGAGTGACCCCTGCCTCCAGGGACTGAGCCCTGGCTCCAGGAGTGAGCCCTGGCTCCAGGAGTGAGCCCTGCCTCCAGGGACTGAGCCCTGGCTCCAGGAGTGACCCCTGCCTCCAGGAGTGACCCCTGCCTCCAGGAGTGACCCCTGGCTCCAGGAGTGAGCCCTGCCTCCAGGGACTGAGCCCTGGCTCCAGGAGTGACCCCTGCCTCCAGGAGTGACCCCTGGCTCCAGGGACTGAGCCCTGGCTCCAGGAGTGAGCCCTGCCTCCAGGAGTGAGCCCTGCCTCCAGGAGTGAGCCCTGGCTCCAGGAGTGAGCCCTGGCTCCAGGAGTGACCCCTGCCTCCAGGAGTGACCCCTGGCTCCAGGAGTGACCCCTGGCTCCAGGAGTGAGCCCTGCCTCCAGGAGTGAGCCCTGGCTCCAGGAGTGAGCCCTGGCTCCAGGAGTGAGCCCTGGCTCCAGGGACTGAGCCCTGGCTCCAGGAGTGACCCCTGGCTCCAGGAGTGACCCCTGCCTCCAGGAGTGAGCCCTGCCTCCAGGAGTGAGCCCCGGCTCCAGGAGTGAGCCCTGGCTCCAGGAGTGACCCCTGGCTCCAGGAGTGACCCCTGGCTCCAGGAGTGACCCCTGGCTCCAGGAGTGACCCCTGGCTCCAGGGACTGAGCCCTGGCTCCAGGAGTGAGCCCCGGCTCCAGGAGTGAGCCCTGGCTCCAGAAGTGACCCCTGGCTCCAGGAGTGACCCCTGGCTCCAGGAGTGACCCCCGGCTCCAGGGACTGAGCCCTGCCTCCAGGAATGAGCCCTGGCTCCAGGGGTCTGGCGTGGTGGGGTCGGAGTGACTTTGTGCAGCAGATGAGAAGTGACCTGAGGGAAGAGCCCAGGCTGATTCAGGGGAGACCCCTCAACTCTCGGCAAAGTGAACTCTTCCTCACTCGCAGGTGGAGGCTCTGGGAATTTGAGCCTGCAAAACAAACAGCTGTATGGGAGGACACCTGGGCTTTACTGCTTCCCTTCATGGATTAAATCCAGGAGACAGAAGCACTACTGAAATACTCAGGGCTGACAGTGACACTTCAAATCAAACCCAGCAGGAGCTAAAGATGAAAGGCCGTGCTGCTGTGAGGGGACAAACTGCTACCAGGGCATCCGTTGGTACCTTGCCTTTCTTTTGCTGACTTGTATCACAGGATGCTTTTTGACATAAACTTACTGTTTGATACAGTTTTTATAGAGTTTCACACCGTTTTCTTATAGCTTGGAGCAGAATTTCTCTTGCTGCATACAGAAAGAAGTGCTGAGCTGAGGAGTGGTAGCAGGCTGCTGTTTCTGGCGGGGCAAGATCTTGAGCACCTTTTTGCGATGCTTTAGCGTGGATTTAGCAGATCTTGCAGCTGTAGTACGAAACTTCATTGGTTCCATGACATCTGTGATCCCATAAACTAAGAAAACAGTTCACACAATCACCAGAGTACTCCGAGGTAGGACTGTGCTGCCTGAATTTAGATATCCACTGTACAGACCTCCTGAGCTGAGCTGAGCCTTCAGAGTGCTTTTATAGCCCGTGGAGAGAAATAGGGAATGATTTGTCTTATTCCACAGTAAATGCCTAAAGTGCCATATAAGTCATGCTCTGGAAATGTCTGTGTCTCTCTGAGGACTCCTCAGGTGGTGCAGATACCTGGTTAAAGACCTCTGAATTTCCAGGCAGGTGAGGTGAGCCCCTGAGCCTGGCCCTGCAGGAGAACAGGAGCCAAAGACCTGCTGAGTGCTGGCACTGCAGAGGGGCAGAGGACGAGTGCCAAAAGGCGCGAGTGTCAGACTGCCAGCCCTGCCCAGCCCTGCCCAGCCCTGCCCTGCCCCACCAGGGGCTCCCCTGCAGGTGTGTCCCTCCCAGACCGAGCTCCCCTGCAGGTGTGTCCCTCCCAGACCGTGTGCTGTCCCTCCTGGGCTCTCTGGGACTCTGCCCTGCCTGCGCTCCCCTCTGTCTGCTGCTTTAACCCGGTGATTTGCACTCCACATCCACCCAGCATGGACTGGATTGTGCTCAGTGTACTTTTATCTGCCGGGTTTTTGACACATCCACAGTGTTTAGCTCAAGTCCAAAGCCAGCAGAAAAGGGCATCGTCCTTCTCATGGCCCGGCCTTAGGCTGCTCTGCTTTCATCTCAGTCCCAAGGTGTTTCTCAAGTTTATTTATAGAGGACTCAAGTGCTGAGCTTGGTTTTCTGTTTCCTTGCACAACACAGTCATTTACAGTAATGAGAACAGGATTCCAGCTGCTTCCAGTCCAAATGAGGACTTGAGGCCAACATTATGGGCCAGATTAAGTTCTAATTGCATTTAATTCTGGATGAAGTAGCTGTCCTTCTCTTTTCACTCATACCAGATCTGCTTGAGTGTGGCTTTAAGGTTTCCTTTGTCCTGCTTTTGTGTTGTGGATTTGTTCCTTGATTGCAGTGTGATTTCAGTAATTGCCGAAGTTTCAGTAGCTAACTGTGTTAATTGAGGAGCTGGACAGATGGCTCAAGCATCTGATATTAAGCTCATTGTGCTGAAAGGATGCAGCCATCAGGATTTGAAGTGTTACCATGGGAATGCTCTTCCAAAGGCTACTGAGTGCTGGAAGCTTTGCACAGTGACACTCTGCCAGGGCCGCAGTGACATCAGCTTTTAAGAGATGAAAAGAGGCAATAAAGGGTCAGTTTGAAAAATCCTTGGAGGAGTAGTGTGATCTATTGGTATCCTCAAATTAGCTGCTGTGTTGTCAACCAAAGGTTCTTTGCACATGCACTCGATGAGGAGCATCAAAGCTGTGATTAGCTTTAAAATAGAGCTGTCATTTTGTAACTTTCATTGTGGACTTCAAATTGCTACAAAAAATTTCTAGTCTTCTGAATCCTCTGTTCATTTCACTGAAAAGAATTTTCAGTGACCTTCAGCAAAGGAGGATGGTTTAGTAGCTAAGAATTGGGATGTCATTTCAGTAAGACCCACAATTGTTTGGGTTTCTGTAGGACTCAAACATCTCGCATGAAACCTACAGAGTTGAAATAACGCAGACTTTGGCTTGGAGCAGCTTAAAATTCCTTTGGGCAGGTTGTTTCATTCCTTCATAGCAGAATAATTGAAATTTAGGCCAACATATTTCTTTGAAGCTGCTATCTTCCTGAAACCATCTACTCTGCCTTGAAAGGCTGGATTGGATGGCATGAGGTGTACTCTTGATGCCCCCATTTCTGTTTTTCAACAGCAAAAGAACGGCTGTCCAAGGAGGTCACTCACAAATAAATCTGTTTCTGTTTGACAGACACCCACTGTGAGTAAACACACAAGTCACAGGAAACGAAAGAAAGAACCAGTTTAACAATTCCATTTTCTCATAAAATGTGATTTTATTGTAGTGTCCTGTCTCGTATTTGGTATTTTTCCATCACTGAGCACTTTTTTAGAATCTGTACCTTTGTTTCGGATTTTAGAGCATATCTGATATCTCTAGAAAATCTCTCCGTAGAGTATAATCTTCAGAGTAATTGTCTGGTCATAGAGAAAGCCATGAGAGGAAAAGGTCTGTCTGTCTGTCTGTCTGTCTGTCTGTCTCTGGCCTCACCCTTGGCCAGAGGAATCTCTGCTGATTTCAGGGGAACGCTGGGTCTGAGCGGCTTGAGGCAAGAGGGACAACTGTGCTGGCCGTTTTCATCCTTCCTGAGGAGCGGTCCCTGAGCAGGACTTGTGGCTGAGCAGGAGCTCTTAAACTGTAAAATGAGTCACACAGGTGGAAAAGGGACGTGTGGCAGCGCTGCCGGGGACGGGCTGGGACACACGAGCTTCATTTCCCGGCGAGAAAGGTCCTCTGGTGGCTGAATGCATTTGTGACCAGGGCTGTTCGGCCCCGCTGAAACAGGATGGCAGTGATTCCTGGCTTGTGCAATACGGGCTGAGGCCGTGATGCTGCATGGTTTTCTTCGCCTTTTCCTGCTGCCTTTAAAGCGCTGCCCTTCACTCCGGACTATGAAATTAGCAGCACAAACGCTCCTGATCAGACGAACCAAACCTCGTCACCGGCTGTCCCGTTCTTTAGGCCATTTAGAGCGCCGTGTTCTTTTATTCATTCTCTTCAAGAGCTTTGTGTGTTGCCGATGTGGGTTTCTGACTTTTCAAAAGCCTCCTTCGTTGCCGCGCACCCCGACAAGAGGGTGAGAAGTGCCCGTGCTTCAGATCTGTACCTTGTCTGAAGAGCAGTTGCAGTCAAAACGTAATTACACAGAAATGGCAAGCAGTTATTTCACAGAACAGCTCCTTGGCAAACTTTGAAGAGCATCGCCCTCTGCCTAGCGGGCAGGACGGTGTGTTTGTGCCTCTGCTGTCACCGAGGAGAGGCCCTGCAGTGCGGTGCCTTCCCGGCACCCTGCTCCTCCTCCTCCCCAGAGCTGTCGGGGTGTTCCGGCTGCGGGATATCCAGGGGGGAGAAGTAGACGCTGGTTTTTGCGTGGTCCCGGTCAGCCTGGCAAAAGGGCTGTAGGGCTGTCCTTCCTCTTGATGTTGTGCATTAAATATTGTTTACATGCACAAATATAACAATATAATGCGCGTGTGAGAGGATGGAGGCGCGGAGATGGGCCGGGGAGGTGGGTGAGGCCTCGGACTCGTCATGCTGAAATTTGCTCAAGGCTGTGGGTAAAGCTCGTCTATTGTCCCAAATTCCGTGGTAAATTCACACAGGGGTCTCTACTGGAGTGGAGAAAGGCTGTTCGGCTGTCTCTGAAAGGTGCCCGGTGAAAATGCAGAATGCAGCAAACCGAGTTTCGTGGGTTTTCTCAACATTACAGTGTTGGAAATGATAATGCAGCTGGATCATTAACTTCAACCATGTCAGCAGGTTCTCGCCATGGCATTTTCGTTAATTAGTCTGCACGTTATTTAACCACACACTTCTCTTAGATGAATTCACGGATGTACTTTTTGGCTCCCACTATGTGGAGTGCCTCTGCTTCAAAAACCAGCTATTAAATGGTAGAAAAGGGGGGAAGATTTGTGGAAACACACCCCAAATGTTCACATTTGAAGAGAATCACAGAAAGACACTGAATGATAACTCTCCTGAAGGAATCTCTTGCTGCCTACTATGCAAAAGTCTTTGTTTCTACCTCATGTGCAGGCAGGAAGGAAAACAAAAACCAGAATATCAAATCCAGAGGAGGAGCAAACGTTTATGAACCTGAAAAGTGAGATGAATGAATGGTTCCAGCATTGAGCTGTTTTAGCATAAATGAAGACACTGCTCACAGTCCAGAAAAGGAACACGGAAATAAAATGAGAATGTGATAGTGACAGATCCATCCAGGGCTGCTCCCTGCACAAGGACTCGGCTTGAACTGCAGCCTCTCTGGATTACAGCGCAGTTTGTCTCGGGGTTTATTGTAAATCCCTTCTCATAAATCTCAGAACTCAGAGGAGCCTCCCAACTTGGTCAGGAGCTCAGATGTGAAATGTGATACTTTCCTTCTGCCTGATCTCGGTGCTGCTCTCTGCTGCTGAACTCGGCCTGGCGGGTTAATCAATCAATTAATTAGCTGGGAATAGAGGGAGCTGGGATGGGAGGGAACCGGGAATAGAGGGAACCGGGATGGATGGGAATTGGGATGGGAGGGAGCTGGGATGGGAGAGAAAGGCTGCCCTGCAGAGCATCCCCAGGGAAATGGCTGAGGCAGCTCTAGGACAGAGCTGCTCTAACTGAGCCAATATTTGAGAGGCACAATAGATACAAAGAATAATTTCTTTCCAGGTTTTTTTTTTTTCCTTTCTCTTCCTTAGGCTGTGTCTTTCATGCTCCAGATCTTGAGATGCGCAGCACAGAATCTGCTGTGTGGGAGGCAGCAGCTCTGTGATTGAGCTGCTGTTTTAAGTTAAGTTATATATTGCCCATAAATGGTTATTTTCTAGGGTTTATCATCTTCATTAAGAATCACTTTGTGCTGAGAATTTCTATTAATCTGCTTGAAGCTGGCTGTTTATGCATCTAAAAAATTTTCACTCCACAGTTTTTGATTTTTTAAGCTTTCATTGACCACTTCCAAAAGGAAAATCACTCTCAAATCTTTTTAAAAGAGGAAACCACAAACAACATCTTTGACTTTGACAGAATTTCTCCTTATCTTGAAGAATTCTGAATCAAATCATGAACGGTACTGTGGAAATCAACAACTTCTTAAAATTACCCAAATCCAGATTTAGCTGAGATTGCCATAAAACCACTCATTATGTAATGACGGCCGTAAAACAGCAATTATACTATTTTATCCTTAGTTTTAATTATGTGATTGCAAGGAGTATGATGATTGAATTCTTAGAACGTTTAATGGTGTTAAAGATAATATTGTGACATTTCAGCCCATATTCTCCAGAAGTGCTTCTAAACGACACCAGAATTCACATGCTCCACCTACCCTCCCTTGTATGTTTTATTTTTCATTGAAGGGGGAGGTTTTTAACATGCAAACACAGTGCAGTTGTCTTTATGACCCCCGTGACAGCAATGTGGCATTTCTGTCATCACACACTGCCCACTTACTCCCTCCTCCAGCCATCTCAAACCTTCCGTCCAGATCCTGGTTCATCTCCTCCAGCCCAGTTGTTTTCAGCTGGGTTTCATCAGACTGTGCAGGACCTCTCTAAGGACCCCACGGATACTGGCTGGTTCTGGTCCTGGTCCCACAGGAAATAAGGTTCTCACCCCAGTAAGTTTGTTTAAATAAGCAAACAAATAAACAGACAAGCAAATCCATTTGCTTTTTGTCAAAAAAAAGTCAGGTCATCTGGAATTTCTTCGGGTCCTACACTGTGAACATCAATAGATTGCAAATGCACTCAGAGAACGTGTAAACAAATACTAGCACGGAATTCCATTTTAGAGATCAATGTGTAGCTCTTGGCATCATTAGGGGCAAGTTTCATGCATAATATAATTACTGCATCTCATGAATCAAATGATATTAATAAGCTGCTCTTTGGGACAGGAGCTGTCACTTGCTGTATTATTGAACAATGCTTGTAATGCTGGGCTTGTAACTTGATTGAAATTGAGATCTGACTGTAAATTTTACCAGGAAAGCTTGGTAGATTTTCTTCCCTCACGATTTATACAATTGCTCAATACATTTTTCTCTATCATTTTAGCCTTTTCATTTGACAGATATTGATGTGTTTTCCCAAGCTTTAATGGAAGTAAAATTGTCATGAAAAAACGCCCAATAATTGCATATATTTCTGTAACAGTTCCGAGCCAGAATACCTTGTTCCAGAATAAGAACTCAAATTAATGTAGTCTAAGCCTTCAGTTCTTAGTCTTCTTAGAGTCCTCTACTGTGAGTCAATCAGAGCTTCTCTGAATTGTGGTAACCAGCAGTACCTGTACAAAACCAGCAGCACCTGTACAAAAGTATGTGGCTGTTGCCTGTCCTCGTAAGAGCTGATCCTGCTGTAAGGAATGAGAGCAGGACATTCCCAGGGCTGGGTGACCCTGCTGTCCCGCTGTCCCGCTGTCCCGCTGTCCCGCTGTCCCGCTGTCCCACTGTCCCGCTGTCCCACTGTCCCGCTGTCCCGCTGTCCCGCTGTCCCGCGGTCCCACTGTCCCGCTGTCCCACTGTCCCACTGTCCCACTGTCCCACTGTCCCACTGTCCCGCTGTCCCGCTGTCCCACTGTCCCACTGTCCCGCTGTCCCGCTGTCCCGCTGTCCCGCTGTCCCACTGTCCCGCTGTCCCGCTGTCCCGCTGTCCCACTGTCCCGCTGTCCCGCTGTCCCACTGTCCCGCTGTCCCGCTGTCCCACTGTCCCACTGTCCCGCTGTCCCACTGTCCCACTGTCCCGCTGTCCCGCTGTCCCACTGTCCCACTGTCCCGCTGTCCCACTGTCCCGCTGTCCCGCTGTCCCGCTGTCCCACTGTCCCACTGTCCCACTGTCCCGCTGTCCCACTGTCCCACTGTCCCGCTGTCCCACTGTCCCGCTGTCCCACTCTCCCACTGTCCCGCTGTCACACTGTCCCACTGTCCCGCTGTCCCACTGTCCCGCTGTCCCACTGTCCCGCTGTCCCACTGTCCCGCTGTCCCGCTGTCCCACTGTCCCGCTGTCCCGCTGTCCCACTGTCCCGCTGTCCCACTGTCCCGCTGTCCCACTGTCCCGCTGTCCCACTGTCCCGCTGTCCCACTGTCCCGCTGTCCCGCTGTCCCACTGTCCCGCTGTCCCACTGTCCCGCTGTCCCGCTGTCCCACTGTCCCGCTGTCCCGCTGTCCCGCTGTCCCACTGTCCCACTGTCCCGCTGTCCCGCTGTCCCGCTGTCCCACTGTCCCGCTGTCCCGCTGTCCCACTGTCCCACTGTCCCACTGTCCCGCTGTCCCGCTGTCCCGCTGTCCCGCTGTCCCACTGTCCCGCTGTCCCGCTGTCCCACTGTCCCGCTGTCCCGCTGTCCCGCTGTCCCGCTGTCCCACTGTCCCACTGTCCCACTGTCCCGCTGTCCCGCTGTCCCACTGTCCCACTGTCCCGCTGTCCCACTGTCCCACTGTCCCGCTGTCCCGCTGTCCCACTGTCCCACTGTCCCACTGTCCCGCTGTCCCACTGTCCCACTGTCCCGCTGTCCCACTGTCCCGCTGTCCCACTCTCCCACTGTCCCGCTGTCACACTGTCCCACTGTCCCGCTGTCCCACTGTCCCGCTGTCCCACTGTCCTGGGGGGAAATGCAGCGGCCTGGGGGTTCACTCCGGGCTCAGCTGCCTCTCACATCCTGCAGCTCCTGCTGTGCATCCTGGCGCATTTTGGAGGCTTTTGTTTCACCCTTCTGGCAGCAGAGTGCAGAGACACCGCATTATTCATTCCCTGGGTGTGACACCTCTCGTGGTTTGAATATTTGTAATTGAACTGATTCCTCAGGGAACCGATGTAATAAATCAGCGATTAGAACAGAGGGGACAAACGTCTTGCAAAGTAAACAGTGACACCTTGTTCTTCCAGTTCTGCTGACTAACAAGGAGACTGTTTCTTCGTGTTCCAGATTTTCTCTTACCTCTTGCTTGTATATAAGAATTTCTTTTCTGCGGATGATTTCTGTACTTTTGGCCATGTTGGAATGACAAGACTGTGACATCTGGTGACCAGTTCTGTGTATTAATTTTATTTTTTGATATTTGCCATGAAGCAGTTACCCCAAATTCTGATAATTACTGTTAAAAAAAATCTATTAATAAAGAGACAACCTCAGCAAGACCCATAGAGTGTATATGAATGTCACAATTTTTTAAATCTTATCCATGTAGCCAACTATCTGCCCATTGCCACCAAGCTGCTCCCAGTCAGGTCCTGCATTGTCCCCCTGTGTCACCCACACCTGCTGGGTGTCTGGCCTGAGCTGTGGCTGCCCACTGGCACAGAGGGCTGTGTGTGTTTTAGGTGTGCAGGAAATGGAGCTGACTCCTCTAGACACTCCTTCGGAAAAACCAAAGCAAACCCCCCAGCTCCTCAGCCTTGTTTGCTGCCACAGCTTTGGTGGTTTTTCCGCAGTGGGTGCCAGCTGGGCTCCTGCTAATGGCCCCACGTCTCCGCTGGCTGCGCTTCCTGGGCCTGTTAATTCCATAAACAGGAACATCAGTGCTCCTCCTCCCCAGGCTGGGGAGGGAATATTTACACTCAGTCTTTATCTGCAGCTGCTGTGGCTGCTGAAGCTTCATCTCTGCTCCATCACACTGCTGGATCACATCATCATCACTTCAGCTCTCCAGTGTTCCTGGGGTTGTTCTGATGATATTGGAGAATAGATTGAATTTATCCAGAGAGGCATGAATATGAAACAAATGAAGAGCAATAAGGTACAGAGCAGCCTCTTTAATCAGAAGGGTTTCCTGCCTTGTCCTGCACGGAGCTGAGGATGGATGGCTCTGCCCTGGGCCGTTTTTCTCCTCGGGAGGAACAGGCTGTTGCTGCGGGAGGCAATCGCATCCAGAGCTTCATTATCCCCCGCGGCACTGCCTTGGCTGCTCCTCCTGCTGGGGAGATCCCAGAGCCCCATAACTCCCCCAGCCCAGCCCTGTCCCCTGTGCCCTGTGCCCTGTCCCCTGTGCCCTGTCCCCTGTGCCCTGTCATGCCCTGTCCCCTGTGCCCTGTCCCCTGTGCCCTGTCATGCCCTGTCCCCGGTCCTGCCCTATCCCCTGTGCCCTGTCCTATCCCCTGTGCCCTGTCATGCCCTGTCCCCTGTGCCCTGTCCCCTGTCCCCTGTGCCCTGTCATGCCCTGTCCCCTGTGCCCTGTCCCCTGTGCCCTGTCATGCCCTGTCCCCTGTGCCCTGTCCCCTGTCCCCTGTGCTCTGTCACGCCCTGTCCCCTGTGCCCTGTCATGCCCTGTCCCCTGTCATGCCCTGTCCCCTGTGCTCTGTCCCCTGTGCCCTGTCATGCCCTGTGCCCTGTCATGCCCTGTCCCCTGTCATGCCCTGTCTCCTGTGCTCTGTCCCCTGTGCCCTGTCATGCCCTGTCCCCTGTCATGCCCTGTCCCCTGTGCTCTGTCCCCTGTGCCCTGTCATGCCCTGTCCCCTGTCATGCCCTGTCCCCTGTGCTCTGTCCCCTGTGCCCTGTCATGCCCTGTGCCCTGTCCTGTGCCCTGTGCCCTGCCTGGTGATGCTCCTTCCTCCTCCTCTCTCAGGTGACACCCGTGGCTCCATGGCCATGCTGGGCTGGGCTCAGTGGGGAAGTTCTGGGGTGAAACCCCACAAATCCTGCCCTGAAGGGGTTTGGGCTCGATATTTTCTGAGCCTGAGAACTGCTGAGCTCTTCCCAAGGGAAACTTCTCAACAGTTTTCTTTTTCCCAAAACAACCCTGTGTAAACAATATTCCTTTCCCATAACAACAGGAGTTGTTTGCAATTTCTGTCACTGAGCCGATGGGAGAGGTGTCAGCCCTATGGACCAATAACGTGACTTTTAGCATGGTATAAAAGGGCTGAATGAATTGTAAATAAGCCTTCTGATTTCTCCTGCCTCCTGACTGGAGTCAAGCATCTTCATTTCGTGTCCTGTTGTGACAAAGGGGAGCTTGGGGAACAGCCCCACACAGCCAGGCTGGGAGCACAGAGCACACCTTGTCCTCTGTGTGCTGGCTGCCCTCCTCCATCCTTTCATCGTGGTGTCTGGAAATAAATTTAAATCAACACCAGTTACTACTCTGTGCCATTGGTATCTCCAGTGAGGCGAATAAAATGCTACAACATTTATAAATCTAATTTCTCTACATGTTGATGCTTTCTCTATTCCCAACTCCTGTGAGGTTTTGTAGATATGCAGATTATGTGTGATCCATTTTGGGGAATAAGTTTAAATTATTAATATTTTAAAAACACTGATTAGAATAATTTTTGGAGTTGTCAGATATTTTAAGTTAGTGTCATTTTCCTATCTGTACCACCGGGTACAAATGAAAACAGTGATTGCAGTCCCCTGGCTTTATGGGAGGAACCTGGCAAGCAGCAGCATTCCAAGGCTCCCTTTCAATCTTTCCTTTGTTGCCATCATCTGAGCAAAGATGGATTTTCCATAGCATTGTTATGAAACATTCATAAACAATAATGTTTTCCTGATTGTAAGTGGTGTGTTTTAAGCTACATTTAAAGCGTCTGAAAGAAATTTAACCCAGAGCTACATGGTGTCACTTGAGAGAGGAAAATCAAAATTGCTTTTGAATTTGCTGTGACTTCAGCAGTGCCTGTAATGGCAGCTCAGGCTGCTGCTCAGGAAAACAGTCCCCGAGCGTGCTGGGGTGGGAGATGTGTCTGTGTGTGGATTTCCCAGCTTCAGGAGCGCTTTAAAGCTTCCCTGCCTCATTCAGGTGTCTCTGGTTCCCTTGACCTTGTGAGTACCTTAACCTTGTACTTTCCAAAAATGACTGCTGCAGCTGAAGTTGAACATTTTGTTTTGTTTGGAGGGCTGTTTTGCAGTGGGTAATGCTATAAAGCCAAATTAGAAAAATTGCAATGTATGTTCATACAAATTAATTATCCCGAATGAATTCCTGCCCAAATGTATATTCCTTTCTGTGAATGAAATGGGAAGATGATTCTTTACTCTGGGAAAATGTCCATATGTTTATGCAGATCTTAATTTACAATCTCATTCCAGTTCTGGATTGTACTAAAATGTATTTCTATTGTAATTCTGAGTATTTTTTTTCTTCCTTACTCTTGTCCTCTCCCTGCTGCCTACAGGTGTTTTGAAATTGCAGCTGGTTTATTGTTCTGTTCAAGGCTGCTGTAGGAAATAATCTGCTTTTCCTTGTGGCCATGAGGAGTCTGTTGGCTGTCTTCAGTGGAATTTCTCTCCTTAAATCTCCACTGTGCCTGGCATTGTATCCACAGCTCCAGGGAGATGAGACTTTCCAGCTGCAGATCCTGGGCAGGTGGGGAGCTCAGGCACAAAATATTTCTTCTGCACCAGGACACAATGAAATATTGTGTGTGGGTCTGTGTTATCTGTTCGTTGTACAGTCCCAGACTCCTGTGCAAAGAGGAGTGCAAAGACACAAAATATTTGATTTTCTTTGAAATCCTCTGCCTGGTCTGCTGCCTCTCAGAGGTGGGATGAGTCTTTGAGGGAGGATGTGCTGGCAGTGCCAGCCCAAGGCATTTTCTCTCTGCTGTTTCTCTGGACCCAGAGCTCTGTCAGAAGCTGTCCAGCCTTGAACCACAAGCTCTCCCCTTTTTTATAAACTTACAGTATGCAAGTGATGTGATTTCACAGTGAAGCTTTCCATTTTTGTAATTCCACGACCTGAACTCTAAACACTTACAGCCTTGTCGGTGACACTTCCCTTTCTCCTGCGCTGTGCCCACCCGGGATGATTGCCAGTTAATGTCCTTGATTCTCAGGGCACTGGTGTTAGCCCCGGCGGGCTGGAAACCAGCTCGGGAAATGTCCTGGCGACTCTGTGGGGCTGGGAGCGGCTGGAAAGGGCCCAGGGGAGCAGAGCCCGAGCGCAGCTGAGCCGCTCCTGCTGCCTGGGCGCTGCAAATGCCGCACGTTTCCTGGGGGACAGCCTGACTTCCCTGCTGCTGCTCAAAGACGAGCGTCATTGCCAGCCAAATGGGCGACCTGGGAATGTTAAATAAGAGCTAATTCAAAACCGGCAGGCTGCAAAAAGTTTTGGGTGAAAAAAAAAATGGCAGGAGCTAAATTTGGAAGACAGCGAAAAATCAATTAATAGAAATGTGTTTGAAGAAAGATGGGAAATGAGGCATAGAAACTTATGTAACTGGTTCTGTTTTGGCAAGAAATATAGGACAAAATATGGAAAGAGTGATGGAAGAGGACAATAATGGTTTGAATGTTTTAAACAGGTCAGAGTTTGTGATGTTTTCCACTTAAAGTGAATGCAGGCCTCGTGTGTTGTTGTTCAAAGGCTTGGAAGTCCTTTTCCCTTAACCAGGAAAGGCAGGGACAGATGTAGGTCAATGTGCCGGAGAGGTGGTTGAATGAGAAGATTGAATACGGAGGGACAGGAAGTTGTGATATTTTTTTTCTCTTTCTCTGCAGTGCTGTGCAGGTGCTGTTTGATGGGGACAGGTAACGTTTTTTTAACATTTTCCCTCCCATTTTAATTCCCCCCAGGAATCACCACTCCTCCAGTGCCACAGCACCGACTCTGTTCTAGTTCAAGCAGATATCCTGATTTATGGCCTCATAACAGGGTCATTTCTCATGCTCAGACCAGCAGTTATCAGCAGTTTGGGTGATGTGTTGGAGTCTGCGTGCCTATAAAAGGCTCTTTCCAGTTAAATAACTTTCGAAGATAAGTTGAGGCGTTTGCTATGGCAAAAACCATTTTATTAAACTGTTCCATAGCTATTTCATTCCAGCATAAACCCACCTGACTGTACTAAAGAAAATTGTGTTCCTCACCGATTTTAAGTCACGGATGGTTTGTGTGGCCATAACTGGCCCCTAATGTCAGTCCAGGACAATATTTGGGCATCCCCTTTTTCCTGTCCCAGAGGGATGCTCATGGCTGGGGGATGTCCCTGCCTGCAGCAGGGCGTTGGCAGTGGATGATCTTTGGGCTCCTTCCAGCCCAAACATTTCTGTGATTGAATTGGCCTGGGAAAGGGAAGGATCCACACACGGCGTGTAATACCTAGAGCTAAAGGAAATGTGCCATAAGCTGTGAGATTCCAGGGAGAAAGGAGTAATCTTTTCTCCCTATCTGTGGTGTTTCACATAATTGCTGTGCTGCTGTTGCTATGGCAATGACAGCAATCCTCTGTCTCTATACTGTCCTCTCTCCTGTCACTAACGTCTACTTACATGTGCTCACTGCTGCTCAACAGATGAATTGCCCATCTACAGCATCCTTTTTTTCATCTTGCTTTACAGCCTCATACGAGAAACTTATTTTAGGTCTACACCGAACTTAAAAATAGATTTATGCTTAAAGGCTCTGCTGGGCTGGTCCCTGTGCTTATCTCCCAGGATCAGCCAGGAGAGAAGTGAGGGGAGCTCTCTCCTGCTCTCCACAGAGTATTTCAAGGACCTGTTAAACTGAGGAAACGTTGTCTCTTGAGCTGCTTTAGGAAACTGGCGTGAGGAGGGCTGAAATTCATCCCGGGCTATTTCAGCAACTCCAAACTCCCCTCATCCCGTGTGATGCTACGTTTGGAGCTTGGCTGAAAGGGCAGGGCTGGGAGTGGCTGCTGAGCACTGCCCACCATCGGTGCTGCAGCCCGGGATGCAGCGAGTGATGGGGACACAGGAATTTGTTTTGTTTCCCAGGCTGTTTGCGGAGTTTCACAAATGTCACTGTTCACTGACAGCGGGCAGACAATTCCGGCAGTAACAGCACAGAGCAGGAGCATTGACATTTCTCAGGCATAATGGACACTTCATTTTCATCTTTCAGAAAATCAGAACTATTGACTTTGTGGGGGGAAAAGGATGATGTAGGGCAAACTTTTAAGGTGGAGAAGTTTTATCACAAGATCAGTTTGTGGCTGATGATCCAGATTAATCCTGCTTGGAATGGGTTCCTCCATAGCAGTGCCATGCAGTAGCATAACGAGAATAAGCCGGGGGTGACATTAGTGCAAAAGAAATAAAACTGGTGCATTTGCTACATGAGGGAGAAAAGGAGCCCAGTGTCTCCTGGATAACTGAACCCATTCTGGTTGTTCCTCCCCATTTAAATTGTGATCTTGGGAGTCGGTTTGGTTTGGCTCCCATTCTCTCTTTTGCACAATAGGAGAGATCCTGGTTAAATTTAATCCTGGTTAAATTATCTCTGCGGCTCCTGCTCTGAATATATCTCTGGGATCCTGCAATCACTTACCAGAGCATCTGCTATTTTTTCCACAGACAAAGATAACTTTGAATGAGAACTCTGAACCTTTCAGGATCAAAGCATCCAAAACTGGCCTCTGCTCCTGCGTGATGTGTAGGAAAAAACCCACAGTGGACAGATGGTGAGATGCTCTTCTTTCCAATATTATCTTTTCTCAGCCTCTTGCCCCAGTTTCTGCAGCAGATTTGATGTTCTTGGAGAAAACCACGAGCATCAAAACATGACAAAATGCAAACACTGTAACAGGATAGACTAAGCTAGAAAACAAATAATGCTATTTCCTTCCCAGTTTTCAGCTAAACATTAATCTTGTCTCATTCATCTGAAAACCACAGTTTTTCTGTTTCCAGTTGTTCAGTGGCAAGCTCCAGCTTGTCTGGAGTCCAGCCTGTGCGGGGCTGGCAGCTGTACACAGTGTCTGCAATTTGTCTCCTGCCAGTTCTGGGCTTTGGGTTTTCTCCAGCCGCTTTCCCAGGAGGCTGTCCCAGGTTTTTGGGCCTGGGCTGTGCCCAGCACCGTCCCCTGCGGGGTCCCTGGCCACGGGGCTGCACCTGGGGCCGCGGTGGCAGAGGCAGAGCTGGCCCAGCTGAGCGCCAGGGGAGGGTCTCGTCTGCTCTGCGGGCACAGGCCCCCAGAAACAGCAGAACATTGTTTGCTTGCAGTTCACACTGCATAAGAAACGCGTTTTAGAGGCAGAAAGCTCTTGGAATTTATCCACAGATTTGTGTGGAGGCAGAAACAAGGCACAGCCCGTACCTGAAAGTTTCCTGCATGGAAGGGAACCGCTGTAGGCTCAATTAACTGCAAAGCTGCATGGAAAGCTGCAGGGAAGGGCTGAGGCAATTCTGGCTCTTTTCTATTTTTGTGTTATACGTTATAATGCCATTTATGGATATCCTGCCTTTTTGCTTTCACTCCAGGAAGGATTGAACCTCAAATCAAAGCAAAGTCAAATTTTGCACTCACAAAGACCAGAAACTGGTTGAATAATCGAGTTTTTAAGAAAGTCACAAATGGAGTTCGGGAGCTGAGAAGGTGAATTTTGGGAAGATGAAAAGATTAAAGTTTTTGGTGGTTTACCTGAGATGTCACTCTCTGAACTGACTTTTGTATTTGTATTACAGGGACTCGTATTTGTATGTAAAAATGTTTTGTACTTGTTTTACAGGGATGATTTCCAAGTCATACAGTTCTTGTAAGCTCTGATTCAAGGTCTGCTATGTAAATCTGGCTAATTTTGCGTTTACCTCATGATGGTGTTTCAACCACAGATCTCGAACTATTCTTGAAAGGAAGATGGACTTTTATCCAATTTACATGCCAGAAATTAGCAATGCAAACTGACATGAAAACATCCTGGTGGTTCATCCACGTACTGATATAAAAATCCAGCTCTGCAGTCATAGCAGAAGGTTTTAATTAAGCCTGTTCTGGTCCACAGTACAACAGTAACAGGAAAATATTAATTACCCTGAACTATAACAGGATGTCTCAAGATCCTGCTGGGAGCCTCTTTCTCTGAAGAGCCAGAGATCACTGTCGTATTAGCTGATATGATCTTTCAGATAATAAAGTTTTGAATTGATTAGAACTTCTATTTTTCATTGTAAAGAAAAGTAGTTAACAGTAATCAACAGTGGTTGAAGAGAAAAGATACAAATTTCAATATATGTAATGTGTGACAGGCATCAAGTGGATTTTTTCCCTAAATTTGCCATATTTTGAGCCCTCTATAAGATCTGCTGAAGCTGTTTCCATTGTGCAGAGCCTGTATCAAAACTTTCTTCTGGCTGGGTGTCCTTGGTCTCTCCAAGTGAGGTTTTCTGTAGGATGTGGTCACTAATACTGGGATGGCAAAGATTTCCCAAAGGCTCTGGAGGAGCTGTGCCTGCCTGGCACCATCCTGGCAGTAAAAGAGCAGAGGAGATGTGGGGAAGAGAAGGTTTGTTTCCCTGGCTGTGCCAAACTGGACTGGTCCGCAGTGGAGTTAACAGATAAATCCATGGGAGGGTGGGAAGTGATCTCGGACCCCTGAGGTGCTGAGGTGCAGCCCTACCCTCTTGTTCAACTTAATTTATAAAAAGTATTCATTTTTAACACTGCTTCAGTGTAAATCATTCAGTAATAATCCATCCTCCTGGAGCCAAAGCTGTAGCAATCAGCTGGATATGAATAATTGGTGCTAAAAGATAGGTGAATGTCTCTTCCTCTTTAAAAATGTCTCCCTTTCCGAATCAGTTCAGCATTTTCTTTCTCCTTGAGAGACAAGGATCTTTGGGCTGCAGAAGGATAGAAAAGGTGTTTTGTTTTCATTAAAAATTCATTTTTCAAAGATCAGTAGGAAAAGCCCCATCCCTTCTGTTACCCTGAGCATGTGAAGCAAAGGATTCTTCCAGAAATCCACAGAACATCTGTAGCAAGTTGTCAAACAGCCTGGGGCATTGTGGCAGCTTTGGATTCATTAGCATTACTGGCTGGAACACTTCTGATAATTAGCCAGGTCCCTCTGGTGAGCAGTGGACAGCGTTTATAACTCTGAATTCACGTCTCAATTACAGAGAAGGGAGGAGCTGCAGCTCACAGAAGGTTCAGTGGTACTTTGGACATCTGTTTTCTCCTGATGATCCACAAACCCAAAGTCTCAGAGAGCTTTGTACTTTCTTTTCTCATCTCTTTGCACAAAAAGTTGATTTTGCTTACCACTGCTTTAATTTAGTGACCCATTGAATCGAATTTATAACTGGGAGGGAGAAAAACATCCAGTGATGACTTTTTTTAGATGAAGGGAGTTGGTTTTTCCCTGGGTTGTTTTCTCCCCACTGCCCTCCAGATCCCTTGCTGTCCAGGAGACAATACCTTTATTTCCTCTCCTGTATCATTTTAGGGAGGAACGTTTTTGCAAACAGTTAAAGATACTTTGTGGAGAAACTAAGTGCAATGAGAAGTGGAGATCGGGAGCTCTTATTTTCAAATTCTGTCAGCAATTTTAAAGCTAATCACCAGTAAAGGCAAGGATCCTTAGGGAAACAGCCGTAACTCTGCATTTGCTGGGAAAACAGGTCTCTGTGGGTGTGCTGGAGCTTTCCCTGTTCACACAGCTCGAAGTCTCATTCCGTATGGCAGAAAGTGACAGGGCACAAAGGTCTTACATTCATGATGAGTTTAATCCTCCCGAAATCAAGGAGAGTTTTGCTCGGAGCTTCAGCTGGGGCTGGGATTTCACCTTTGGTTTTTTGAAAAGATGTTGGCTGCCTCACAGTTTAATGTGATTTATTCATCTCTTCCTTTTAAGTTTATCCTCTGATTAGCTGAGTGAGTCTTGTGTGGGACCTCACTTAAAAGAGGGAACAAAGTGTGGATTAGAGAAGTTGAAAGAGCCAGACACGCAAGGGTGTTTATTAATGTTCTCTATTATTAATTTATTCTTTCATGTGCCATTCCTACAAAAGGTAAGAATGTACAAATAGCTGACAAGGAGAATAATCAGAAGGATGAATGGGTATGAGACGGATTATTGTGCTGTTAAAAAGGAAAAAAGGTATAAGAGGAATTTAGAAAGAAATATTAAAATGGTATGCCATGAAAGTGGAGCTGAAAAGCCTGGACACAATAACAATTTCTGTGCTGCTCTTTGCTCCAGCCGTGGTACAAAATGCAGAGGCAAGGCCCGAGCATTCATTCTCATGCAGATGCACAAGGTCCTTCCTCAGCTTTGGGATCTCGCAGTTCCCTCGGGTGCTGTCCCGTGCTGAGATCCAGGCTCATTATCTGGGTCCTGTCTCTGCTCCCTGTCCTTGTGTACACAGCCAGCAGCAAACCTGAAACAAAGAAACGCTCTGCTCAGTGAATTTCTGTCAGAAACCATCCCGCGCAAGCCAGCACTTCCAGTTGTGTCACCTGGCAGATACAAAAACTCTCTGTCGGTACGTTTGATAACCAGGGCGGAATCCCGGCTGCTCCTTGTGGGCCCCTGGCAGTGACCTGCTCCCACAAACTGCACTGGGGTCACTTCTACCTGTATTTCATGGTCTAAATGGGAAAACAGGGCTGTGAAATTGGTGGCAACGTGTGATCCGTGCGTGTGTTAAAGGTGTGACTGACACCTGGCTGCTCTGTAAATCAGCAGGTTTGATTTGATTTGATTATTTGGTTTGATTTGCCTGATCTCTGCCCTGCACCGTGAGCTGCACGGAGTCCCCGAGCAGCCCTGGGGCTCACGGGGCTTTGGGCTCAGGCAGAACCAGAACCCGTTTCTTCCCTCCCCCAGGTAAGGGCTGCCCCTGCCCCACCCGGCCACGCCCAGGCGGTTCTGACATTTACTTCTGGCTGCAGAACAATCACATCTCAGTTTTCTTCTCTAAATGTGGAGCTGAGAAACGCACCTGGTGGGCATTGCCGTCGGTGTCATTGGTTTTTAACAAGCACATCACAGAGTCTTAGAAAAGTTTTACCCTGCTCCTTTTTTCAGATAATGGGTCTTATCTGTAATTTTTTGTTTCTTCTCCCTGTTGCTTAGCAGCCTTTAGCAGTTGTTGATGGATCACTGGGTGTGCACAGATAGATCATGGTGAAGAGTTGGAAGTTCAGATTTCCATCACATCATTTTTACACACGTGTCATACAAACCTCTTCAGGGCTTCAGATGCAATCTGGCACATTTGTTCTCCTGGAATCATGGAATTTCTTACCCTGCTGTCAACAGGCTGTATACTATTACTTGAAAATCCACTTCAGATAGCCATTAATTATGCCTAGTTAGTGTCAAAATAGTTCATTTCTTTTCTTCTTCTTCTTTTTTTCTTTTTAGACTTAATAGCATGCTATCATCTGGCAACCTAATCTTTGCTTTAATGAACAGTACCAACACATTAAAAAGATGTGAAATTTTTAACTTCACAGAAAAAAATGCCATTAGTACAAGAAGCACATTAAATTCCTCAAGGATACCTCAAGTGCATGGGTTCTGATGTTGATTAGAAGCCTTTCTGCAGAAATTGTTGTTTTAGGATGTTAGCAACCCTTTTTTTCCCAATTTGCAATGAATTACCACTCTCTGCCGTAGATTGATATGTATGTTGTGTACAGATAGGATCTTAATGCGTACAAGAGCATCTCAGAAAGTACAGCTAATTAGTTAAAACAGAAATGATCACAGTTTTTAATGATGTTGGCTGGAGGTCCAGTGGGAAATTAACATAACATACCTGTGCCTAACGGGATTTACGTGGAATAGTACCAGTGTATGGACAGATGCTTTTTTTATTGCACTGTCACCGTATTCATTGTCTGTTTTGCCACTGAGACTTTGCCTGTTGCAAAAGCTCTTGTGCTGTTCTGGATGTTGACCTGGTCTGTGTCACTGGAAGCCTTTCCGGGGCATCGACTGCTCCTTTGCTGCCATCAGTGTTTAAACTGAGCCAGACTGAGCTGCAGCGTAGGATTATTTCAGTTGTGCTGTGACACAGAGCAGCTGTAGATGTGGCAGAGATTAAAATAACCTGCAGCATCCATCTCCGTGGTGAAATTCAGTGTCAGGCTGTGGGACATTGTGGGTTTGGCTCCACATCCAGCACTGCATTGCCATGGGAGAGGTGCTGGCAGATCTCTCACGTCAGGTCCCACGCTGACTTCTGATCTAGTTAATTGTCCCTGGGCTGAACTGTGCCAGGGTAGCATTGTCTGACGCACTGTTCATCCTCTGCCTCTCTGCAGGAGGAGCAGTGTCCCCGGATATTCCACTCTGGGAATCCTCTCTGGATTTCTGCAGCCTCAGCAGGGCAGCTCTGTTCTCTCAGTCATCACTCGCTCTCATTATCTTGCTTAATTTTCCTGTGACTGGGTATCTAATTTTCTTCAGAGTAAGAATTGTCCTGGACCTCGAGCCGTGTGATCCTGGTTCTGGGCTTGTTTCTGGGCCCGGCTGATGTGCCCCAGCTCCCTGAGGAGTGATTCAGGGTCTTGTGGCTCACCCAGCACTGTGCAGAGCTTGTGTCACCCGTGGCCGTCAGCCACTGGCATCGCTTTGCCTCCCTGGCACTGTCCTGGGACAGCAGGATGGATATTTATATTCTATTTATATTATTTTATATATTAACTCTTCTATATTCTCCAACAGCCTCTTCTTTTCACCCTCACATTGTTTTCCCTCGTTGATTTTGGATTCCTTTAACCTGCAGTTCTCGTATGTCCTTTCAAGTTTTTGAAGATGACTTTATCTCTTGTCTCTGGAGGAATCTGACCTACAGTGTAATTCAATATATTGCTTCAAAGCACCCAGAGTGCTGTGCCCCGGCATCCCAGGCCTTAATCTTCATTTCTGGAGGTGTGTGAAATGAAGCCTGCATTTAGATAGATTTGTCACGGAGACTTGAATTCCAGTTTGCGTTTTTACCTTTCTGCCTGTCCATGTTTCCACACACTGAGTTATTCTTGTTTATTTTCAGACCTTCTTTATCTGAGGGGGAAAAGAAATAAAGAGGTCTGTTTTAAATTCCCTGTCTGCCATATCTAGCATGAATTTTTATACCAATAACACCAGCAGATTGCCAGATGTGCTTTTAACTCCTCTGCTTTGGAGAGAAGATTTATATTAATCCCATCTTTCTCAGCAATCTCCTGAAGTATTTACCTGCCTGGAATGACCATATTTATTTATTTTTGGATTCTAAATTCTTTTATTTTTAATATCCCTTCGATATGCTTTTCATTTCAAGTCGCTTGGATGACTCATTACTAGTCTCAGGTAGAGAATGTATTTTCTGTGCCAGCCACTGAATAACAACTTTAGATGGATTCTTTTCCATGGACGATTTTTATGATTATTATTTTTAATCTTAGAAATGTCTCTTTTCATGATATGCCACTGGGTACTAGCAATAGATCTGACTGTAGTTTGCACTGAAACTCTTTTCTGACCATTTAAAGGAGTATTAAAGTGGAAGTAAATTATTTGTTGCTTTTTCCTGATCCTCTTAAACTGCCAACACAGTGAGAAAGGGATTTTGTATAAAAGACAGCTTTATTCTAAAAGTCTCTAAAGAAGCAATAGAGAGTTCAGCCCCCAATGGAGAAAGGTGAGAAATTTGGCTGTATATTTGTAAATAAAGTTTTGTGTGCTAGAAGACCTAATTTAGAAGGGAATTGTTTGGGTCCAATTCTCCCAAGATTAATGTAGGAGAGGCCAGTTCAGAAGGTGATCCTTATCCCAGCCTTCTGCTGCTTTTGTCACACACACCACAGAGCCCAGGATGCCAAGGTAGCCAGGCTTGTAATGACTTAAACTGGACTTCAGGGGTTTGGGATATAGAAAAAAGGCTGAAAATAATAGAAGATAGTAATTAAACTGATTAAACAATGGTCAAAACCAAATTAAATGCTTATAAAGTTGAATCAAATCTATGAGAAAATGTGAGGTATTAAGCCTGAGGAAACTTTCCATCCATTTCTCTCTACTGGAAGGTACAAAATGCAGTTTCCTGGTGGTTTCTAATGTAACTACATTTTAGGAATACACCTGGGAGCCCACCAGATTAACGGGGGCTGCAGATAATTTTGAAACCAAAATGAAATGTTCTTCAAAATAAGGTAAGACTGCAGGTAGCTTTTAGAAGTTTCTTTCCCTAAGGCCAGGGCTAGAGGATATTTGAAATTGTATTTGAAATGGGTTTTGGTTTTTTTTCCTTTATAATGCATACCAATTACTCCCACAGTAAATGGGTCTGTTTTTAGGAGAGATTATTTGGATTCTAGATAAAGGCACAGTTCTGTGGCCGCCCCTGCGTTAGCAAAGGAACAATTCCCTGCACTGGCTCTGCCTCCTGCATGGCTCAGAGTGCCAGGCTGGGACATTGCTGCTGCAGATGGCCCCCAGCAAAAATCCCCCGTTCAAAAACGTCTCCTGCTTTCCTCAGGACTTCCACCTTGGTTTTCACAAGCAACATTTCTCACCAAGGAGCTCAGAGATTATTTCTCACCTGCTGTGTTCAGAGACTGGGACTCCCACACCATCCTCTGGGTTAAAAACCCATTCTTTTTCTGTGAGTGAAAATTCTTTTTCTGTGAGTGAGGTCAGGAGGATTGGAAACAAGTGGGGAAAAGAAAAGGAAGGGCAGTTACAGGGATGATGCAGAGAATGGATCTCCACAATTTAATTTAAAAACCCGTAGACAAACCCGATGTTAAAATGCAAATAGCACAAATCCTTTGTGGCTCCTTCTAAATCTGCTCTCAAAACAGCTGCTGGACTTTCAAGCGTTCATTGATGGAGGGAATTGGGATTTATGACTCCTAAAGAACCAACTTCCTTTTGTCTTTCAGTTAGTACATGACAGGAACAAGGGCCAGTACAGAAACAAGTAAGTTTGCTTTCTGGTTTTAATTAAGTTTGGCAAAATAAGGTCAGAAGAGGAGTGTTTGAAGTTGCCTTGGGGATTTTTCAGGCTTTTTCAGTCAAACTAATGCTAAAAACGTAAAGAAAAATACGAGATACATTTGGTCCATCGTTGTCATGGCTGTAATTGCTTTAGAATCAGCCTCGTACTCTATAAAAGAAATGTGAAAAATTTCTGTTGGCATGTTTGTGAAGTGGATTGACCCGGTGTTTACTCAGTAAAATAATTTGATGTAATCGTGATCCGCAGCTGGTTTTTAGCATTTGCAGAAGCCAAGAGCTGAAGGGGAGAAGAAGAGCAAGCAAATGTTGGACGTGTGTTAGAGGCATTAAGGATATTAAATATTTATAGCAAATAATTGTTTTTGCATTTTGGTCTCCAAATTAGTGTAGCTCTTGTGTGCTGGGGACGTGCTTTGTTTGCCCTCCTGACCTGTGTGGGTCCAGGAGCTCTCTGCACTGCCTGACACGGACTCCGGGGCTGCCCACCCTGCAGGGCCCCTGCCAAGGCTGGCCTCAGGGGTGGGAGTTTGCGTGGAGAGCTCATGGGGAGAAATCCAGTGGACAGTTCAGGAGCACAGAGCCTTGCCCAGTTCTGTGCACCACCCCGTTCCCGTCCTTCTCCCACATCCTCCCCGTCCTGTCCAGCATCTCAGCAGCAGCCAGAGGACCGCAGGCGCTGGAGGGTTTTGGTCTAATCCAACAGGGCCTCAGCCTGGCAGTGCCCGAAATCACCGTGCCCACTTCGGCTGAGCTGAAATCTGCCACAGGCTGAGCAAGACTTCAGGGCTTCGTAAAGTCAGGTTCTCAGTCAGTGACTGTAGAACACTTTGGGGGCCAAGAAGTTGAAAAGCACTTTTAAAAGATAAATGAAAATAATTTATGATCATTGTATTGGTGATAAAACAATGGCATATGCGATCTTTCACTATTCAGTCCGTCTGCATTTTACAGGTTTCAGGTTTCTGGGTTTGCAGTAGCGCACGCTCAGGTAAGCCCATCCTGAGGAGTTTCTCCTGGCTGGCCGACAGAGAAATGATGGCAGGGATTTGCAGTGACACGCCCATGCCTGTGTTCCAAGCTGAAGGAGAGGTTTTAAAAAACATCTGAGGAATATGCATGATGGTTTTTTGTTTACTCTTCAGTGCTGCTCTCTCTAAAATTGTTCAAAAGCATGTTGATATACAAAATGCATCCAGTTCTTTAAGCTCAGCTACCTAGAGGTGTTTTAGCCCATCATTCCAGAGTCTTTCAGCTTTACCATGTAGTGTTCAGTGTATTTTTATCTTTCCTCATTACACACCTTTGTTTGATAGATAATGATTATATTCATCAAAGCCCATTTTAATTAATACATCCAGCGCTTTTATTCTTAACATTTCAACCTCTTCTTTTCCTCAGACCATTTATCAGATATATCTGTCAAGAATACTCCTTGCCCACATCAGATATTATTTGAAGTCCTGCTCCAGATGCGAGAAGAACGATGTGTTTGCTCCCAGGCAGGACCGCTCCGTGGCGGCTCAGTGTGAGGGGTCACTGTGGGAGCATGGATTTGGGATGGAGGGTTGCTGTCACTCATTGCAGCCTGTGCCTTGGGGGCAGGCAGGCGCAGCAAAGGCTGGCTGGGCTCTGGATTCCCACCCTGCCCTCGCACAGGAGCCATCCCAGCTGGGCTGGAGCAGCCTCTGCCGAGATCCCGGTGCTGTTCCTGTTTGTCATTAAACGGGGTCACCAGTGTCCGTGACTCTCCCGGCAGCCTCTGTATTAAATCTGCCGTACAGAAAACAAAAGCACTGATTAGTGAGGCCTGGAGATGTTTGTCAGAGCTACAGGTGCCTTTCCTGGCTGAGGATGAAAACAAATCCTGGAAAATAAGAAGCTTCTGTTTGTCTGGAAAGGTGGGGGGAGGATTATAGATAATTGAAGGTGGGAGAACAAAACTGCTAGATCTGAAACATAAACACATTGTCTTTCTGTCCATCAGAAAATCGGTTTTCAGTGCTCTTTTTCCTCAGCTGATTTGCCTTGGGGGAAGTTCATATTTTTGAGATAACAGACTTCTTTTTACCTTGGCCGGCAGCTTGTAGAAATACGATTTTCTTCTTTAGCCACAGTACAATGCTGAGTGTTTAGTATCACACTTTTCCTCACCCCACTACCTTGTGGAGCATTGGGTTTGTTGCCAAATATACATCCAAGATTCTGGTGAGGCCCTTCCCTCCTTCACCCCACATCCAGCTCTGCATCTTCTCTGTTCTGTGCATGGAGCCAGATCCCTCCTTTTCTTCTCTATTTATTTCTCTTTGCTGACTTGCGATCACTTCCTGATTATTTAGGTTAAAATGTGCCTTTGGTTGCATAGCTCCCTCCACATGCCAACAGTTCTGTTTTCAACTAACAAATGCATAGATTGAGCTTATTGAAAAGTCAGGCACAAAATGAAAGGGTTTGGTGCTTTGCATTTGGGTGTAACGCAGCTGGGAATGATATTCCCTCCCTGTTTGTAAGTACATAGAAAAGTCTGTTTCTTGATATTGATCACATAAAATACATTTTATTGCACTGTAATTACAGATGGAGAGGCAGAGGGGAACCCTTATAGCAGAGACAATTATATTTGGAGGAAAAATATCTTTAGGACTGAAAACTACAGAATGTGGCTTAGATAGTGTGCCAATGTTCTTAGCAGAAAGCTCTGAACAGATCAGACTGGAACTCACTGAATCACTCAGGATGTTGATTACAGTTAGCCCTTGGCTATTTGTCTAAAGTAAACTTGGATTTGGGCGTGGATTTATTTGGTAATCGTAGTGGTTCAAGCAATTTATCCAATCAAGGATACTGCAAGTCTTCATCCACCACCAGATTTTATTTCTTGCTTGGATCTTTCTGCCTGATGTGACTTGAACAAAAATTTTCATAAAACCTCTAGATTTCTGTTCAGGAATGGATGTTGATCTGTGAGCTGGTCCCAGGCAGGAGAGGAGAGTTCACTGAAGCAGCAGCAGCAGCAGCACAGAATATTGTACAATCCACCTTGAACAGAAGCTGCAGCAGAACCTGTGCCTCAGTTAAATCCAATTCAAAACTTCACAAAGTTGAAGTGGGGATTAACTTGGCCACAAGTGTTGTACCTGCCTTCTGCAAAGATCTGAAAGCTTGCCAGAATTTATGCCTGGAATGGGCTTGTTATAATAATTTAAATTAAGACAAGATAACGTTTTGTACTCTGAGATGGCGCAGAGGAAAAAAAGGGGCTGATCTTGTCCCGAAGAAATTAAAATAAAATGTCAGTTAAATTAGTTAACTGCATAACCTGAGCCAGTGTGAGATGCCTCAGTGCATCTGAGACCTTGGGTGATGAGGCAGAAGCAGGCTCAGGGATCACAGCAGCCAGTCTGTCTGCAGCCCTTTGCTCTCAGCAGCAGGCAGGATATGGCACCATTTATGTTTAATCAGCCTCTTTTCTGCTACGTGTATTTCCCAGTACTTATAATTCTTTTGATTAGATTTAGAGCCAGAAATGCTCATTAAAATAGCAGGTAATTATTCACATTTTCTCATTCTCCTCTTGCTCTGCTCTCTGAATTCAGCTATGACCCTGGATTTAGCCGAGGGTGAATGTGTGCAGGATGTGCCCCGGCCGCTAAAGGTGTCCACAGACTTCTCCTGCTCCCTGGGAGCTGCAAGACAAGAGATTTGTCCAGGGTCAGAGAGCAACCTGTCCCTGCAGGCCACGGAGTTCTGGTGGTGTTTGCAAACCTCCCTGTGGGACGCCACACTGGCTCCTCACCTCAGCCTCAGCGTGGAGCCCTCTGGAAGCTTCATTTTGTGTGGAAATGGGCCTTGCTGCCTTGAACACAACTGGAATATTTTTGTGCCGTTTTTAACCCCTTTTGAGCTGTCAGTTTGTCACGAACTGTAAATTCCAGTCAGTTCTGACTGAGGTGCACTCCAGTTCCCGAGGTTTGGATGCTTCCTCACGACAATAGTTTCAGAGGTTCCATTTAGCCTTTCTTTCATCTCTCATCTGATCTCTCATCAGTTCCTAGGGGAATCGGTTTTATCGTGTTTCCAACCCTTCCCTTTCACACATCTAAAGCATCACTTTTTTCTGTTCTGAAAACCCAGCACCTGGGTATGCTCATGCTGATCAAAACGGGATAATAGAGGCGAGGGCACACCAATTAGAGCTCTGAAGAAATCACGGTGGTTTCTGTTTCCAGGAACACGCAGCACTGCTGCAGGATGGTGCCGTGATTACCTTGTGTTTAAAAGTGCTGCAGACTCTTTCAACAACTTCCTCGGGTGTTTGCCTCACACTGAATGACTCCAGTTTCATTTAAATGTAAATGAAAAGTACATAATGTTTAAATGTTTAGCAGACACACGGAGGATTCTGCACGGAGCAGAATTGCTCACGTGCTGCCTTCTGTCGTGGTTATCATTCACTTAGGCCACATCTGAAATCTTTAATCAGCTCCAGATGATTTTCTCTCTTCCTCCCATCCATGTGGAAGGTCTGTAGGAAGACTTCCCGAGAGCTTTGCCAGCTTGGCTCCTGCAGGATGCCGCTGGTTCCCTAAATCCTGTTGCAGAGCAGCTTTCATGGCTGCAGAGCAGAACTAATTCCTTCTGATACTCGCTTTGCAATGAGCACAAACCCCAACAGAGGCAGGCTGAGTTCCTGCAGTGGTTTGGGGTCCTGGCGGGTTCTGCTCAGGAGCTCCTGCCCCTTTCCCTGCACCGAACTGCAGGTTTGAGCACAAGGGCAGCGGGGAGTCCCTCAAAGCTGGCAGGGCTTTCACAGAGGCTCTTTAAGGTTTGGAGCTCACCAAAAGAAGCCTTGTCCACATCTTCAAAGCCCCCAGGACGTTCTGCTTTCTGCAGAGAAATGCTCAGGAGTTCACTGTGCCTGAGCAGTCTTTCCTACTGGTAATTTAGATACTATTCCAGGCATTCCATTAGTTTCACTATGGATTTTGATCTGCCTCATGTCTGTATTGTCTCCAGACTGCTCTTTTGTAATTAGAAAACATTTTATATTTTTTTAAAGGCACAAAAATAGGATGAGGCCAGTACTTCTGTTGCACAGACCTGTGGTACAGCGCTGCTCCTCTCCCAGTGCCGGGCCTGGGGCTGTCCAGGGGTGTGAGCAGTAACAGCTCACCTGTTCAGACCTCCTTCAGCACGGGCAGGTCTGACATGATTTGATTTCCTATGGAACAGCAACAATACTGGGATTGCAAAACAAGCTCTTCTCGGCTGTCCGAATTGGTGCAGGTTCTAGTTACAGGACCTTGCTGCAGGCTTTTTAATTCATCTGCCCCCCAGAATTCAATTTTTTTATCACCTTCAGCCTTTGCCAGTCTGGAGCTCTCCTTATTACATGTATCTGCTCAAAGTAACAAGTGTAGAAATTGTTTTTACTGCCATAACATTAAAAACAGATATGCTGAACGCTGCTGAAAGTCACATTATGTTTACTTCTCTGACTTCAGGGGATCAGTAGCCTGGGAACCCGTGAGTAGTGTGGACAATTCATTCTTCACACTGTCCCAGAGCTGTGGGCTTAATCCTGTATGTGGCAAGTTTGTCAAATTAACAGATTCTTCGGTTTTGTTCTGGCCGCTGCTAGGGGTAAGGAAACAGAGATGGAAAATCCGCCCGCGTCCCCAGGAGCTGGCTCCGGCCCGGGACAGGCTGAGGCGCGGGAGTGGGTGATGACGGCTCCGGCAGAAAGCTGCGAACCAGGTTTTGCTGTGCACGGGTTTCCCGGCGTGAGCCCCGGGTTCGTGTGTGGCCTGCCGGGCCGGTGCCCGGAGGGGCGGAATTGGCGCTGACGCGGTGCTGCGGACGCTCTCCGGGCCCTGTGCTGAGCCCAGCGGAGCTCTGAGCACCGTGCCCTCGCACCCGGCGTGTTAGCGAAAGGCGTTAGTGAATTTACTCCGCAGAGCAACTGCTGATAAATAATTCCGGTCCTTTAGGTAGTCACTGTAGAGAAGCTCCATAAATAATTACTGATTTACTGACAGCAATTTAGTTGGTCTAAGAGCCCAAGATTAATAACACACTCTGCTTGTTCTCTGGAATAATAGCTTAGGTGCCGTTTCTAAACATTATATATCTTTATCTTGGACTCTGATAACTGTCAGCTAATCCTGTCCAAAGGAGCTATGAAGGTGCAGCCAGAATGGAGATTTCTTTCATCTCAATAAATCTCTTTCCCTTAGTGCTATTTTTCGCCATAGTCAGGTTTCTAGTGAGGCAATCTTAATTTATTAGTTTAATCTGGGAAATTAGTTGCTGTAGGTTTTGGTTATATAGATCAATGGACAATAAAAAACATTTTGACTTGAGTGAGATTTCTTTCCCTTTTGCAGGGATGCAAAGAGAATACTGAAATGTTTCAGACCATTATTGTTTCAGAGACCGAAATTCAAATGCTAAAGAAACGTTTCACTGAAATCTCTGGCAAAGGGAGGTCTGTTGCTGTCTGTAACTGTGTAAGGACATCACTCATGAAAAAAGTTTAAATAAGTAACAACTGGTAGGAGTGCCCCCTCTCCCAACATTATTATAAATTGTGTTTTAAAGAAAGAAAAAAGGAAACGTTTTTGAAAGCTTGAGCTGATTTAGGAATCCAAGTCACATCACTGGTGACATGCACCGAAGCCACACCGTTGTATCATCAAAAACATTTGTTGAAAGTAATTGGGCCCTGGCTGCTATTTGAACTTTTTTTCTAGGCCTCATTTGCATTTGAGGATGTTTTAATGTCTGTGCCACCCTGATTTAGACTTTAAGACCTGTTCAATGTCCTTTGCTACTGGGCCTTCCAGCTGCCCAGTCACTTATGAAAGCAGGATTTAGCTCTTCAAATCCTTTAGACCTTGTGGTGCTTAGTGCAATGGCTTGAGAAGAATTGGAGCTGGTTACTTAAACATAGAGCTTCAGTGCTCAGCAGCATGTCACAAAATGCCTCCACAGGTGAGGCCTGAATCCCGGTTTAGCAAAAACCACCAGAGTGCTCACGGTGTTCATTGGAGAGGCTCCAATTAGTGCAGAGAGAAATTAATCAGATGCCTTTATCCCTGTGCAAATGGAGAGTGATTCTCTGCTCTGAAATGGGAAGGACCTGCAGGAGGAATTGCCCGGAGGGGAAGAGGATGCTGCGCCTGTGGTGAGAGAGCTGCTGTGCTCTGAGTGTCCCGTGTCCCTGCTGCCTGTCCCCATCCAGGTCCCCCCTAAAGGCACCATCCCCTCATGCCAGTGCAGCTCCCAGTGCCCACCCAGGGCAGCTCCCAGTGCCCACCCAGGGCAGCTCCCAGTGCCCACCCAGGGCAGCTCCCAGTGCCCAGGGGAGCTCCCAGTGCCCACCCAGGGCAGCTCCCAGTGCCCAGAGCAGCTCCCAGAGCAGCTCCCAGTGCCCAGAGCAGCTCCCAGTGCCCAGGGGAGCTCCCAGTGCCCAGAGCAGCTCCCAGTGCCCACCCAGAGCAGCTCCCAGTGCCCAGAGCAGCTCCCAGAGCAGTTCCCAGTGCCCAGAGCAGCTCCCAGTGCCCAGAGCAGCTCCCAGTGCCCAGGGCAGCTCCCAGTGCCCACCCAGTGCAGCTCCCACTGCCCAGAGCAGCTCCCAGTGCCCACCCAGGGCAGCTCCCAGTGCCCAGAGCAGCTCCCAGTGCCCACCCAGGGAAGCTCCCACTGCCCAGAGCAGCTCCCAGTGCCCACCCAGGGCAGCTCCCAGTGCCCAGAGCAGCTCCCAGTGCCCACCCAGGGAAGCTCCCAGTGCCCAGAGCAGCTCCCAGTGCCCACCCAGGGCAGCTCCCAGTGCCCACCCAGGGCAGCTCCCAGTGCCCAGAGCAGCTCCCAGTGCCCACCCAGGGCAGCTCCCAGTGCCCAGGGCAGCTCCCAGTGCCCAGAGCAGCTCCCAGTGCCCAGAGCAGCTCCCAGTGCCCACCCAGGGCAGCTCCCAGTGCCCACCCAGGGCAGCTCCCAGTGCCCACCCAGGGCAGCTCCCAGTGCCCAGGGCAGCTCCCAGAGCCCACCCAGGGCAGCTCCCAGTGCCCAGAGCAGCTCCCAGTGCCCACCCAGGGCAGCTCCCAGTGCCCAGGGCAGCTCCCAGTGCCCACCCAGAGCAGCTCCCAGTGCCCAGGGGAGCTCCCAGTGCCCAGAGCAGCTCCCAGTGCCCAGAGCAGCTCCCAGTGCCCACCCAGGGCAGCTCCCAGTGCCCAGGGCAGCTCCCAGTGCCCACCCAGGGCAGCTCCCAGTGCCCAGGGCAGCTCCCAGAGCCCACCCAGGGCAGCTCCCAGTGCCCAGGGCAGCTCCCAGTGCCCAGGGCAGCTCCCAGTGCCCACCCAGGACAGCTCCCAGTGCCCACCCAGGGCAGCTCCCAGTGCCCCGGGCACCCCGGGGTGGGGGTTCTGTGCCCCCAGAGCCCCTCCTGGGGCAGCTGGAGGAGCCCAGGCCGGCACAGGCTCAGCCCCGGGATGATGCTGATGGTCCTGCCTGCTCCTGCCTGCCTGGGGGAAGGCTCTGAGCCAAACGGGCTGCTTGCTCTTTGCCTCGATAACAAGGAGATTTTAGATTGTTCCTTTAACATGTGGCTGTTTGCAGAGCTCGGCTTTTCCTCTCAAGAGTTTTGTGGGACTGGCAGGGCACCTTCACTTGGCTTTTTCAAGTCTAGGTTGCATCTCGGTGCACCTGTGTTTGCAGAGTAACGTTGAGTTTTACTTCCTTTCCTGTTTCTTTAGTTTAAAACAGAGTTGAAAACCAGGGACTTGTTTAATGGGTTGGAAAATCTCCTCTGCTACTCTGATCCTGGGCTGCTGTGTGCCTTGTGTTGTTTTGTTTCAGGGTAGGGCATTTTCCCTGAAACAAAATTTCCCCCATCACAGAATGCCGTGTGAGGGGGAGGCTGCACTTCAGAGACACACACCTGGCTACAAAACATTGTTTTTTCACCTCACTGTTTCCATTTTTCCTGGAAATGTCCCTGATGCATTCATTAGAGACGATGGATCACTGTGGCACAGATTTGGAATAAGATTCACACCAGGAGCTGTCAAAAGACAATATTGAGATAGAGAATGGAATTCTTTTCATTTACGGGATAGAAATACTCTGAAGACACAGTGTCTGTTTTTGATTTCCACAAATCGTTTTCTTCCTCTTACATTTCCATTCTGAAATTACATTTATGTAGAAAGAACTTTTTATTTTTTCTTTTTTGAAGCAAAATGGCATCTACTGTAAACTGCTGTCTTAAGCAGTAATGACTTGCTCAGGACTCCTTGCTGCTAGCTAGTGAACCACAAATATATCCCGAGATGAGCAATTTGAACAAAAAGTTGCACATCTTTTTCTTGAACTCAGCAGCAAACTTTGACTGAAGAGGGTCAGTGCCTGTGCTTGTTCCACAAGAACATTTGAGTGTTTGACCCACACACAGAAGGGAGGCATGGAAGTGTGGGGTGATTTATTCCAGTGTTGCTTTCTTCTCCCAGGAGCCAAGTTTGATGCATAAATTTCTAGTCCATCATGAGTTCTAACAAGTGAGGAAACAGAACCCAACAAGTGACTGAATATTTTCTGGCTGGCACCATGTGTAACCTATTGCAATATTCCATTTTGTAAGTCTTCACCATTTGTGCAGTTAACCACTGTCACTTGACTCATACAGCCAAAAATTACATGGGGATGGCAAACTGTGAACATTTGTGACCAGACCTGAGCAGACAGTCTGGGTGCCAGCAGTTCCTCTGAAGGAGTTAATGAATGTCCATGTGTCAGTCAGACCCAGAATAAGGCCTGACATAAACCCCACTGAAATGCTTGGAACTTTCCCAACAAATTTACTCCATTAGGCTGCAGACTGCAGGGGTTATTACTAAAATGGGAAGGTATTCAGTTGTTTGCATTATTGTAGCGTACTATTAACTGTAGTATTTTTATCTTTGAATAATGTGGATGATGACATTTATCCAAAATGTCTTTAGCCTTCCTGTGAGACAAATCTTTCAATCCTGAAACTTCCTGCCCTGTGAACAGTCAGTACCAAATGATGAGAGCCTGATGGCAACTTGTTTTACTGCCTCACCATCCCCTGTTTAACTGGAAGGTAAGTGAGCCGAGAAAACTAAAAGCAATGAAAATGTGAGGTGGCCAAAGCAGCTCCAATTTTCAGATCATGAACGTTAAGGTGTGTAGACACACTGACATGTATCCATGTGCATGCAGAGATCTCTAAAGAGTGGCAGGGCTGCATCTAATGTAGAATTTGACTTACAGCTGGGAAAAAAGGAGTTCAGCTGAAACAGACAGCTGAGGTTACATTAACTCAATAAAAAATGTGGGGCCTAACTCAAAAAACCCGGCATCTTTTAACAGAAGTCAAGTGATTTTCTCTCATTTGTCTGGCCAGCTTCTATCAAGTTCATTACTCTTTCTTGATTAAATCTTTTCCAATGATTTCTGCCTGAATGAGGAGCAGAGGAGTGGTGGTCACCAATCACTCCTTAGACAGACTCTGACAGCAATGGATATTTCTGTTCAGCTGAATGTGAGTCTTTAATCCTTCTTCCCTCTAAGGAAAAGGGTCCCATCAGCAGCAAATATCCCAAGGGGGTAAATTCTGAGGGGAACTTTTACTATGTTTTGGCTGGCAGTATTTAGAAGATTGGAAAAATTGTTGCAAGTTTATCAGGAATATATATAATAGTGAAAAAAGGGAGCCAGTGTAATAATGCCAAACATTTAAGTTGTTACAGCCCATTTGCCTCACAGAATTTCTTTATCTAGAGGAGAACAAAAGGCAACTTTTGCCTCTTTGGTGTTTTTCTGTAACAGTTTGGTCTCACCTGAGAAAGAATGATGGGCACAAAATGAGTTGTGGCCTGAGCAGAGTGACTTACAGAAGAGCGATAGGTACACAAGGTTTTGTGGTGCACTCAGACTTCCAGACAAAGGCAAATTTCCATTTTTCCCAGAGGGTTCAGTGCTGGCCTGGTGCTCCTGCCTGTCCTGGCACTGCCCTGGGCTCTCCCTGTGGGTTCAGGGGCTGCTGCCCCGGGCTGGGGGGTGGGTTTGGGCTGTGGGGTCTGTTGTATCATCACAGGGCTCAGAGGGCTCATCCTGCTCTGGGTGTGGGTTTGGGTTCTGGGTCTGTTGTATCATCACAGGGCTCAGAGGGCTCATCCTGCTCTGGGTGTGGGTTTGGGTTCTGGGTCTGTTGTATCATCACAGGGCTCAGAGGGCTCATCCTGCTCTGGGTGTGGGTTTGGGATCTGGGTCTGTTGTATCATCACAGGGCTCAGAGGGCTCATCCTGCTCTGGGTGTGGGTTTGGGTTCTGGGTCTGTTGTATCATCACAGGGCTCAGAGGGCTCATCCTGCTCTGGGTGTGGGTTTGGGTTCTGGGTCTGTTGTATCATCACAGGGCTCAGAGGGCTCATCCTGCTCTGGGTGTGGGTTTGGGTTCTGGGTCTGTTGTATCATCACAGGGCTCAGAGGGCTCATCCTGCTCTGGGTGTGGGTTTGGGTTCTGGGTCTGTTGTATCATCACAGGGCTCAGAGGGCTCATCCTGCTCTGGGTGTGGGTTTGGGTTCTGGGTCTGTTGTATCATCACAGGGCTCAGAGGGCTCATCCTGCTCTGGGTGTGGGTTTGGGATCTGGGTCTGTTGTATCATCACAGGGCTCAGAGGGCTCATCCTGCTCTGGGTGTGGGTTTGGGTTCTGGGTCTGTTGTATCATCACAGGGCTCAGAGGGCTCATCCTGCTCTGGGTGTGGGTTTGGGTTCTGGGTCTGTTGTATCATCACAGGGCTCAGAGGGCTCATCCTGCTCTGGGTGTGGGTTTGGGATCTGGGTCTGTTGTATCATCACAGGGCTCAGAGGGCTCATCCTGCTCTGGGTGTGGGTTTGGGATCTGGGTCTGTTGTATCATCACAGGGCTCAGAGGGCTCATCCTGCTCTGGGTGTGGGTTTGGGTTCTGGGTCTGTTGTATCATCACAGGGCTCAGAGGGCTCATCCTGCTCTGGGTGTGGGTTTGGGATCTGGGTCTGTTGTATCATCACAGGGCTCAGAGGGCTCATCCTGCTCCGGGCAGAAGTCCTTGGGACAGAGGGAGGGGAAACCTCCTCAGCTCCTGAGCCAACCAGAAAATGAAACGTGCTGGCCTTCAGATAGAAGGGAAAGAAATCTTCCTTTCTACCCAGCCACCCTTCATTTCATCTTTTCCTCTTTTATCTACTTTTCCTCATGAGGCTGATGGTAAATGTTGCCTTTTCTGACAGAGAGCTGGGCTGCTCTGGGTGAGATAACAGACACGTGCTCTTTCTGCCACTCTCCTTATATAAAACCACTTTTCTTATTCTGTTTGCTTTGCTGCCAGTTCTTATCTGGAATTTGGATCATAAACCAGGACTATCTTTTTCCAGGAACGCTAAATAATATAATATCTGGTAAATTGTGAGGATTTTTTTGTTGTTCTGAATTTTATGATGTTTCAAAATAGATTGGGTAACTATTCACACCCTATAGAAAAGACAGAAATAAAACCCCTTTATCTTCTTCACTTCTGGCTGCTATGTGGACTTGTTTTAAAGTGTTGTCTTCCCTTTCTTTATTGAAAATTGGCTTTTTCTGGTAATACTGGAGTGGGTCAAGGTCTGATCCAAAGTTTACTGCTGTTCCTACCAAAATTTTTGCTGTCATCCAGAGTGTTATTTGTACCTACAATATTAATAAATAGTGTGTAAACACTGTAAATACTGCCCACAAAACTGCTCAAGAGAATACTTTCCACAGATTGGGGCATAGTTTACTGTTCCGTCTTTAAATCTCCCGACGTCTTCAGCTGCTACAGAGAAGTGAACGAATTGTGGGCTGAGACGCATCGGGGTTTGGTGCATTCCTCACGCAGCAGCTCCATCCTGTCGTGTCTGTCACCGGTGCCCGGCTCCGGCGGCCCCGGGCGGAACTCCCCGTCGGCTGGGCCCACAGGGGACACCGGGACTCCAGGAATTCGGGGCGTGGGAGCAGCGGGGTCCCAGCCGTGGCAGGAGGGGCTGCCCTGGGCAGGCGCCCAGTTCACAGCTGCTGTCCTGGCAGCTCGTGCCAGGGGAGCCCCGACACAACCCCGCAAGGGCCTCTTTACTTCTCTGGAATGCCAATGAAATTATTAATGAGAAAATCCATTTTAAGTGCTGGTTCCAGTCTGGGTTTCCATGGAGACTGCTGACCTGCTGTGGGAGCCACCCCTGGCTGGGAATGGGCTGTGGCTGATGGAAGTTCAGCAGATCACAGCTGTGCAGCTCGGAGCCAGGGCTTATCCAGATGTGAGGAATTTCAGGATCCGTTGGGTCCTTCTTCAGGTAAACCCTGGAATTGCTGCGCCCCTGCAGGTTATGAGATAGCAGAGAAACTAATGTGGAGAGCAGTGGCAAAAACATCCCAGCCAAGCCTGCCCCGAGTCAAGGGGGGACAGCAGGGCCTCTGCTGGCTTGGAGGGGGGAGATAACCTTATTAACCCAAATTTTGGGAATCTCTTCACCTTCCCCTGCCTGTGCCCATTGCACAGTGCTGAGAGCAGGGAACTGGCTTCACCCGAGGGGCTAATGATAGTAATAATAATAATAATAATAATAATAATAATAATAATAACAACAACAACAACTTATTGTTAGAAATTCAAAGCAGCCACTTCTACGTTTGTCCAGATGAGAGAAACCCCTTGTGTGGGATGTGGCATCTCCAGAGCCCCCGGATCGCTCGGGGGCCCCGTTGAGGGCAGAAAAGGAACGAGGGCAGCAGGAGGGTGCTCGGGCAGCAGCTGCCAGCCCAGCCAGCCCAGGAGGAAGCAGGAGGCTCTCAGAACATGAGCCCAGAAGGAGAGGGCAGCTGGGGCCGGGGTCAGGGCTCTCAGGAGGGCTGGGGTGGGTTTTGGCTGCTGCAGAAATCAGCCAGGACACCCCTCAGGTGCCCCCAGCCCCGAAATTTAATTGATGCTAGTCCACAGCACTTCAGGATCTCCTTCACAGAGTGTCTGGAGAGGATGTTTGCAGAAAAACTCCTGGCCAAGGGTGATTTCTGTACCCGAGTCCTCACAAATACACCTCTTACCCCCCTGGCTTTGTGGACAGCCACAAATTTCTGTTTTTCACAGAACCTCAGCCCCAGCCAGGCAGAGCAGTGTCCGTGCTAAAGGAGAAGAGGGAAATGCGGATTGCAGAAAGGGGCATTTGCAGTGTCTGATGTAAGTTCTGGCAAGACCAAGTAAGAAATGCCTGAGCAGTTAAATGAGCTGAGGAGGTGTTTGGGGATGGGAAGGGAACTAATCAGCTTAACAGAACGACGAGGGGAGCAGGACCTGTGAACATTTTTGATTGCCAGGAACGGAGCCCAGCTGCCTTTCACGTCCCAGACAAACACAGCTTCGCTTGCAATTACTTTCATTTTATAAACCCCACCATCTGCAGGGAGAGAAAGCAGAAGGTAGAAGTGGAGGTAACATAACCTCCTCCCTATGCCAGTCCCAAAATTTAATCCTGCAAAAGCAGCAGTACCTGTAGACCATGTAGGAGGCAATTGTCTGGATTTTGTGACATCTGTTCTGGTTTCACTCGAATAGATATTGCCAGGTAGGTGGAACGAGAAGTCAGGGGAATGACTACACAAGTGACGAAAAATAAAACTGTTCTTAAAGGATTGTGGGAGGCACCTAGTGGTAGTGATGCGCTTTAAGGGTGTTAATTGCCAAATAGATAATTGGAATTTGCGAGTTTGAAATGTGCTTATTTCTAAAGGTCGTGAACTAAACGCACAATTCAAACTGAAAGTGCTAAGAAAGTATTAAAATTATTTGTAGCTAATGGTCAGGTTAGAAATTTAGGTCTCGAGTTGCTAAAAAACCAGGATGTGTCTATTTGTGGAGTGAGAACAAGGGGCCACAGCTCCAAGTTCTTCCTTTCTCACTGGGAAGGTGCGATGTCTCACAAATTACAGCGCACAGGAAGAAAGGAGAGTTTAGTTCAGTTGTTTTGTGCTTCCCAGTGTGCATCTCTCGTGGTGTCATTACCGAGGCTGTTATCTGAAAAAAACAGCTCTATTAAATGACAGACTCCGATGTGGGGGAGAAGATCAGCCCTTTCCTTGTTCAATTGCTGCGCTGATGCGCAGCCGGGAGGGACAGTGTTTTCCTGCAGCTGGTGTTCACAGGACCGAACATTTTCCTAATGAGCAGACGTGATTAAGAGCTGCTGCGCAGAGTGGGGTCTTGGTTGTTGGTCATTGTGAGCCGTGGACGATGCGGGAGCTGCAGGGGCGGCGCTGGGAGGGTTTCAGGGAGTTTGCAGTGAGCTCTGCGGGTGGATCCCGGGGGGAACCTGCAGCTGGGAGCAGAGCTGCTGCCACCAGCCCCGGCAGCAGGAGCGGAGGCCTTGTCCTTGCCTCAGGGCTGGCGTGGGCAGGGCTCTGCTGCTGTGCCAGCGCTGGGGGCACCGGTGACACCTCTGAGCCCTGCCACCAGCCCTGGGGGCACCGGTGACACCTCTGAGCCCTGCCACCAGCCCTGGGGGGACTGATGACACCTCTGAACCCTGCCACCAACCCTGGGGGCACCGGTGACACCTCTGAGCCCTGCCACCAACCCTGGGGGCACCGGTGACACCTCTGAGCCCTGCCACCAACCCTGGGGGCACCGGTGACACCTCTGAGCCCTGCCACCAACCCTGGGGGCACCGGTGACACCTCTGAGCCCTGCCACCAACCCTGGGGGGACTGATGACACCTCTGAGCCCTGCCACCAACCCTGGGGGGACTGATGACACCTCTGAGCCCTGCCACCAACCCTGGGGGCACCGGTGACACCTCTGAGCCCTGCCACCAACCCTGGGGGCACCGGTGACACCTCTGAGCCCTGCCACCAGCCCTGGGGGCACCGGTGACACCTCTGAGCTCTCCTTGTTTTTTTCTTTCCTCTTAGAGATGGCAAAATATGGCAATTGGTGACACGAGTGGCTGAGAGAGAAGCCTTCACACCACACAAGAGCCACATCCCATTGACCTGTGCAGAATCTGAAACAAAAATACCCGGAGGAAGCATTCTACAATCAACATAATATTTTAAGTTGTCTAAACCTACTATATAGGGCCCAAGTTGTCCAAGGAGATTTGCTATTTGCCTAATTTGGGATACTTCTAGGGGGTAAAAACTTGGCTTGGTTTTATTCTGCATTTTCCTCCAGAATATTGTGAGCATGAAATAAAACTGGGGTTTTGCGGTGGCGGTGTTGCTAATGGTGCTGCAGTTTTGGTGTGGTTTTGTGTGTGTGTTTTGGTCTGGGTTTTTCGGTCTTGAACTGTTTTATTCTCATTGGTGAGTAGATATCAGCAAATGCTTAGCTTGGAGAATGTTTAAAGTGCCCAGTCAAGCCTGATTTAATTCCGTGACAACAGGAACTGACAGGGGTGACAGAACATTTCAGTTGCCTCTGGGAGACTTAATGAGAGCCCAGGGCAGCTCCCTGGGGATCGCCCTGAGCAGATGGAGCATCCCTGGGGGGATGGAGAGGCAGAGCTGCTGGGACAGCTCAGGGACAGCTCAGGGACAGCTCACACACATCCCTGCAGGAGGGCAGGCAGAGCTCAGGGACAGCTCACACACATCCCTGGGAGGGCTCAGGGACAGCTCACACACATCCCTGGGAGGGCTCAGGGACAGCTCACACACATCCCTGCAGGAGGGCAGGCAGAGCTCAGGGACAGCTCACACACGTCCTCGGGCTCAGCGGCTCTGCCGTGTGTCAGCACCTGGGGAAGATGCTGATGTCAGGGCACATTTGGTGTTGTAATCATCCTTGACAAGATGAAATACGGCCCCTGAATTCCGCGAACATATGGGATTGCTGAGAAGGAAAATGGTGTGAACAAGGGCAATTATAGCAATAACTATCCATGACACACTACACGAGTCAGCCAAGCGTAACGCAGATAGAATGAAAATATTTTTAAAGGCAAACATGATGTAAGCCAGTGCCAAAATGACCAAATTTATTACTCTGTCATGAATGATAAATGTTAATAACCTCTGTGTTTCACAAAACAGCAAGAAAGGTTTCTTTTATGTACGCCTTGCCACATGATTTTACAAGATACGAGGGGAAGGTTTATTGAAAGAGGATGAAAAACCCTTCTCATCTACATTCCAATCTTTAATTTTTCAGCATATAATTGCTGTAGTTACTTTTCCACACCTCACCACATCTGCACACCTATGCAGCACAGAGGAGGCAGCTGGCAGTGTGTAAATCACCCCAGAACTGGCTCTAACCTTGGAAAGGAGCTGCAGGGCTGCATCCCTGTGAGGGAGCTGAGCACACTGAGACGGGACGTTTCCGGATTTATTCATTATTTATCACTTCCAGACAAAAGTGCAAGAGTAATAAAGTTTATATGCAAGAAGTGTCAGTAAAAAGCCCATCACTCCTGACCTGCTGTGCACTGGAACAGTCCCTGGAGCCCAAACTTCAGCCCCTGAGGCAAGGCCTGGCCTGGCTCTGCCCTGGCTGTGCTGGATCCCAAAGTTCTCTTCCTGCTGGTGAGGCTCAGAACAGGAATTCTCTGGGTGTGAAGTTTAGCACAGAAATATTTCCTGCACATGACCTCAGCACCCTGAGAGGCAGCAGGAGTGAAGCTGTGAGGTGTAACTGCAGCAAAGCACTGGCAGGGAACCTTCATTGCCATGCTCTTGCTTACAGCCCATGTCAAAAGAATAATTGTAACAAAGTCCTTTTAGGAAATTCGGATTTCTTGTTTATTTGAGGGGGAGAAAACAACAAAACGAAATTATTTTGCTACTTACTGGCAAAGTAATCCTTGCTACATTACCTATTTTTAAAACTCACATTTCATTCAATTAAGATTTCATACTGTTGACAAAATGATGCTGTCCAAAAAAAAAAAAAAAAAAAAATTGTACTAGCTGCTATATACAAGCCCATAAATAAACTGCAAGATTTTCAAGCTCCAAGAGACTGAGGACAGGAGGAGATTGTTTAAAGATTCATTTGAGCATTTCTTATTCAGTACATTTGCTGCATTCAGTACCAAGAAAAACAAACAAAGAGGATGGATATCGATGGCTACAGAACACGTTTGTACTTGCTGGGGATTTTCACCAGTTCATCAAAACCAGAAGCAGCCCATGCCCAGTGCAGAGTGATAAATTCCGTGCTCCACACCTCGAGGGCCAGGAACAAGCTCAGGCTGCCCCATCCCCAGTTCAGCAGCTCCGGCCGGGGCTGCAGGAGGGTCCTGCGCCCACAGAGACCTCACAGGGTCACCACAGCTCCCTCCACGCAGGGCAAACGCTTCACGTCCCGTCCAAAAGTATAAAACCAAACGCATTTCCGTATTTTGGTGAGCGGTTCTAAACCAGAGCACACCTGCACGGAGAACTGGTTCCGCCCTTTGTACCACTGGCATTTTGCACTGTCACTTGTACTTGGCTGGGGTTTTCTCAAATGGGCCTTGGGCCGTCACAAAGTGACCAACACAGCACAGGAGGAAATGCAGGTAATGAAAATTGTGCCGAGGGGAATACGCCTAAAAATTAGGATTAGAAAAAAAACCCCAAAACCCCCAACTTTTCTATGCTGTCTGGTTCATTCACAGGACTTTGTGCTATAATATGATGATTAGAAGAGAAATTATCAAGGAGGGTTTCAATCTCTATTCGTGGTCACAGTGTAAAAAAACCAAAAAACAAACCAAAGAAACCTAAACCAAAAGAGCTCATATGCTCCAGTGTAAAAAATATGCTTAAATACATTGTCTGCACACAATAGAAACTCTGGGCACGGTTATCACAGGACTCTTCTGTTCCATCCCCTCTGTACATTCCAAGGGCTCTGTCTACAGGGTCTTTTGGGGAGAAAAAGTCGTTTTCAGGCCAAGAAAAGCCCATATATTTGCAGAGCTGTAGGACAGAGCGGTACAGAAAAGGCTGGGAGAAAACCCTACACAACGGCCAAATTGACAGCACAGCATCTGCATATTTATCCTTTACTGACCCTCTCTTTGTGGTTAGTTGTCCACGATTGGAGATATTTACCATTAGGAAACAGGAGATGGAAGCCTGTGGATTTCCTGTGCCTGTGTGATGTGCCGCTCTGCTCTGTTGCAGCTGCAGACACCCAGCACGGATCTGCTGCAATTAAACAATTCCTGTAGAGTGTTTTGGGCTGTAAGCTCAACCAGCTTGGGTGGACTCTGGGCTCACACCAACAGGTCTTGGCCGGGAGGGGAAAAGGCAGGAAAGATTGGGCCAAACTGAAACTGATAAGGTTTTTTTTTAGTGCAGGAAGGAAACATGGACAAAACTTGGTTTGGACCAAACAGAAATTAAATACATTGAGTTGTTCTGAACTGTCAATTCCCTGTCTTTTGGATTAAACACTTCACTAAATTCAGCCATAATTGATGGGTATTTCCTGTTCCCTAAAGACCAATTTACTTTCATTTTACTTTTTGATAAATGTACTATCCAATAGAAAATTTCCACTGTGCACATTAGAGTGCAAATACTTTTTCTCTTGGAAACCAACAGAACCTTCAGTGGGACCAGGAATGCTCTGAGCTGCTGAAGACACAAACATTTAATGAAGGTTAAAAAACCCCAACATGAAACATCTTAGCCAAACGTGAGGTTGAAGCCTTGGATGTTTTCTGCCAGTTCGACAGCCCAGAGGGTCAGGAGAGTGAATTCCCCTGGTGGTCTCTGCAGAGCAGTGATCCAGGAGCTGGGCCCCACCCTGCGGAGGGGACCTCACCTGTGGAAGGTGCTCAGGAGACCCCGGGTGCTGAGGGAGTCCTAGAGCAAGACCCCCGAGGGCTCTGAGCACAGTCCAAATCTGCTTTATCCAGCTGGGAAGGGGCAAGTTTGGCCAGCTGAGGTGGCCCTGCCTCCCGCTCCAGGCACCTCTCTGAGAACCTACGGAACACTGGTCAGAAGAAAAATTGCAGTGGTTTTTTCCTCTTTAAGGATACTTGATAGCAGTACTAAAGCAGAAGCTACTAAATGCTGAGCAGAGTTTAAAACCACAAAAGAGACCGCAGAGACCTGTTTAAAGGCTGTCTGCAGGAGACAATACGCGGATTATTTGTGGGCTGGCCGCCTTCACAGTATATCAGCGTGTTACATCTTTGTGGCAGGAATTCAGTGTCCGGAAATGACCACGAACAGGAGAAGGATCCAGGCCTTGATTTCTAAAAGCCACGGTGAGTTTGCAGAATGCTCTCCCCAGAGAGTTGCTGTTGCCCCCGAGGCAAAGCAGGGGAATAATTCGTATGGCAAAGTGTGGGCACACACGGAGCAGCAGCAGAGGAGCCGTGGGACACCCCCAGCCGTTTCTGCCTTGATGAGAACGCGGCAGCAGGAAGATCTGAAACACGGACGGGCCACATCCAGGAGATCTACACCTTACAGGTGCTGTTTATGTGTTTGTTGGCTTTGCTAATCCACACCCACTTCGGGAGTGGAGTTCCTGGAACCTGCTGCTCCCTCACGGCCTGCCTGCCTTGTAGCATTTGGATTAAACACCGCACTGTGCGCTCTGAATGCACTCCACTTTGGTAATCTGTAAGGTAATAAATGTAAACAGAGAGAGCACGGCCAGTCTGGAATAGTCTCATCACAACATCACAATGGGAAGCGTTTCATTTTAGGGCACAAAAATCCATCATTTCAGAGGTATGTTCCTCTCCCTCAGTTCTGGGAGCTGGAATGATTCAGAGATCAAAGAGCCCTTCTTGCACACCCGGTGTTTTGATCGCTGCTGACAAAACCCTCCAGTGTGTGTTTGTGCTGGCCATCCTCGCAGGTGTTGCTGAGGGCCACGATGTGTTAGTTTCAAAGGCAACAACCAGGGCTATTTACCCAACAAACAACATGGCAATTCCCAGTTCATCAGGCGGTGATCTAAAAACCCCAGTTTTCTACTGTTATTAGCAGTGAGGAGAAGCTGGTGGACACGGTGCCAGAGGCCCTGAAAGGTGGCTTGGTTCTCTCTGGGGAGCTGCTGCTCCTGTCACACCGCTGATAAATCAATGCGGTTCGCTGAGTTGGTGCTTTTATCCCAGGTGTGCAGCTTCGTGGGAGTCGTGCCTGGCCTGTTCCCAGTCATCTGGAAAATAAAATGGTATAGAAAATCGATTTATTTATTTTGCCAAGCCACTCTTGCCTGGATGAAATGAAAGCTTGAAAGCATCTATTTACGTTACAGTGTTGTCACAGGGTCTCGGGAGCAGGTGCCATAAAGGATTTTTAAACAGGTATTGCCAGGATCTGAGGGGATTGGCAACGATCACTTAATAATACCTATCACTTCAGGTCTCTGCTTCTTTATCAAAACAAATGTCTTCTGTCTCAAGACAATCTGAGCAGAGCTAGAAGAGGATATTCACGTGTTGGCTCGGAGTGAGAATGCCCTGTCAGATCAATACATTGCCAAAATGCTGCTGGAATGCAGAGCTCCACTGCAATTGGTGGGAAAAGCCTTACTGAACCACAGCCAGGGCTCATAGGGCTGTGTTTGCCTTCATTTGACCGTTTCCCGGAAAGCAGAGTTCTGTCCTTTGCTCTCAAAACAGATATTGGAGCTGCAACTTCATGAACTGGCTGGTTCCACCTGTCTGCACCTTGGTACTAAAAACACCCGTGGGCCTGCTCTGTTCTTTCCAACAGAATTTAATGCGGAGCACTCAAATCCAACAGGGGAAAGGAAAGGAGCAATACTCACAATGTCTGAATTGAAGGGCTTCACATTGATGTTGCGTGTTGAGCTACTGGTGAGGGACCAGACCTTGGTTTTGTGCTTAAAGGCAGCTCTAACCTTTGGCAAAAACAGTGAAACCAGTTGAAAAAGTTGTGTTTATTTTCACAGGTGCCGCCAGCGATCATTTCCCCTTTTCCCTTCCTCCACACAAATGTCACGGTGCCATTAAACAACAAACAATCCACCCCTACACTTTCCTTTGTCTTTATGGACTTTTCACCAGGACAATTTCACATTTTTCTGGCTGAACACCGAGCCCCAGGCTGGAGCAGGAGGTGCCCCATCCTGATTAATCCCGGTGCCCCCAGGACACAAAGCCTGCTGCAAACGGAGTCATTTAAAGACCTGGATGGATGAAACTCCCTAGAGATGGAGCAATATTCTCCACCGAGGTGAAAAGCAGCTGCAGGAGGGACGGGTGGTGAGAAGAGCCAAGGGTTAATGGCTGGAACGCCGGACCTGTGTTAGGTGTGGAGATCCAGGGGAGCTTTTCAGCCCATCCTGGCCCATTCTCCTGTGGTTCTTTATAATTCCTGTGCATTTCTGTCTGGGAATAAATCCCTTTTCCACCCAACTCTTCTATACCCAGTCTCTGGCTGTTTCTTGACAATATCTGAGTCTTACTTCTCAGAAAGAAATTCTGTAGGAGAATTCCCGCTGTTTAGCTAAAGGAGTATTTTAGATATGCACAGCCTATGATGGAGCCAGCAGGACCTGCTCTCCAAAAATGACAGCTCACATCAGCAATGTGTAAACCGCTTTTTGAGGATATAAATTCTGAATTTAATTTCTCATGAGACTCCTGAAAAAAATGGCAGCAATTCAAATATTTGTATTTGATATAAAACATTTGAAACTTGAAGATTTCTAAGCCTGGGAGAGAACAGAATAACGAGATATTTTTCCTCCCTACCTTTAACCCGCCTGCCTAATTTGAGTTGATTTCAATAGAGATCAAGAGTTTCACAGTCGGACCTGACTCTCCAAGCTGATTTTGGCAGAGATCCCATCAGAGAGCGCTCTGAGATGGAATAGGTTGGCCAAATCAGTAAATAGCAATCTCTCTGTGAAGAGCTGGCGTGGTGCTGTTGCACAGGAAGCACAGCGGGTTTGGGGCTGAGGTACCCAGGAACATCCAGGAGAGAGAACTGAGGGGAGCCGGAGCTCCCGGGCCCCCGTGCCCGAAATGCTTCCTGTAAAAACCATTTCTTTCCAGGAATACTTGCAATGCTTCTTGTGAAAACCATTTCTTTTCAGGAATACTTGCTGCTGAGCATTTTCTGCGATCTGCCGCGGGAGGAGAGGATGCCGCAAGCCAAATTTCCATCAGCCTTGTCTTGGCTTTATCCCAGCTGCTCTAATGCAGCCTTGGTGCCAAAAGATGCCTCAGTCCCCTGCGAAAACCTGAACTTCCCGCCAAGAAAAATACCTGGAATATCTTCTGCTCGGTTTGCTTTCCCATTAAGGACGGCATGAGCAGCATCCAAAAGGATGTTTGGCTGGGAATAATACTTATTTTCGTCCCCGGAGCCGCAGCTGTGTCCGAGCCCCCGGCAGGGGCTGCCGGGGCGAGTCCTGCTCGCTCTTTTTGAACATCTTTTCCTCCCAGCGCAGTCCGTGCCTGCTCAGCCCCAGGACGGCTTCTCTCCTGACTCTTGAACTGCTCCTCTTATCTTTGCTCTGTGTTTCAAACCTTTCTTATGCTAATTAAAACAAATGACAAGCATTTGTAAAAACGCTGCAAGTCACAAAGCCAGAACAGTCACGGATTAATTAAAAGCAAAAGGAAATCAGTGACAGCAGGCAGTGGTAGTGGAGAAAAGTCTGTTCTTGCTTCACACTTTTGTTCTTTGAATTCGACAACACCAAATCCGCTAACACCGTTTGGTTACTCACCTCTGAGTTCAGAAGACAGTGAAACAGGAACATGAAAAACCCCTGAAAACACAAGAGAGGGAGAAGGGTGAGGTCTGGCTGTGAAAAATCAAATCCAATGACGTGTTTCTCTCGGGATTGCACAGAACTGGCAGCTGGAGCCCTGTAAACACCTGAGTGCACTCAACCAGAGTGTCCCAAGCGAAACTGGAGGAACCTGCAGCATTAGGTCACTGTGGGGCTGCTCTGGAACTATTCCGGTAGAAAAACACCTCCTAAACTGTGCTGTGCTGAAGGAAAAATGGCTGAAAATATGCAGAAATTCCTGTTTCATGACAACAGGAGAATTTTTTGTTTGTGGTTTGACAAAGGAGAGGGAAATGCTCCTAGGGAAACACCAGGTCAGGAATTTTCAGATTAGGAAAGCAAGGTATTGGCACTAGGAAAATTTTCACGTCAGAATTTTGCAATCTTTGGGCTTTTAGTCCAGTGCAAAGTGAAAAGGTCTCATTCCTTTCCCTCACACTATAGTTTTATTTTCCTGGCAGTGGTATCCAGCACCAAGAACCCTGTTCCACTGTTTTTGTGTCCATCGTGCTCTTTGTTCCCAGGACGAGAAAGGATTTAGAGGAGATTGTTTTTCCTTCCTCTTTGTAACCGCTGTTAGGGCAAGAACTGTGTCACACCTACAGGGTTGTGCTCTCCTGGAATGTCTGCTCAGAGCTAAGCAGGTGTTTTCATTCCTCCTGGGACAGAGCTGGGTTTCTGGACTGGTGTGCCGAGATCAGGGCTGAGTTTCCTGCCTGCAGGAGTTCTGTCCAGCACAGGGAGCAACTCCACTTCTGATCCGTCCCATAAACTTCTGTTTGCTTTCATTTAGCCCCGGTAATGAAGCCTCAAATTGGCACTGAGCAATTGGCCTGGTGTCTCTGCTGGAGAATCCTGTACACAGTGCTGGAAGAATGAATTTCAGTTCGTTTCTGAGGCTCAGTGCTGTCTCATTTATTTAATTATTGCTGCTGGAAACACAGAGGAGTGGGATACACGCTCTGTTCAAACAAAGACAAGCAATTGCCAGCGCTCTGTTCTTAGCACAGACTTAAAAGGCAGAGGAAAGAGCACAGAACGAAATGCAATGAGCATAAACATGTGGAAACATTACTAATGATCCATTTAATTGGATCTCAGAAGCGCTTCTGTAGCCATAAATTTTCCCACCAGGTACTTACTTGTAGTGAATTAAAAACAGCAAATATATACTGGAATACTAAAGCATGGGCATTGACAGCCAGAATGCCGAAGATCCACGAGCTCCCCAGGATTGGTAAGAGAACAGCCACAGCTTTAGCTGTTAGTCTGGAAGAGAAAATGGAAACAGGAAATTGTGGTGAGACCATTAAAGAAATGTCAGCCTCCACACCAAGGAGTTTATTGATTATGTTCTGGCAGCAAGGCAGCAGGAGGAACTCTCCTTTACCATGAAGTTCTTTTAATGAGCAAGATTTTAATTGTTTTTTTCATCTGTGGAAATGGGGATAACAGACCATTGGTGTCCCACAGGATAAATACAGATGGTGAGTCAGGAACTGAGGGAGCAGGGAGAGATCTGAGGGATGGATGGTGATAAAAATACTGCAGTCGTGTCCTCAGTTTGCAGAGAAGTTTGTTAGTGGGGAGCAAGAGTCAAACCCCAGTGAGCACGCCCAGCTCACAGCACTGGGCAGCCCATGCATGGTCTGTGCACTCTGCAACCACCCAAAACCCTCACCCAAAACCTCCCGGGCCCACAGGGCAGGAGATCTGCCCTGGAGCACTGCTGACGAGCCCAGAGCAGCCCCAGCTCCAGGCAGGAACAGAACCTTTGCTCACCCGGGCACATTTCCAGCTCCCAGAGGACAAATCCTCCTCCTCCTGGCCGGCTGAGAACAATTTTAGGGTTCCAGACAAAAAGCACATCTGGAACACTTGCCAGGAAGGCAGATCCTGTCCCAGCTCAGCACCACAAACACCAGTGAGCTCCCGCTGGGCCCACGGGGTTCATGCACATTTATCAGATGAAGTGTTTAAAATACCAGGGAGTTCAGTCTCTGTACAGTCACAGACAGAGAAGCCAAGGGGCACTAAAGAAACGGGCAGTGAGAAACCAAAGGTCAGTCAGTCCCTGCTTGCTAAAGCCACGGCTTCTAGAAATGATCAGATTTCTACTGAGATGGAGACCTGTGCAAGGGGAAAAGCAGTTCCAGGGAGATGAACGTCCTGCTTGTGCCTGGTACAGATTAAAGCGCACACGGAGAGAAATGCACTGAGCTGTCTGATAGGAGACTGCCTGTAATTACAGCAAACACAAAACAAACGAGAATTCGGTACTGCACAATCCAGTGAAGAAATCTTTTAATTAAACTCAGAGACACGACGTCCTGTTCATTCCAGTGACCTGAGCACACACCTCATTATATATTCAAATAAAAGTGTGTCCTGAAGTTTATAGGGAAATCTGGGACAAGGAAGCATCTGGAATTTTTTCTGTTCTGGTTTGGGTTTTTTCAGTATTGTTTCATATCTCTGTATGCTCAGCCATGAATATTTCCGCACAGTTCAATTTAATTCTTCAAGGAGTTTTTTCAGTCAGAAAATGAAGGAATATCTTAAAGCTTGAGGTCCTATTTGAATGTTAAAATGCATTTTAAAAGATACAGTTTTAACACAACTCATACAAGTTTATTTTTGTGAATCAAGAATGCTTTGGGTTGTTTGTTTTGGTTTTTTTTTCTCTGATAGGATTAAGGTTCCTCCCCAAACTCTAAGATAAAATCTGCTGCACTGGGAGCTGTGCAGGAGCCCGGGGGAAATGCAGCTGAGGCCAAGGAACACCCGGGATGGGGCAGGTCCAGGTCCCGTGAGGATTTGGGTCCCCCCAGCCTGAACCAGCAGGGGTTGGTACAGCAAAGCTTCCCTGTAAAACTGCCTCCACCACAAACCAGCACAACCCAGCACAACCCAGCACAAACCAGCACAAACCAGCACAAACCAGCACAACCCAGCACAAACCAGCATAAACCAGCACAACCCAGGATAAACCAGCATAAACCAGCACAAACCAGCACAATCCAGCACAACCCAGCACAACCCAGCACAAACCAGCATAAACCAGCACAAACCAGCATAAACCAGCACAAACCAGCATAAACCAGCACAAGCCAGCATAAACCAGCACAATCCAGCACAAACCAGCACAATCCAGCACAACCCAGCACAAACCAGCACAAACCAGCACAAACCAGCACAACCCAGCACAACCCAGCACAACCCAGCACAAACCAGCATAAACCAGCATAAACCATCACAAACCACCATAAACCATCACAAACCAGCACAGATCACCACAATCCACCACAACCCACCACAAACCAGCACAAACCAGAACAAACATGAACAAACCATCACAAACCACCACAAGCCACGGCTCCTCTGCCTCCCTTCTGTTCTCACACCCTCTGCTTGCAGAAAACTTTCAGTCTGGAATTTAATTTCCCCCAACTGTTTTGTTGCCAAAAGTGTTTTTATTGTTTTCCTGTGAGTCAGAGCACAAAAGGCTTCGTCTCATTTGTAGCTGGGGCAGAATAGAGTCAGGCAGTCAATTTCAATATTTTCAAAACCATTCTTACAGTTGGGATCTTCAGAAGCCGTTAACATTACTCGTATAAATTACTCATATAATTTGAAAAATCACGTTTTAATAAAGATGGCTCCTTATCAAGCCCAGAGTTCAGCACATGTGCAGCAGAATTCCGTATCTAAAATGCAAATGCAGTCCAGATGTGGGATTTTCCATGTGAAAATATTAATGCCTCATGCAGACTCATTTAGAAACGCAGCCGTGTGAAGGTGAAACTCATTTAAGACTATCTGAGGGTCAGCTCTGCCTGTGATTCTCTTGAATCTCATTAAGACTTTTCTGAACTTTTTCCTTGTTATTGCACAGCCTTCCATACTGGCATGCTTGGAATTCCATCCTAAGCAGGAAATGATTAATTCAAGGTGTTTATGAGCTTTACCTCCCGATGAAAGGACCCAGCTCTGGGGCTCCTGGTGCTCCTTTATCCTCTCCCACTCACCCCTCCCCTTCCTGCCCTTATTCCATTTTAATCTTTGAACTTTAAAAAAGAAAAACACTAATACTGTAAAATGCTGCTTCAGAATGCCGTTAAGGCAGCGAGGTTAAAAAAAAATCCTAGAAACACAAAAGTTAACGTTCCACGAGGCGCATTAATTCTGACACACTGCACATACTTGATTTTGTTTTATTCCCCTTTGTCTTTGCCACATGAATGTTTTAGTAGGTTAGTTCTAGTACACTAAGTTACGGAGCACAATCAAATAGATGTTGTTTCTGGAGAAGGAACACTTTCCCATGCATGACTTAAGCTGTGAAACCCAAAAGAAAAAATAGTCACCGGCTTCAATGGAGCTTTATATTGTCCATAAAATGGGTGACATGGAGCAATAACTTGGGGCAGGGGCTGGGCTTATATTGCAGATGCTGCACTTCAGCCCCACCAGGACTTCATAAACCTCACCAGGAGCTTTTTTCCTGTGCCCAAATGCGTCAGAAAACAAGAAGGCATCGGAATTTCTCCTGAGTGCCCCTCGTCATGCTCCGGCCTCGGCAGTTAACTCGCCTACGCTTTTCAAAGCTCAGCTGTTGTCACTTTCTGCACCAGGTTTGGTGAGACTTTGTCTCTCTGCATCTAAACACACTGAAGGATCAGTCCTGGAACTAATCCACTTGGAACAAAGCAAATCCACCACGGGATCTCCCTTCTATTGTTACTTTTTGCCAAGTATATATATATATATAATTTTTTTTTTGGTATATACCTGTCATTACTTAGACAGCTTCTGGAAAACACACAAATACTGATTAAATTTTTATATTTAGAGAATATGGAAAAGCCTTTGGGATATTATTAGCTGCACACAGCCTGCCTGGTGAGTTCAGTCTGTGTCTTAGGGCTGTTCACACTCTGCCCGGTGCCAAACCCCTTTAGCCGGGCTGTGGGGGCTGCTGGGGCTGCATTCCCCAATAACCACCCTGGCAGGGCTGGTGGGGTCTGTGGGGAGACCCAAACCCCTTAGCCGGGTTACAGGGGCTGCTGGAGCTTGCTGGGGTCTGTGGGGCTGCTCCCAGCACAAAGGATCCGGGCTGCACCCCCCCTGCTCTGCCCCAGCCTGCGGGGCTGCCCTGCACATCTGGCAGGTCCTGGCAGGTCCCGGCAGGTCACTGTTGCCCCACTCACCTGGACACTCGTGGCTGAACCCTCTGGCAGAGAGCCACAGTCGAGGTCCCTCGAAACCCCTCAGTAAACATTTCAGAGAGCCTCTGGCAGCAGCAGCAGTAACTTTCTCCATTAGTTGCTGAGCTGTCCATTTAACATCACCCTTTCAATCTCCAGTTTGAAAAAATAAAATTTTCCTCCCTTTTCCTGTTCCTACGGTTGAATTCTATTTCCTGACAAGTGGAACCTGCTCACCAGAGATCTTTGCCCACCCAAATTTCTTCAACTGGCTTTTTCTCGGTTGCTTTTGTTTCAGCACTCGCTTGAGGACAGGATTTTGATCTGTTCTGTGCGTCTTGCTGGGAGACAGGCTGTTAGGCAGCATGTTAACCCGGCAGAAATCAATCCACAGGGAGGGGAAGTTTTCGGAGGTGGATAATTACCTTGGCTCTATTGCAGCCCCGGTGTGCAGGAAGGACAGGCTTCAGCACCTCTGAGACCTGTTTTCATTAGAACACCTTCTGAAATCCTTGCACACTTCCTGCGGTTACCAGGGACACTTTTCCAGGGCAGAGCTGAGCCTGCCACGTTGGTTGTATTCGCAGTTGGTGTGGAACAGCTGCACCCGGCTGCGACTGCTCCTTTCCCTGGGCTCTGCTCTGCCCCCAGACCTGCCCAGGTTCACACCCGTGCAGAACCACCCCGGTCCATGTTCACACCCGTGCAGAACCACCCCTGACCCCTGATCCATGTTCACACCTGGGCAGAACCACCCCTGACCCCTGATCCATGTTCACACCTGGGCAGAACCACCCCTGGTCCATGATCCATGTTCACACCTGGGCAGAACCACCCCTGACCCCTGATCCATGTTCACACCTGGGCAGAACCACCCCTGACCCCTGATCCATGTTCACACCTGGGCAGAACCACCCCTGACCCCTGATCCATGTTCACACCTGGGCAGAACCACCCCTGGTCCATGATCCATGTTCACACCTGGGCAGAACCACCCCTGGTCCATGATCCATGTTCACACCTGGGCAGAACCATCCCTGACACCTGGTCCATGTTCACACCTGGGCAGAACCATCCCTGACACCTGGTCCATGTTCACACCTGGGCAGAACCACCCCTGACACCTGACAAGAAAGAAATTTCACTGCTTGCAGAAAGAAAACTTTATTACCTCTGTGAAGGGGACCCCTCATTCACAAATCAATTTTATTGGTTCCATATGGAGCACTAATCCTTTTAAGACTTCTGACATCCACTTTTCTGTCCTGATGCCTGCTGCAGTAAGAACTAAACTCAGACCCATAAGCCAAGATTATATAATCATTGGAGGAAATACTGCCTAAAAAAAGGCAAAATTCCTTCACCACAATTCACAGAACAGGGCAGTTTGACAGACAGGGTTTTTAACAGAGTTTTCTATCTTGTTTCTTGAGGTCCTCTCTAGTCACTTCCAGCAGTACCCTTTGTGTTTTATATAAAAATAAATAAATCCCCAACCCCGTGACTAACATTTCAGACCTATGGCTGAAAAAAAAAAAATTTAATTTCAGTTTCCAGGTTGTCATGAGTAATGTTTACTCACCCCTAAGCTGGAAGTTGGAGAGATGCTGGGAGAGCACGTGTGGCAATTCTGGCTGAATGAAAGTGATTTTCACTTGAGTCCAACCAGCCCTGGCGCCCTCAGCTGGCTCCCTGTGCCCAGGCTGCCCTCCCAGTGCTCAGTGCCATCCCAGTGCTCCCAGTGCCATCCCTGTGCCCTCAGTGCCATCCCAGTGCTCCCAGTGCCATCCCACTGCCATCCCTGTGCTTAGTGCCATCCCAGTGCTCCCAGTGCCATCCCAGTGTTCCCAGTGCCATCCCTGTGCTTAGTGCCATCCCAGTGCTCCCAGTGCCATCCCAGTGCCATCCCTGTGCTTAGTGCCATCCCAGTGCTCCCAGTGCCATCCCAGTGCCATCCCAGTGCTCCCAGTGCCATCCCAGTGCTCCCAGTGCCATCCCAGTGCCATCCCAGTGTTCCCAGTGCCATCCCTGTGCTTAGTGCCATCCCAGTGCTCCCAGTGCCGTCCCAGTGCTCCCAGTGCCATCCCAGTGCCATCCCAGTGCTCCCAGTGCCATCCCAGTGCTCAGTGTCAGCTTCCAGCTTGCACCCCATTTACGGGTGCCACCAGAGCAGGAGTGTGGGTGTCCTACTAAACGGAACTAAGCTCCGGGCTCTGCTGACACCTCGATCTAAGGGGCAGGACTTTCATCCTAAAAGGACACACATGGATTTTGCTTCTGCCCCTGACTGCAAGCAGCAGCTGATGAGTTCCTGCAAACACACCTGTACCTGCTCCTCCTCCTGCCCTTCGTCCTGGCTGCAGCACCAGGCTGGTGGCACAGGGAATGGATTTAATCAGCACACACACAGTTGCTTACCTAATCTTGGGTGATTTCTAGACAGAACTATAGCAAATTAAAGGAAAAAAAAAGACAAAACTAATAACTGCAGAGGCCATTTCCCATTTCCCAAACGTTATTTGCACTTTCAAAATAATGGTGTGAATCTGACTAAGAACCATTTACAGTCACTTCAGATCATTGCTTTCTTGTGGGTGTCATTTATAACCCAGGAAGAGGCTGCTAAATGAAAGCACTGTAGCTACAGAAAAAAAAAAAACCAACAAAACAAAACCAAAACCCAAAAAATCTAGGCTGCAACACAGCTAAATTCAGATTGATTTTTATCGCGAGCAGGAAGGGAGGTGGAATTGTTCCTTTTCTGTCACCCTGGTGTTTCACAGCACAGACCCCACAGGGAGGCAGACGTTGCCAAAGCAGCCTCACCCCTCCCGCGCCTTCCCCAAAACCTCCGGCTGCCTTTGGCAGACACAGCGTTTGCCCAGAGAACAGGAGGTCTGGGCCCAAGCCACCCTTGTGCCTGAGGGATTGCACTTTCCATTTCTGCAGAAAAGCATCTTGACTCCCTGCCTGATGTTCATTGTTCCCTGTTGAACCTGTCCCGCTCATACTGAATAATTAAATATTCTCTGGCTCAGAGGGAGAAGGTGAACTCCACAGATTAGTCACAAGGCAGTCCCTGGGAGAGGAGAGTCCTACCTAATCCTTGCTTTATTAATATTTCTGAATTTATATTAAATATTCAGTAGAGCAGGGACTGAAACTCAAGTCTCACTTCAAATCCCCACCAAGCCAGACAAAATTAAGGCCATGACCAGAAATGGAGCTACCTCAGGAATTTAAATATTGAGCAGGCAGTTTCAGGGCTGCAGCACTGACTTCTGACTCAAGCACCTAACCAGGGGTTCAGGAATCCCTGTCTTGCTGAGGCCTTCCACAGATCAGTCCCTTGTCACCTCCACTGCTTCCAGATTCTAAAAATACGAAAGAAAAAAAAATACTACCCAAAAATTAGGTACAGAACCAAAACGTGTCCTTCTTCTCCTCTTTAGTGCAACAAATATGAAGAATTAAAACATTACATCCTTGCAAGCTGAATTTTAGGGGTTTGTGATTTCCCCAGGGAAACCAAACTTGCAGTGGGATTTTATCATTCCTTTTCCACAATTCCTTTCCCCAGCATTTTTTGGTGCTTACTCTCTCCTTGCACTGCTGGGACAGCATCCTCTGCCTCTCAATGCCCAAGGCCAAGGCAAGAGCTGATTTCCCGCTGAACTCTGCCATGAAGTGATCAAGGGCAGTGAGGGCTCATTCCCAGAGCAGGCGTTAAAAACTCGGTGTGGATGAGAGGCTCCTGCACCCGGAGTCACTGCACAGCCCCTGGAGCTGTTCTCCCTCCCAGGGGACACCCAGAACCTCCTCTGCTCCCCGTGAAATCACCGTGAACAACCCCAGTGAAAAAACATTGTTGGGGTGGCTGGGGCCTCCTGCTGGGAGCGGCCTTGCTGCAATTTGTGCTTTAATCTGCAAAACATTCTGTGTCTCTGTGCTCCCGTTCCTGCTCTGCTCCTTCTGGAGCATCACTGGAACATCAGGAGCAGCCCCAGTGGAACAGAATGTGTTTTCTCTTTTCCATGGCAACTGCTAAAGGAGCGTGCAGGACAAATATCCCGGTCAGGTCTGCTGGCAGCATCACAGCTGAGCAGACACAGCCCTGCAGGATGAATTCACACTGAGCACAGACACAGCCCTGCAGGATGAATCCACAGACACAGCCCTGCAGGATGAATTCACACTGAGCACAGACACAGCCCTGCAGGATGAATTCACAGACACAGCCCTGCAGGATGAATTCACACTGAGCATAGACACAGTCCTGCAGGATGAATTCACAGACACATCCCTGCAGGATGAATTCACAGACACAGCCCTGCAGGATGAATTCACAGACACATCCCTGCAGGATGAATTCACACAGCCCTGCAGGATGAATTCACAGACACAGCCCTGCAGGATGAATTCACAGACACAGCCCTGCAGGATGAATTCACAGACACATCCCTGCAGGATGAATTCACGGACACAGCCCTGCAGGATGAATTCACAGACACAGCCCTGCAGGATGAATTCACACAGCCCTGCAGGATGAATTCACAGACACAGCCCTGCAGGATGAATTCACAGACACAGCCCTGCAGGATGAATTCACAGACACAGCCCTGCAGGATGAATTCACAGACACAGCCCTGCAGGATGAATTCACACAGCCCTGCAGGATGAATTCACAGACACAGCCCTGCAGAATGAATTCACACAGCCCTGCAGGATGAATCCACAGACACAGCCCTGCAGGATGCATTCACAATCACTGGGGCATTTCTTTAGCAGCCAGGAGGACAGAATGGGCAGGGTTTGTTTCAGTCACAGGTTGCACTTGTTGGAAATCCAGAAAATGCGGCTGCAGCAAATGCATGAGACTCCAGAAATGGATGGCAGAACAAATTTTCCAGGAGCGCTTGTTGATCACCGTGGCCAGAAGCCAAAATAATTAAATTCTTAGAAAATCATGTAGAAAATGAAAGCAATTTAAAAGCAAAAGAATTGGCCCTGATCCTTACAATAGTGAAGATTTATTCCTTTCTTGAACACAAATGTTCACCTGCCTATTTCCCACAGTGTTTGGTTCTCCCCTAAAAGATTCTGGAGCTACTTTATAGAGCTAAGAGGGGGAAAAGAGACAAGGAAATATTGCCCACTTCCATTACAGGTTTCCTTTAATGGTCTCACAAAAGCAAATTGACCAGAAAGTCTGGAGGGATTCATTTGGGTTTTTAAAAGGAAAATAAATTGCAATTTCCTAATGGGTAAGGGTTGATTTTTTTGTTGTTGTTGTTTTTGAATTTTTAACATATCATGCTATTATTAGAGGCCAGTTTATCTTCAAAGATAACAAGAGCAACACTGTTCGCACAACCAGACAACAAAACCTGTGGAGGAGGATTTGGTTTCATTGATTCCAGTTTGCCGTGGGCAAGCCCTGGGTTGAATATGTTATGGTATTAGTTCTGTCTCCAGGTCACAGATATCAAATAATTGACAAAAATTATTGTAAAGTCGGTTATGGAGCAAGAGGATAATCCAACCTCGGCTGCTCCGGGCACTCTGCACGTGTGGATCAGCCTGATCCTTCAGACTCCTGACTCAGAACTGGTGCCCAGGACAAGGGGCCGGTGGGGACAGCTGTTCCCAACCCCTCCCGGGTCTGTTCAGGACAAAGAAATGCAGACTTCCCGAGGGGTCCGATGCAGGCTGTGGGTGGAACAGGCTGGATGTGATCTGCGTTTTCCTTGCAGCATTTACACCTGACTGTATCTGCCGCTGCTGCTTGGTTTCATCCTTTCCCAAGCTCCCAGGGCAGAACCTCTCCCATGCCCTCCCACGCCAGCACGCTGTGCACTGTCCCGAGGCAGGCTGTCAGTGAGAGCCATGAATCTGCACCGGCACAACTCTTACCGCTTTTAATTGGCGAAATCTCTGCAAGTCATCTTGAAGCAAGATTCTGAAAATTAGTCTGATTGCGCTATTTACGGCCCTCTCCATCTCTTTTATTGCTGTTCTATCATGAGGTGAAAATCTCTGTTTTCCCAGCAGCAAACCGAGACGACAGAGCCGGCGCTAACACAGAGGGATTGTCAAAGGACAGGAATTGTGGGCAGGACCTCGCAGAGTTCCTGCTCCCCCCGGGACTGCGTGTGAGGGGAGAACTCACACGGCTGGAATGCTGATGGGAAAGGGCACAGCGGGCTCAGAAAGGAGAAACGGTCCATGAAAACACAGACCTGCTCCAAGAGGGAGAAACCGGGAGCAGACAGAGCCTTCAGAAGCCAAAGGAAAGCAAAGCGACCACAAGCGTGGCAGTGCACATCTGCTGAGCCTTGCCAGACCAGGAGGGTAATGGGGACGGGGCCTTTTCTCCCTAAAAATGTAAAGACTTCTCCAAAGCACAGGATTGCATAGAGCCAGCTTCATTTAATTAATTATAGCTATAAGGAAACACTGTTTAGAGACCCGTTTCTGAGACTTACTAAAGCTGCAGTCAGTGATGAAAAGCCATTGTGATCAATTTTCTTTTCCCTGCTCTGGGATGCCAAAGCAAGCGCACCAATGTAAAAATACAAAGCAGCCCCTACTCTGTGCTCTGTGTATCGTGTTGGGGTTGAGGTATCAAGAAAAGTCCGGTTCTTTGGAAAGACTGGAGGCAAGCACCAAAAATGATTGGAAATCTAGAAAGCATGGCCTGTCAAAAATGGCCCAGGCTCCAATTCCTCCTGTCTCAAACAGTCCTTGTAGAAACAGCAAGTCTTCAAGAGAAAAGAAAATAAAAAAGCTTCCCAGCTAGTTACTCCCCGAAGAGACTCAAAACTCCACCACCAGAGGCTTTTACCAGTAAAAGCGATTGTGTTCCAGGCGCGTTTCAGAATTGTCAGAGGCAATTACAAAGCCATTTACCACCCCTCCGCTGACGAGTGGCACAAACTGCACAGCGGGGCAGTTCTGGAGCCCTGGAACCGCCAGGAAAAGCCTTCTCTGGGAATCCGGAGGTCTCGCAAACATTTCTGGCTTTTAACTTGAAGTCAGTGGGACCCATATTTTAATTTAGGATGACAAAGTAACAATCACGTCAAACCATGAAGAAAATTTTTGTGGTATGACATTCCCCCCCCCGCCCCGAGGAGCTGAATTGTGAAAATGATGTGTTGACCCAAACTATCTCAGTGACCCTTAATTATGCAACGCGATCAACGGCACAATCCTCCTCCCGTTCCCACGGCAACGGCGGCGGCGGGCCGGATCAAGGTCGGGCGCGCAGAGCGAGGAGAAAACTCATTTTCTGTGTCCTGGCTCGTGCGGCTTCACCTGCGGCTGTGGCAGACACGGCTGCGCCCCGGCCTGCTCTGCTGTCCCACACCTGCACACCGGGGAACACAGAACTGCTGGAGCGCTGCAGCCTCTGTGCGTGGCGAGCGCTGCTTTGGAGCCCCTGCACACTGCAACCCCTGTGCGTGGCGAGCGCTGCAGCCCCTGTGCGTGGTGAGCGCTGCAGCCCCTGTGCGTGGCGAGCGCTGCAGCCCCTGTGCGTGGCGAGCGCTGCTTTGGAGCCCCTGCACACTGCAGCCCCTGTGCATGGCGAGTGCTGCAACCCCTGTGCATGGTGAGCGCTGCAGCCCCTGTGCGTGGCGAGCGCTGCTTTGGAGCCCCTGCACACTGCAGCCCCTGTGCATGGCGAGTGCTGCAACCCCTGTGCATGGTGAGCGCTGCAGCCCCTGTGCGTGGCGAGCGCTGCAGCCCCTGTGCGTGGCGAGCGCTGCAGCCCCTGTGCATGGTGAGCGCTGCTTTGGAGCCCCTGCACACTGCAACCCCTGTGCGTGGTGAGCGCTGCAACCCCTGTGCATGATGAGTGCTGCAGCCCCTGTGCGTGGCGAGCACTGCAGCCCCTGTGCATGGTGAGCGCTGCTTTGGAGCCCCTGCACACCTCACAGGGCAGAGCTGCAGCCTGAACTGCACACTGCACACTGCACAGGGGCAGAGCTGCAGCCTGAACTGCACACTGCACACTGCACAGGGGCAGAGCTGCAGCCTGGGGAGCACACTGCACACTGCACAGGGGCAGAGCTGCAGCCTGAACTGCACACTGCACACTGCACAGGGGGAGAGCTGCAGCCTGAACTGCACACTGCACACTGCACAGGGGGAGAGCTGCAGCCTGAACTGCACACTGCACACTGCACAGGGGGAGAGCTGCAGCCTGAACTGCACACTGCACACTGCACAGGGGCAGAGCTGCAGCCTGAACTGCACACTGCACACTGCACAGGGGCAGAGCTGCAGCCTGAACTGCACACTGCACACTGCACAGGGGCAGAGCTGCAGCCTGAACTGCACACTGCACACTGCACAGGGGCAGAGCTGCAGCCTGGGCAGCACACTGCACACTGCACAGGGGTTTGGTTTCTTTGAGCTGGCACTGCAGCGCTCAGGCACCACGAGGCTTTACAGTGTTTGCCAAAGCCAAAGTCACGGTCGATGCTGTGTCCCTTCCAAGTGCCTGCTCCTCTTTTGGCTTTTTGGGACAATCTCAAGCCCTTTCCTTTAAGGAAGATGCTGCTGCACTCGGGTACAGTTGGTTTCCACACACATCATGAAAATGAAAAATAGACTCTGTGGTCATCATTTATTTATCTGGATTTCTGGGCTGAGGCTAATTCTCTTGTTCTGCACAGACAGTAAGTCATGAAACATTTCTTTATGCAGCTCCATCCATATTTATATCAGACATATTTCTATCTGCCCTGCTGCTGCTTACAAGGAATCTGAGTTTTTACTGTATTTACTCACAGGAGGACACTTCCGTCCCAACAGTTCTCCTGCTGTATTCAGATATTCCCTAGTTTTTCAATATTATTATTATTAAAATAAGACAACTAACTTAGGATGACATCTGGAGAAGACAGATGAGGCTTATTAGGGATAAGAAACAGAGTAAAGAGCGCGATTCTTCCTGGGGTGGTGGCAGAATCTCACTTTCCAAACATCACTATTCCTCTTGTGTTTTCAGTTACCATCTGACTTTACTGCCTTTTTCATTATTTCTAATACTGCTCCAAAAGCAAAGTGCTCTTTAGTCAGTTTCTTTCATTAAATGTGTTTCTGCCTCACATCTTTCGCAATTGAAAAGAATTGGGAATAATGTTCAATTTCTATTTCCAGAACACCTGTAACATAAATATTGTTAATGGCATTTTATTGCTTATCTGAAGAGAGCACCTAAAAGTTTAAAAATATTTTTGATACTACGATAGTATCTTTTCTTTATTGTAATTACCTGCATTTTCCACTTACTGAGTTTTATTTTCCGAGTGCTTTATTGGGAAAATATGTAAATCCCACTTCGCTGAGAGCTGTGTCAGACTGGGCAGTGATTTACAAGTTGCCCAGAGCTCTGCACAAGGCACATGCTTAAATAACATTTATATTCTGCATTGCCACAACTGTAATATTTGTTCTTATTATTCTGCATAAAGCTGACACAGAGTTCCAGGATTATAAATTGGAGCCAAGGGTGTAAATGAAGCCGTTCAAGCAAACTCTGGAGGTTATTGCTGTTCACAGGGAATTGTCCCAGTTAGTGATGAACGAGCAGCGTTTAATCGTTCCTCAGGAGCCAGGCACCAAGCTGTGACTCACAGACCCGTCCTCCCACCAGCACTTTCATGGCTAAAAATCTGATATTAAAAGAGGGAAAACGAAATCCAGCTAGGACATTTTAAAAACAAATTAATGTGAACTTCAAAGCTACGGATTTTCAAAACCTGAAACTTTCTGTAGTTGTGATTCTAGAAGTGAAGGAGGCAAGCTGTCCTTCAGAGAACTTTGGCAGCAGGGAGGGGACAGAGGAGTGACACCACCATGCTCTGTTCTCAGGTGTCTCAATGCCACATTAACAACACCCTCAATGCCACATTAACAACACCCTCAATGCCACATTAACAACACCCTCAATGCCACGTTAACAACACCCTCACTACCACGTTAACAACACCATCAATACCACATTAACAACACCCTCAGTACCGTGTTAACAACACCCTCAATATCATATTAACAACACCCTCCCTACCATAATAACACCCTTGGCCTGACTCCTCCCCACCTGGCACCTTGCGTGCCACAAGGCGCCCATCAGGAGTGACCCAGCCTTGGGCACGGGGCCAGCGGAGAGTTTTGCTCTCATTAAATGCTGTGTGAATCCTGGTTTGACCTAAGGAGACCCCGTCTGAACCTCCAGGCTGCTGCAGAGGACGGATTCCACCTGCAGCCACTGCCCCAGAATCTGTCAGGGACTGGGAGGTCGCAGCCAAGAAATTGATCCGACCACAGGTCAATAAGTGGAAGACAAGCTTGCAGACATTCCCATCTAGACAAGAGGATAAAGAGCTGGAGGGTGGCTTGGAGTGGCCCCTTCTCTCACACCCGTCACCTCCATCACTGATTCTGCTGTGTTCACAGCAAGCTTTCATCACCGGGATTTAATACCCAGGTTTTAATAAACCTTATTCTATTCTGACACTCAGATGTGAAAACAAACATGACTAAGCATCTCTAATAAGAATTGGTTTGTCTTTATACCCAGAAAAACCAGCACTTCTTAACAATGAAGTTTTCCCAGTGTATTTTGTACCCATGTATCTTGTCTTGCTGCCCTTCCTAACACAGAAAGAAACAGGCACGATTATCAGAGCTGCTTGTTCCTTTGGAGCCAGTATCCACGGGCCCTGGAGCACAAATCCTGCTTAAGGAGCAATGACAGGAACTATTCCCACAAGGAGCAATGACAGAAACTATTCCCACAAGGGCAGCTGTGGCTCAGAAGGAGACAACCAAGAGGAAGAGAAGCCGTGGAAGGGCTCACAGTGTCATCTGACCCAGCCCAGACAGGGCTGCCTGTGGCTCCTGGCAGCAGAATTTCCCTGCCAGGCAGCGGTACAACCACGTGTGAAACCTGCTCAAAGGCAGCAGCTCTCCAGGTGATCAGATCCATTGCTTTGCAACTCCCTTCCCACCACAGGAATCTTAAAGAAATGGGATTTTTTTCGTCAGTTGAAGCCCATTACTGTTTGTCCCTGTTTCTCTCGTTTTGCAGAGCAGCCTGCTCTCTGCAGCTATGCTTCACATACTTTTAATCTTTTAACACTCCTCCCCAAATGTGCCTGAAACGCGCCTGAACCATCACGGCGTGGCCTGGAGCCTTCTGCAGTGCTGGGACTCTCAGCAGCTGCAGGAAAGAAAGCACTCCCATTACTGTCATCATGGCCTCTGAAAGATTAGCACTTCCTCATTAATACCCTCATTGGCAACGTTCAAACCCGTGTTATTTTTAGTCGAAAACCCTGAGTCTAATAAGGAGACACCCAAACTGCATTTGTATTTGTCATATTCAATGAGCCAAAAATTTAATTAGGTGGAAGACATTATCACTGGCAGTAGCACTTCAGCTCACCAGTTGTCACTGCTTAGTACTTTCATTTTAATTTTTTCCTTTGTTGCCAGTCAGCTCCTCCTTCCCACAGTTTGTTTCCAGGAGGTGCAGCACTCGTGCTGTTTCAGTGAACACGGTGCCTCGCACACCGGGAGAAATTGTGACGAAAAGGAGCTGCTGGGAGCAGATCTGGGCTGTCACACTGCTCTGTCTGTCGGATGGCCCTCCTTCAGCAAATGGAAAAAGCTCTCCTGGTTTTCACTACAGCACACAGGAACAGGTGCTCCCTGTCTCTGAGGGCTGCACCGCAAACATCTGCCACCAGAAAGGATTTCCTAGTGCTGAGGATTTTGAATCCCTGTAGACTTTCAGAAGAGTTCACAGATTGCAACTTGCTCCTCACCTTCCTTGCGGAAGGAGATTAAAAAAAAATTTTAAAAATTCTCTAATGGCATCAGAGAGAGGTGGAATTTAGCTCTGGAGGAGATGATGGTGTGGCTCTGGCAGGAGGGCTCTCGTGAGAGCTTCAAGCAATGCCCTGACTGACAAGTAAATCCTGTGACATGAGCAGCTGGGAGTAATCCTCAGAACGAGGAGCCTTTGCACGCCAAATGACACAAACCAGGAGTGGAATCACAAGAACAAAATGCAACAAATGCACAGGAGCTGGCAGGATACCAGCTGACGTTAAAGCCCCGGAGCTGCCAGCGCTGACTCCCAGCCCCGTGTCCCGGCAGAAGGTGCTGGGCTGCGGGGCTGGGGAGGTTTATAAACAGGGTGAAAGAGTGAGGCACGGAGTGAGCCGTGATTAAATGCGGGAGCGATCAGCCTCGGCAGCCGCGGTGCTGCGGGCTGTAATGGATGGCTTGGCATGGTGCTCTGGAGCGGCCAGCCACGGGCTGGGGCTGCAGATGTCTGCGGCAGGAGCTGCAGCAGCTCAGCCCTCCCGGACCCACCTGCCAGGGGAAAGCGTCCTGCGCGTGGTCAGGTATCCAGAGCAAGCAGGAGGTTCGCGTTAGACCTACAGAGCCCGTTTTCAGTTCCGTGTGCGGGGTCTGTGATGCGTTAACCAGTGCAGACGGAACTAACACAGAGCTGACATCACTCACTGTGCTGAGATTTTCCTGAGGCTGTTTTGCTCCCACTCACTGCAGCTACTGCCATTTCTTCCAGTCTTCAGTGATTAATTTAACTAAACACGAAACATATTTTTCCATTGGAGAACTGTTCTACTATTTCACTGAATTTGAGGGATGAAGAAAATAATAAAATGAAAGAAAGAACAGGGTAAAAAGCTAAGAAATATTTTTAATTTTGCTGTAATTGCTTTCTCCATGGATGACTATGATAGCTATCACTTTTGGTTCACTGAGTGCTGAAGTGTACAGTTTATAAAAAAGACAGAGATTTTTCCAACTCATTGGACCATTTCAGAGTAAGCAGTGAGAATGTATTTAATAAGAGTTGGAGTTGTCAGTTTATTCAAGAAAAGTTAATTAAACTGTCTCTTCTGGACAAGAGAATGCAGAAGTGAACTGGCTGGGAAACCACAGGGGGTTGGCTGAGTGTGGTGTCCCTGCTCCTCAACTAAACCCGCTGTTCCTGCAGCAGAGACAGGCTGGGCGTTCCCTCCTCTGCTCCAATTAATATCTGCCAGTGCCCAAGAGAACCCTGAGAATTCTTTGTGCTTAACCCTCGGGAGTCAAATTATTACCTGTGCTAAATGTCACCAGGCAAGAGCTGTCCCCACGGGGACAAAATGTGGATATTTCTGACACTGACACACTGGGGAGCTTTTCTCACTGTAACTTTCCATGCAAAAAGCAAAGAGGCTTTGAAAGGATGGGGAAGTAAGCAAAAAAAAAAAAAAAAAAACCTAACCCAAAAAACCCCCAAACTTATTTAGGCCCTTCTACATCAATGAATGTGCTGAGTAGAGTTCAGTCTTTAGATGCAGCAGAAATAAGTAAGAAAAAGAGTTCAAATGGTTCATAACTCAGGAATGTAATCATGTGCCTTTTCAAGCACATGAGCAATTCCATTAAACTAATCTGCTTTAATTGCATTAAGCTTAGAGAGGCTCCTCATATGCTTAAACTCAAACATATGATTAGTTATGTCTCTAAAAAAAGAATGGGTAATTCAAACAAATGCTGTGTGTGTGCATTTAAATGTTTCAAGGTATTAGATTCAGCATCCTATAAACTAAAACATTGAAATTAGCTTTTTGGCAGAAAATCTGTTCCCTGGATGCAAAACATTCCCATTAAGCCACAACTGAATTATTGCTCCAAATTATTTTGCTGAGAGTCAATAGCTAATCCTCTGATAAAAGGTTCGGGAAAAATCAATCACAACTAAAGGAAAAGTTCAGATTCTATACATGTGTTCAATATGCTTCAAAAGCAATACAAAAATCATGTTCTTAAGTAAATTCAAGTCATAAATAGGAGATGATAATAATTCTTTGCTCAGCTCTTTCCAGTAAAGTGCTCTTGCAGAATTAAAGTTTCAGACAATAAAAGAAGGAGCTATTTTCACACACACAGGAAAATTACTACAGTGACCAAACATTTACTGTCCAGACTGTCACAGGAGTCCATTCTGCTTTAATTGGTGTCTCTGATCATAAACTGTTTAATTGTATTCATTTTGCCTTAAATTACTGGGTGTTTTGCAGTTCGTGACTCATAAAAGCTTAGTCTTTTATGTTGCTTCTTAAATTCATTTTAGGGGTGCTATTTTTATTTAATTTAAACAAAAAATGAGCACAGCAGTGGCAGTGAAAGCAGAACAAGATTCAGCAGGATGTGAACATTTGTGACAAGCAACATCTGAACCTGGAGAGATCCAGAAGCCAAAACCTGCCCTTTGTTCTGGGGAAATATGAATGGGGAAGCTGAATAATAAATTAGTCTTGTGACACTAAAAGGGGTTTTGTTCACAACTTTCTTTTCTATTTTGGCTTTTAAAGCTGAGGTTTGTCAGATGCTGCCTTCTGAGCAGAGCGCTGGCTCACCCTGGTGCACACTCTGCAGCCACGTTTGAGCCAGCACAGGAGAGGACCTGTTGCCATATGGAAAATCAGGAACAATTACTCTAAATAATTACATCAGTTCATTGCTGTTTGTTGCCAAGAGAAACAAGCCTTGTTGGTAATATCCACTTGCATTGCCAAGTAACTTTATTTTTCATAAACTAAACACGCTCCAGCACTAGCACTTCTCTAGCAATGAACAGCCTCTCTAACTGACACCATCAGGGCTCAAAGTGCATCTTTGCTCTCAGGATTTCCCGGGGTGATCCCTGCTCAGTGATGGGCTGAGACAAGCGGAGACGGGGTCTGAGTACAACCAGTCAGCCTGGCCTTCCCCCAGCCACTGGGGACAAGGCTGAGCTTTTGGGGCAAGAGAGATGAACATTTAACAGACGCCAGCTGCAGCAGGAGCCACTTCTGCATTTCTGCAGGGACCAGGAGTGCAGGGGACGTGGTGCCAGCCTGACTGGGCTCAGGAGTTCAGGGAAGCAGAGCAGGGCAGGTCCTCTCCCCCGCAGGCTGCAGCAGCACTGGGATTTAGTCCTTATCAGTGCGGTTAAACTTTTCCTTTGGCAGCAGAGCCTGGCCAGAGCTGAGCCCGAGGAGGAGCCTGCTCTGTGGACCCTGCAGGCTGGGATTTTCAGTCACTGCTTGGGTTTGAACCCAGCAGCACGCACCGGTGTGAGGCACTCAGCAGGTGCTGACAGCCTGGTGTGAGTGCTGGCCTCAGCGCCCAGGGGAAGGGGTGGCACTGGCACCTCTGTGCCCTGTCACAGCCCCCGTGCCCATCGCTGCCAGGCCCTTCAGCTCACCTGTCTGTGCGTCTGAGCTGCTGCTGAGCCGCTGCCCTGGTCCCGGCTGCTGCAGACAGCACTCCCTGCCTCTCCTCCGGCTGCCCACTTACACCTCACCCCAGCTTGGAAAGACAGCCCAGAACTCCCTCTTTGGCTCTGCCTCAGGTTCGTTGGACTGAGCAGGTTCCCCGGCACAGCTCCTTGCCCTGCACCTCTCATCTCCTGGCTTTCGGAAACCACAAGCACAGCTCTGAGGAGCCTCCTCCCCTGCGAACAGCCTCAGCACGGTGCCAGAGCTTTGCTGCCTCACCAAGTCACACCGTGCCACCCTCATCCGGCCCTGGGCTGGTGGGGAGGGCTGATAAATCCCTGCTGGCACAGCCCAGCTTTGCCCGCAGAGGTTTCGGTGAGGGGCAGTGCCCAGGGATGCCTGGCAGCCCCTCTGTTAGGGGCCCACGGTGCACAAAACACTCTGCAGCCCGCGGCGATGCCTCGCTAAGCCAGACGAACCTGCGGATTCAAAAACCACCCCGCAGTCCTTCCTCACAGGAACTCGGGAGCCTCTCTGCCTTCCCTGTGCTTGTCACAGACCCGTTTGGCTGTGCTCATCCACCGTCCCGGGTTAACAGCCTGGGATCAGCTCCAGGAGCCTGCAATGCCCGCGCCTGGGGAACTCTTCCCGTGCACCTGGCGGATCGCAGCCCTGTTTGCTCTGTTCTCCTCTTCCTTGGAAAATACACAGAAGGATTTCACACCAGGCATGGAAGCCCAGTGCTGCAAAGGCTTTATAATTATCTTTTTTTCCAACAGACCGGTTACTTTCCCCATGACATCCTCTGTACTTAAAACTCTAACTCATCACGCCTCACTGCCGTGTTAAATCAGGGTATAAACACTTCCCCAGATCTGACCTGAACATGTATTTATGCTCTTCTCATCTCAGCCTTCCTTTGAGGACCCATTTCTGTAATGGTACCTACAGAACTATTCTCTATGTTCCGTTTACCTTCTCTTGCATTTTGTTGACTTGATTTAGTGCTGTGAGGAAAGCTGTTCTATCAGAGCATATTTCCACTTAATAACTTAATGGTTCAAGTTTTCAGATCCATCAGCCCTCTGATAATAATTCTTCTTCACTTTTCTCCCTGTAACTTTTGTTAGGTCAAATCCTGAAACAGTAACATGAAGAAGACTTGGCACAAGGAGCGTCTCTCAGCCAGGGTACCTGGAGAAATCTCATTTCCAGTACAGAGTTACACCATTCCAAAGCCACAGCTGATAATACTTGGGCTAAGAGCATATACTCCTCGTTAAAGGCATTGCATCTTATTCCTAGACCAATCATTCATAAATCAATTTCCTTATGTGCACACACACAGTGTCAAAATAAATAATACGTGTTTGTGTGCAGGGCACAGTGTGTGCTGAATCAATTCCCCGCAATACAGTGAAATTCCAATCTTGTACATGGAGCAATCTCTGTAGCTCCTCTTGTACTTGTGGGGTTGTGTCTTTGTCTTCATACTTCTAATAGTGCATAAAAATTGGCACTGCCAATATACAGTTATTTGCTTCCTAAGTTTCTATATTTCCTTTGTGTTTCTGAAGGTCACAGGAACTCAGCCAAACCTGAGGCAGTCATTTTAATTCCCAGGCTTCTCATTTCACTCCAGTGTAATTATCTTATGGATTTTTGTGTAGGCTTATTTACTGTTTTTCTCTTCCTGTTGGATAAGTGTGCAATAACTAAACTAACTTCATATTAGGTAACTGTCACCAATATTTAAAACTTAATGACATTTTCACAATTACATAAGTAACCCAAGCATAAAAATTATTCTTTATAATACCATTTCAGAACAGTGGCACCAAACCCTTATCATACAATAACCCGTGCCTCAGAAACATTAAACACAATCCACCATCACATTTTTCTTCATCTAAGTTCCATATTCTTTTATTTATACACAGTGTCATTTCTCTGTTTGGACTAAAGCGTCTTTAGGAGATACAAAATGGAATATTCAACATCCTAATTTAGCCTTGATGTATTAAATTATCTTCTTGGCTACACAGATGTAATCTCTCTATATATTTCAGAGACCAGAATCTGTCCTTGTATATTCAGAGGCAGCTTTGTGTCTGCCTTACATTTCCCCTCCAGACTTGCAAGTGCTTTTTTAGAGATGATTCACTCTCAGAGGCCACCACCCCAAGAGGCTCAAGGCGCTGTGATATAAAGATTTGCTCGAATTCAGGCACACATTTAAATCCAGGGTAAGTCTGTGTGCTTTGCCGTGTCGGGAGAGTCTTAAAGATAAGCAAATGGCTAAATATCCTGCTGAGCTGGGGCTGGAAACAAGGTCTGTCCTCAGAAGGAGCAGGAGAGTTGCAATAACCCAGTCCAGATTAATGGAGCTCTGTGAAATCCAGCTTTGGACTACAGCAGGCAGAGGAAAGTCTCCACTAATAGAAGGGAAAATAATGACTCAGCAGATGCTGGGAAGGGAAACACTTCAGGGAAACACTTCAGCTCCTGCTGAACCTCAGGTTTCACCCTGTGCAGCATGCAGCTTTAGCTAAATAGGTTATATTTATATTTGTATTTGTATTTATACTATTTATATTTATATTTATATTTATATTTATATTTATATTTATATTTATATTTATATTTATATTTATATTTATATTTATATTTATATTTATATGTGTATCTTAACTGGCTGCATTCAAGTGGAGGATGCCCTCACCGGGATTTGCGTTTTACAAGAAGACGATGTCAGTGTTCAGGGAGGAGTCTGTGGTGTAACATTGCTCATGTGAGATTGCTGTCACAACTCCAATGAGAAAAAACTTACTTGAAGGCGTTGGCATCCCCATGGACCTTGTAGTTGTCTGCACCGATCCTGGAGATGACCCGTGTGACAGCGATGAGAATGCCGATGTTCACCTGCAGCAGGAGAAGGGAAAGGCTTGGTGAGGAAACCAGCCCCAGCTGGGCCTGAGCTGCCCTGGGAGGTGTCGAGGCACAGAGGGAACAGAAACTTTCTGTGTTGGCTTTATTTGGCCAAAGAGGTGTCCAGGGTTGGACTGGTGTGGTTTGCCCCGTGTCAGTGATTCCCACCCCCACAGGGGGAAGCTCTTGCGTTTCTCTTTCCTCCAGGAGCACCCTTACCTGTTCAGGGACAGCCTGGATTGGTGCATTGCCTCACAGCCAGGGTGCTCAGGATCCCCTCTGCACAAATAAACGCCCTGATTGATTGGAAATAAATACCCTAACTGGAAACAAATACCCTGACTGGAAATAAACACCCTGATTGATTGGAAATATATGCCCTGATTGGAAATGAATACCCTGATCGATTGGAAATAAATCCCCTGACTGGAAATAAATACCCTGATTGGAAATAAATACCCTGATTGATTGGAAATAAATCCCCTGACTGGAAATAAATTCCCTGACTGGAAACAAATAGACACCCTGGCAGCTGACAAACTGGAGAACTGCAGGAAGCTCCATGGCTGCATTCCCTTTGGCTTTGTGCTCCATGTGCATCTTTTTGTGCACAGGCTTCAGAGAGCCCCTTCCTGCCCCACCTCGGGCTCTGCAGGTCCTGGTTCTTGCCAAAGCCTGCTTACAATTTAGGTACAAGAGGATTTTAAAGGAGCAATGAGAAAAATATGTTAAATCTGAACTCTGCTCTTCAAAGGCTCCACTCTTTTTGATGTCAGGTCCAGCAGAAACATCAATAAAATGAAAAGAATTCCCAACAGAAAAGTGGAAAATCTTGAAAAGACTATCACTGAAAATGTTCAACAAAAGAAAGTTTGTGCTGGAGTCACAGGTGAAGGAAGAAGGAAATCTTTATCACTTAAAGGAAATGTGGCAAAGATTGTCTTGCTGTGCAAAGACCTCGGGTTTAAAGAAAAAGAAAGGTAGACAATGTGAAGGTGAAAGACACATCTCCCCCTTCTTGACCAAAGCTGCACATCAGCCACAAAGCATCAAGAGCAAGGGTAGAACAAAACTATCCTCAACTACAGAACAAAAGGAAAGAGAAGACTTTAAAAAAAAATGCTGTTCCTCAGTTAAAACTCAATACTCATCCTCCACTTTGACAAAAATATTCTAATTCTGAGGATGAGAGGGTGAATTAAAGATGTTTAAATTTGATTATAATGATTTCCTTGGGTTTTTTCCAAATCTTCTGACCCCTGTTTAATTTCAGGTTTCTAAGGGCAGATCACTGCCTGCTGTAGAATCAGAGCATTTCTGTAACAGTCCATTTTTGCCATGGCTCTTGAGTTTATCCAAAAGATATCCCGTGGAACTGCCAGCCCCTCAATGACAAGTGGGCTTGTTCAATCAGCTTTACAGAGATAAGAGGTGAAATCCAACGGTCTTGGGATCATTTTCCCTACTCCTACCAAATCATGTTTTGTAAATAACTTGCAGAAATCCTTCGAGGTGGTAATGAGCATTTTTGAGAAAACCATTTCTGTGCTATACTCCGAGCCCTGCAAACTCTCACTGGAACTGGGACTGGCCCGCCAGGAAAGGAACAATTCACAGGGAAAGCAGCAGAGGGGCCCTGGCCCTGCAGCCCAGGACCTGCTCCTCTCTCCCTGTCTGCCCCACGCACTCAGGTGTTTCCACAGAATCCCTCGAGTTCTGCCACATCCATGGAAACACCCCACGGCAGCAGATGGGAGGCAACCAACAGAGCCTTCTGCCAGCAGTTTTAATGTCTTGTGTCAAAAATTCAGGTGCTTTGTCGTGTTTGTTCCCGCTGAGGACACTCCCGGGGCAACTTGGGCTGAGCTTAGTTTGGATAGCAAATTAATTGCCAGGATTTTTTGTGAGGCTGCTGTAAGAGGGTGATACAGAGACTTGTGTGCTGTGGTTTGGGGCGTAGGGGAGAGTGACCCTAAAACCTTAAGCTGTAGGTAGCAGCCAAAAGCCCTACATATAGAAGAAACTATTTCTTTCATCATATCCCTTGACTCAAACCCCGGGGAAGAGCCTATTTGGTGTGGGAATCTCTGCAGGGCTGGGAGTTGTGTGAGTGACGGCCCAGAGGAGTGTGTGTGATGCTTTTCCCCACCACCCTCCCTCCACACCGTTGTGCTGCAGGCTCCAGGGGTCTGCACTGCCTGTGGGGCTGGGCAGGATGAAAGGGGATTGTGTCTGCCTCGTCCCTGGGGAGAGGGAGCTGAAAGGAGCAAGCCCCCGTTTTCTTCACAGCGTAATCCTTCTTCTTGGCAGAGACACCACGCATTGAACTAGTCGGGAACTGCTTTTCGAGAGGTATTTTCAGACGGAAATGCCAGTTTATGCAAGTGGTGGCTAATTTGCTATTGGAAGAACACAGGCACACATGCACACACACCAGACAGTGTTTGGCCCTGTTATTTCCCTGGGGGCACTAACACATTTTTCAGCTGGAATATCCAATGCCCAGAGAGGTAATTTGTCAGCTCACTCGCTGCTATTTTGGGCAGAGCTGGGTTTAGACTGTTTAACAAATTGCTCTGCGTGGATCAACCTTGTGAGCTCACTCTTTCTCTTTCTGAAAGTATTTGTATCCCTACAAGAACATAATTTGAGCAGCACAAATGTTATTCATCATAAGTTAGAGCCAGCCAGTTAAACTCACTCTCTCTGCCAAGCAGCTGTGCAGGCAGATTGTTGGAGGCTCTGCTTGCTCAGGTGAGTGAGCATCTCACTGCCTGGAGAGATTTGGTTGCCACCACCCTTGGACAGCAGCCTGGAAAGGTTTGGGGTCACTGGCTGCATCCCAGCTCCTCCTTCGGTGCTGAACAATGGCCAGAAGGCAAGTGCTAACGTGAGGAGGGGACAGGTGAATACTGGATTCTTTTAATTGCTCTCCAGTCATCAATATCGACTTGCCTTTGAATATAAACTCACGTACAGACGGTCAGAAGCAGCCAGACAACCTGTCCTGCCTGAGCCCAGCACTCACCTGAGCAGCCACACAACCTGTCCTGCCTGACAGCAAACTCACCTGAACAGCCCTGCCCTGAGCAGCCACACGACCTGTCCTGCCTGAGCCCAGCACTCACCTGAGCAGCCACACAACCTGTCCTGCCTGAGCCCAGCACTCACCTGAGCAGTCACACGACCTGTCCTGCCTGAGCCCAGCACTCACCTGAGCAGCCACACGACCTGTCCTGCCTGAGCCCAGCACTCACCTGAGCAGTCACACGACCTGTCCTGCCTGAGCCCAGCACTCACCTGAGCAGTCACACGACCTGCCCTGCCTGAGCCCAGCACTGACCTGAGCAGCCCTGCCCAGCCAGCCTGTCCCACCTACCCCAAACCAAAACCCAGGGGACGAGAACAGATTCCTGGGCACTGTCGGGACAGGGGTGTGGGGCAGCCTGGTGCCCCCCCGGCCCCTGAAAGCTCACACCTGTTCCTGCCCACCCCTGCTGCTGCCCCTGCTCTGCTGTGGCCATCTCCACTGGGGCACTCACCAAAGCTTCCAACACCACTGGGGTGCAATCAGCTTTCCCTGGTGAGTGTGGAACGCAAACCTCAGAGTCTGCTCTTTTGGGGGCTCTTTCTGAGAGCTGCTAAAACTCCCTCGAGCCCTAGGTACCACCTGGTTATTAACGACCCCAGCAGGGCTGTCCCGCTGTTTCAGGTCCTACCTTTGCCTTTGAGTAATGACACTAACAGTGTGAGAATTAACGTGCATAGAACTAATACACACCCATGCACAACACAGAATTCGGAGCAGGAGCCAAGAATTTCTGGAGAATTCAGGAGCGCTGAAGTTCCACTGGGCTGGCACCAGGTGTGACCCCAGGCCCAGAGCCAGCCCTGCTGGTGGCTGGCACAGACAAGGAGCAGCTGCTGAGGTTGTACCTACCAGAATGACAAACATTGCTGGGGCCACAAAGGCCCAGATTGCTCCGTTCTCCAGGGAGAGCCAGCAGCTGCAGGGGGAAAGCAGAGTGGGTTCAGAGGAAACACAGTAATTTCATTAGTAATGTTATAAAATAAATAAACCCCAACTTATAAAACAACTAAAAGAGAGTGCAAAAACACTGATGAGTTCTGAAAGCAAGAGAGGTGAGAGCACATCAGGGAACAGCTCCTTTTCCCCTCACACTCAGGGGATCCAAGGTGGGATCTCCTGTGGATTTGTCACAGCCAGTGGCGCCTCTGCCCCAGCCCACCTTCACAGGAGTGCAGAGACGGGAAGAGAGAAGTGTTTTATTTGCAGTTTGTTGCTGTGTATCCTCAGCCACAGGCATCATTTCAGCGCTGGGAAACGTCTCACTGCAGTGGCTCTGTCTCATTGCAGCCAGGGACAAATGCAAACCCTCCCTGCCTGTCCTGGCTGCGGGTGGGAAGGGGCTGGCAAACACAGCCAGCCTTACCACGTGTGAAATTATTTTAGGATTAAATCCTATGGTGTTCTTTCAGAAAAATTTGCTCTTCTTTTCCTTAGTTAGGATGGAAATTAATTTTCCAAGTTTTGGACATTATCCAGTCCAAGTTTCAGGTGTGTAACTGCAGTTTTCTTCAGAAGATTGAATATCTTTAATCAATGATTACTCTGATCTTTCCCCCTGAGCAGGGAGCTCACTGAGGAGCTCTACAGTGAAAATTAGGAAAAACCTCTCAGGAGCTTTTTGTGCATCACCCCTGTGAAAGCCAGACTCGAGCCCTCTGTGTTTGACAGCGTGCATACACAAGTCATCCCCTGCTCCTCAGGAGGATCCTGCAGCACCACAGCCCAGGTAACACCTTCACAAACCTCCTCCACATCAGATTTTCGTCCCCATTGCTCCTGCAGTGAGGGGTTTTCATACTCACTTGCCACTTTCTCCGTAGCTGTGCAGGGACGAGGTTGCAGAAATGACACAGATCACCAGTGGGCAGCCTGCAGAAAGGCAGAGGCAATGTTGGGAATAAAAGCACAGCTTCCAGTAAGGCCTGCGAGTTCTGCTAAATTTTGCATGAACAGAATAGCTCAGAGTCATTTCCAAATTAAGTCTGACATCCTCCGGCAGCTGTTTAATCCAACATCTTTTAATCAACTGATGTCAGACAAACAAAATGACTTTTTAATAAAGTACTGGTTTAACTGTTAAACTGAATCAATGCCAATTTCCTTGGAATCACAGTCCTCTTTAAGCCAGGTTTTGCTTTATGGACTTTCTGCCTCTTGCTATCCAGGCAGTGACACCATATGAAGCAGTATCAGCCTTATTTTAACCACTTTCCCCCAGGGAAGTGCAGAGGACAAGAGTGGTGACGTGGAGCATCACACCTGGCAGCAGAGAAAGAAGCAAACTCAGAATGTCTCGTATTTAACATAAATATCTCATAGGTCTGCAAGACTTCTGTGTTTAGAGGAAACTCTCTTTCCACACGGTTTTGTCTGGTGCAGTGCCCTAGGAGGTGCAGAATTGTTCATGGGATAACAGAATTTACACAGAGGCAATTCTGCTCCTGATCCACTGGAATTACAGGAACTACACAGATGCAGTTCTGCTCCTGATCCACTAGAATTATACAGATACAGTTCTGCTCCTGATCCACTGGAATTACAGAAATTATTACACAGAGCCAGTTCTGCTCTTGATCCACTGGAATTATACAGATACAGTTCTGCTCCTGATCCACTGGAATTACAGGAATTACACCGAGGCAGTTCTGCTCCTGCTCCTGGAATTACACAGATACAGTTCTGGTCCTGATCCACACAAATTACAGAACGTACAGAGGTGCCACAGGAATGGAGCAGCTGGAGAGGAGGCAAGGGGTTTATTGTTCCCAATACAGTAAAACCCATCCCTTCAAATATTAAATGATGGCCTGTTAATTCCTGTATGAGTTAATAAAATGTGAAGGTTCGAGCTGTTATCATCTTACAGAATTTAATAAACAGGTCCCAGACAGAGTATTAGACATGATAGCTTAAATTTTCAATTTTCTTTTTAATTCTTCAGGTTTTTGAGGGTTTTACAAAATTCTCTGGCGGGCAATTTCTGCTTAATTTTACCACTCACGAATTGTGTGAAGTTTTCCAGTCCTGTCAGAAATATCATTTTTGGAAGAAGTATTTTCATTCCTTAATAACTGCAGCTGGAAGTACATCTATAAATATTTATATATTGATATGAATATATATTCATAAATATGGGATATACTCAGTAGTTAGAAAGAATTGTATTTTGAAAGCTTCTGTGTCTTCTGTACGTGAAAAAACCCAAAGAACACAAAAAAACCCCCAGGCTGCAGAAACTCTGTGGCAGACAATTCAAAGCAATTTTAGGACATCAATTCTAAAAGGCTAAATATGCCATTTATTGAGAAGGATGAAGCATTAGACACAAATGAGAGTGTATTTCCCTCCGACGACAAAAAGATCCACTTTGCTTGATGGGGACGAGTATATTCTCCCATTTATATTGAGGAGGTTCATTTTCTGTGATTTTCCTCTGCTGCCTTACACCAGATCTGGGCAGAAGTCAGGGGCTACATCAACTAACAGCAAATAACGGAACTGATGTCCTTTGGCAGCTCAGGACAAAGTCTGCACTCCGTGAGAGTTTCTGGAGGAAAGGAAAGTGCCTGGAGTGGGGAAACATCCAGAATCACAAACTGTCACCAGCATCCTGCAAATGGAGGGGGGAGAAGCTTTTGCCTGATGTTCTGAAACACCAAGGCAAAAAAGGAGTTTTGGGGTTTTTTTACCCAATCAGACAGATTCCTGGTTTGTTTTTGTGTCCTCTGCCATTTCACCACCAATAAACCCTGCACAAATGCCACGTGAATTGAGGCTCCTGAGCCTGCCACACAAACAGTGAGGGCAGAGGAGAAACCTCCCAGCTGCAGCTGGTGCCCTCAGCCTGGGGGATCTGTCCACCAGAGCCCTTAGACACTACTGCTAAGGAGAGTTTTAAATGAGCGAGGAAAGATGCACAAAATAAAAAGGACATAATAATAATGAAAAAAGGAAAAGGAGGTAGCTCTTGAAATATATGCATATTTCACAGCGCTGCTATCACCCAGACCTGCATGGTGCCAAATCGATATTAAATATTTCAATTATGACTGCAGCAGGTCTGCATTATTGATACAATTGTTCTTCCTGCCCCTCCAAGTGAATTTGGAGGGGAGGAAAGATAATGCATATTTTAACACATTTCAAAGTTGTCTGTAATTGCACGGATATTCCTCTTCTGTTTTTTTTCACACCTGTTCTCTGGCTCAGGTTCCCTCTCCTTTGGGATGTGGAGCTTTGTCAAGCACCCCTGCTGCTCCTCCAGGGCTGTGGGAGCAGGGGGCTCCTCTGCTGGGAGGGTCTGCAATAAAATACTCACTTCTGGCTCTCCAAATGTGCACACGGGTTGTGCTTTCATTATTGCCTCTGGAAAGCCTTGAACTGCTGTCTGAGGCATCCCCACACCACAGAACCACTGCTCATTCCTAATCACAGCACTGGGGCTCTGTGCACAAGCTGATGAAGGGTTTCAGGGCACAGAGCACCCACCAATGAAGTCCTGTGACATTTCTGTGCCGCTGTGCCCGTTTTTCATGCCTGACTTGGCAGAATACAGAAAATGAGCCACTGGTGTGAGTTAGAACCAACAAGAAGAACGCAGCAGTGTGGTGAGACCTCCCTCCCACAGTCCTGCCACTGATTCGGTAATTCAGGCCTGACCTGGCCTGGAGAGGTTGTGCCATTCCCTGAGGTGGAATCAGTCAAGGGCTGCACCTTCTGAAGTCTGATTGCAGACAGAAAAATTAAACATTTTCTCATCCAACAGACCTACTCTCAGCAAGGCAAACTGTGATCATAAGATGACAATTTCAAATATGCCTCTGAATATAATCTTGTCCTATAGTGAGGAGACTTAAAGTAAGCAGCTGCTAAATGCTTACCCCATCCGATTCCATAATAGTATAAGTGCTTGCTTTCTTCTGACCCAAATACTTTGATCACCATGCTGTAAAGATGAAATCCTTCCACCAGCATCCAAGCAAACACACTCAGGAAGAAAAAATGAAGGAGAATGGCCAATATCTTGCAAGGCAGCTAAATTAAGAGCAAAAATGAATACATTAGGTCTTTGTGATACAGTCACATTGGTTTTCTTTTTTTTTTTAATTTCTACAGACATTTAAATGCTAAATCACTGAAGTAAAACTGTCTTTAAAAGAGGCAATAGACATTTTCATTTTCTACTGCATTTTCAGATAGCTTCAGAGTAACAAATCCTCTTACCTTAAAAAAAAATCAAAAAAACCTCCCCAACATTGCCAAATGTGATGTGAAAATCCAAATGCGCTATTTATTTTTAACAGTAGGAGCAATACTCCCACTAAAGCCTGCAAAATATTTAGGGAATCAAAACTGAGAGTCTGCATCTGGTTGCTGAGGCTGTAGTAAATACAGGAGTCAAAGCAGGGGGGGACAAGTGTCATCCTGTCCTCTGCTGCCTGCTTTTCCTTCAGTTGCTCCTCTCAGCAAACTTCATATTTTCCCCAAAGCCTCTGAGCAGCCTGGCTTAGCAAATCAGGAGAACCAAATCCTTTCCTCCTCCTCACACCTCAGGTGCTCACCACTGGCCTCTCCTCATTTACTCACTGCTTTTCTCCTCTCTCACTGCTCTTCCCTTTCCTCACTCACTGCTCTTCCCTTTCCACACTCACTGCTCTTCCCTTTCCTCTCTCACTGCTCTTCCCTTTCCTCTCTCACTGCTCTTCCCTTTCCTCACTCACTGCTCTTCCCTTTCCTCTCCCACGGCTTTCCAGGAGGTCTCAGCAGTGGCTGCTCCCATCACTCAGTGACTGAGCAGAGAGAACCTCCTTTGCTTCCAGAGTCCAAACAGCCCCAGCCCTGTCTCCCAGCTCACAGTCCCGGTTTCCCTGTCCCACCGCCCCAGCCCTGTCTCCCAGCCCCAGCCCTGTCTCCCAGCCCTGTCTCCCAGCTGGCAGTCCCGGTTTCCCTGTCCCACCGCCCCAGCCCTGTCTCCCAGCCCCAGCCCTGACTCCCAGCCCTGTCTCCCAGCCCCAGCCCTGACTCCCAGCCCTGTCTCCCAGCCCCAGCCCTGACTCCCAGCCCTGTCTCCCAGCTCTCAGTCCCGGTTTCCCTGTCCCACCGCCCCAGCCCTGTCTCCCAGCCCCAGCCCTGACTCCCAGTCCTGTCTCCCAGCCCTGTCTCCCAGCTCTCAGTCCCGGTTTCCCTGTCCCACCGCCCCAGCCCTCGCAGTCCCGGTTTCCCTGCCCCACCGCCCCAGCCCTCGCAGTCCCGGTTTCCCTGTCCCACTGCCCCAGCCCTGTCTCCCAGCTGGCAGTCCCGGTTTCCCTGTCCCACCGCCCCAGCCCTCGCAGTCCCGGTTTCCCTGCCCCACCGCCCCAGCCCTGTCTCTCCCCCCGTGAGGCGGCCGGTGGTGCTGGACCCTCTGCCCTGCAGCTGTGCCATCCCCTCTGTGGCCCTGCAGAGTTCCCGAGGGGCTGCCGCACCCAGCCCAGGGACACGGGAACCTTTCCGCTCCTCATCTGGAGAAGCCCCGGGAAGGCTCCAGGCAGGTGGAGGCTGTGCTGGGGCAGCAGCACGGGCAGGAGCCGGCCCAGCCCCGGCTGCTCACGGCTAATTCCGTCTGTGGCGTGAGCTGAGCTGTGCTGTGCTGGCATTTTATTCTTTACGTTGATGATTTGGGATTTTGTGCTCCAGTGAAAATTAAAACGTTGGGACTTGGTGGTGTAATGAAAATCGAGGCTTTCCTGGGCTGACTCACTTGGGCCGGCGCAAGGACATTCTAATGCAAATCCAGTGGGATGGCATGTATTCAAAGGCAATAAATAAATTTGGGGTTAATTCGTGTGAGGGCTGTATGTGGTTTAGTATTTCACTAAGTTCAGCGACATATTATTAAACCAGATTAGCTTATTGACAAAAGCTGTAATAGCCTTTCCAGTTAATTTTATCATAAGGCTATAAAATCCATTTTAATGCCTTTTGATTTCTACCAGAAGATTAGTCCACAAAAATATAAATGCAACATAAAGCTGACTTACAGGCTAGTTCTGTCAAACGGATAATTTCCAACTTTTGAGCAGCCAAACAATATGAATCACAAAACAGCAGAAAAATAACACCCAGTAAAGTAGCAGGAGGTTGGTCTGTGTATAATTTTGTATAATACCTAGTTGCAGATTTGTACATAAAATCCGTAGCAAAGTTGCCGCTCATTATGGTGGTTTTTTGGTGAGGTATTTTTTTGCCTCAATTATTGCATAGAAGTTACTCTTATATGGCAAAATTGCCTTCTCTAAAAGCACTGAGAAGCTGAGCCTTTACACACCAAACCCAGGCTTGTCTCCCTTCCTGCACCAGGAGAAACACCCGACTTTTAGCAGAATACTCCTAAAAAAGGCAGACCTTGTTCCTGCCACTCTTAGAGCTGACAATTAGAGTCTGTGAAAATAGCAAAGCACCCAGCCAGCAGCAAGGTCTGTCCTGTTACTGTTGGAGAGCAAGCAAAGCAGGTTTCAGAAGGGCCTCCAACAAAATATTTGTCATTTTTTTAAACTGAGGACAGTGCTAAGACAGAGAGGTGATTTTATAGATGTATCACAAACAAAAGCAGCTCGTTTCACATCTCCGTTGGGAAGTTTCCAGCAATGCCAGGCAGGAGTATTGAAGGAGCAAGAGATAAATCCCCTGATCCAGAACTGCAGAGACATCACAGATTTTCTGGGTGTGCTGGGAAAACCTGTGCTGGCTGACGACTATACTTCAATTTTCATTTTCCTGTGTCTGAATAATATTCCCATTTCCCCCACAAACACACTCAGGTGTTTGGAAGGCTTTAGTAACCCAAAGAACTGTGGATGGTTAATTATTTTAATTGCATGCTGCAGTTTGGGAACCTGTTTTAAAAATGCTGCTCTCTGGTCTAGAGCAGAGTGAGTGACTAAGAGTGCAAACCTCTCTGGGGAAACAAATCCATTGCTGAAAGTGAAGGGAAGTCGTCAGAAGCCATGAGGACAGCAAAGGTATCTCAGAGACTGGGCAGTATAGGAAAAAATGCTGTGTACAAAGATATTTGCCTTTTCTGGAAGAAAGACATCCTGGTTTTGGGAATAATTGCCTTCCTGGAATGTGCCATGATCAGCCAAGGCTGCTGTTTCAGCAATATTGATGATAGGTGTCAATGATCAGCTTTTTATGAATAAATTAATAAATCGGGTGTGCTGGAAAGATTAAAGTCCTGCTTGTGAAGACAGAGTTTCGTGGTTGAAAACCGCTGTCATTCCACGGAAGAAAAATTGCTGTGGAGTGAATTGTGAATCATTAAAAAACGCATCTGAAACCACTAGGGAATGCCGTGTGCCAGATCTGTAACCCAAACCGAAATATCCCCAAAAAGGGGGAAGGATGGGGAGGCTGAAGCCAGCAGGGAATTCTGTGTGCCAGATCCGTAACCAAAACTGAAATATCCCCAAAAAAGGGGAAGGATGGGGAGGCTGAAGCCAGCAGGGAATGCTGTGTGCCAGATCCATAACCAAAACTGAAATATCCAGAGACAGAGGTGGGGAAGGATGGGGGCCTCAGATGAGAGCAGCCGTGCAAGGAGGAGATGCCAACTGAGCCCTGGCACCTCGGGCAGGGTGAATGAACACATTCCCAAACCCACAGAGGGTCCTGCAGCGCCAGCTCAGCCTGTGACACCTTGGACAGGGTCCTGCAGTGCCGGCTCAGCCTGTGGCACCGCGTCCAGGGGCACCAGAGGGTCCTGCAAGGGCACTGCAGTGCCAGCTCCCCCTGTGACACCTTGGACAGGGTCCTGCAGTGCCGGCTCAGCCTGTGGCACCGCGTCCAGGGGCACCAGAGGGTCCTGCAAGGGCACTGCAGCGCCAGCTCAGCCTGTGACACCGTGTCCAGGGGCACCAGAGGGTCCTGCAAGGGCACTGCAGTCCCAGCTCCCCCTGTGACACCTTGGACAGGGTCCTGCAGTGCCGGCTCAGCCTGTGACACCGCGTCCAGGGGCACCAGAGGGTCCTGCAAGGGCACTGCAGTGCCAGCTCCCCCTGTGACACCTTGGACAGGGTCCTGCAGTGCCGGCTCAGCCTGTGACACCGCGTCCAGGGGCACCAGAGGGTCCTGCAAGGGCACTGCAGTGCCAGCTCAGCCTGTGACACCGCGTCCAGGGACACCAGAGGGTCCTGCAAGGGCACTGCAGTGCCAGCTCTCCCTGTGACACCTTGGACAGGGTCCTGCAGTGCCGGCTCAGCCTGTGGCACCGTGTCCAGGGGCACCAGAGGGTCCTGCAAGGGCACTGCAGTCCCAGCTCCCCCTGTGACACCTTGGACAGGGTCCTGCAGCGCCAGCTCAGCCTGTGACACCTTGGACAGGGTCCTGCAGCGCCAGCTCAGCCTGTGACACCGTGTCCAGGGGCCCCAGAGGGTCCTGCAAGGGCACTGCAGCGCCAGCTCCCCCTGTGACACCTTGGACAGGGTCCTGCAGTGCCGGCTCAGCCTGTGGCACCGTGTCCAGGGGCACCAGAGGGTCCTGCAAGGGCACTGCAGCGCCAGCTCCCCCTGTGACACCTTGGACAGGGTCCTGCAGTGCCGGCTCAGCCTGTGACACCGTGTCCAGGGGCCCCAGAGGGTCCTGCAAGGGCACTGCAGTCCCAGCTCCCCCTGTGACACCTTGGACAGGGTCCTGCAGCGCCAGCTCAGCCTGTGACACCGTGTCCAGGGGCACCAGAGGGTCCTGCAAGGGCACTGCAGCGCCAGCTCCCCCTGTGACACCTTGGACAGGGTCCTGCAGTGCCGGCTCAGCCTGTGGCACCGTGTCCAGGGGCACCAGAGGGTCCTGCAAGGGCACTGCAGTGCCAGCTCCCCCTGTGACACCTTGGACAGGGTCCTGCAGCGCCAGCTCAGCCTGTGACACCGTGTCCAGGGGCCCCAGAGGGTCCTGCAAGGGCACTGCAGTCCCAGCTCCCCCTGTGACACCTTGGACAGGGTCCTGCAGCGCCAGCTCAGCCTGTGACACCGTGTCCAGGGGCCCCAGAGGGTCCTGCAAGGGCACTGCAGTCCCAGCTCCCCCTGTGACACCTTGGACAGGGTCCTGCAGTGCCGGCTCAGCCTGTGGCACCGCGTCCAGGGGCCCCAGAGGGTCCTGCAAGGGCACTGCAGTGCCAGCTCTCCCTGTGACACCTTGGACAGGGGCACCAGAGGGTCCTGCAAGGGCACTGCAGTCCCAGCTCCCCCTGTGACACCTTGGACAGGGTCCTGCAGTGCCGGCTCAGCCTGTGGCACCGCGTCCAGGGGCCCCAGAGGGTCCTGCCATGGCACCCACGGCTCAGCACTGGCACAGCCGGCCCGGCAGAGGCGGAGATTACAAACTCACGCCCTCTGTGTAAATACTGCCTCCCTCTTTTGTGAACGGCCGTTTAGCAGCTCAATTAGAGCTGCGATTAAAGGTATTTAGGGTGCCGTCGAAGCCAGCGAGAGCAGGGCTCGGAGCAGGTGAGGACAGCAGACCGATAAAAGGATGAATCACAATCCCCCCGGATTCCAAGAGGACAAAGCATAAAAATGAAAGCCCAGCTGACAGTGTTTACATCACGTTTGTCAACTTTAGGATCTTTACAGTTTATCCCCTACAATTACAGCTGTTACACTGGAGGTCGGGCTATGAAACCCACGGGTTCTGTGAAGCCTTTAATTTCATCCCACAAAGCCCGCGGTGTAAAACAGGTCCGGCTTTCCTGCGCCACTGTCCCCATCTCACCACGGCAGGTTTGGAATGGGTTTAAGAGAAGATCTGCGCCTACTGAACCGCAGCCTGCGTTGTGCGAGCGTTCCACAAGCTCGGCTCAAGAAGCAGGAGCCCTGAGCGTGAACTGGGCTGGATGCGAACGTGGGTGACACCGGGACCGGTCCCCGGGAAGCGGCGCTCGGCAGCACCCGACCCCCAGCGGGAGCAGCGCCGAGGGCCGAAGGTGGGTGCTGGCCTTGGTGAGGTGCGAAGAGCCTTCCCTCTGAAGGGACTGGCTGAATTGTCTGAAAATTTGGGATGGATGAAAAAGAAAAAGCTGCGAGAATATGACACACTGTTACGCTGAGTGAGCCTTCTATTGCCCTCGAGCCCATGTCCTTTCAACAGGGTTTTAGCTCTCCACTTAAAGAGGATTATTTTCATGCCTGGTTTCTACTGTCTTCGGTTTCATCTTCTGCTGCTCTCCAATGTCTCCATTTCATTTTTCCTCCTAAACCATCCCCTCTCATTTTCTCCCTTGCACATTGCATGACTCATTCAGGACCCACCTGAATGTTAAACAGCAAAAGAATATGAACTTAGTTTTCCAAAGTGCTTTTAGATCCTCAGGTAATGACTGCCTGTGCAAACCAGACATTACAGTTATTTATAAACTCAACAGAAATTCAAGGGATCCCATTTGAGCTGAATATAAATTTAGGTAGCTGTTGTATTGGCAAAATGAACAATGTGCAAACCTCAAATTTATTTCTACTGAGAAAAAACATCACCACCATCTCCACCCCCCAATAATAGAAACCACTGACTGCTCCTGAAAAATAATGTGGAGCAAAAGCTGGTCACAGAAGTGGCCAAGTTTTTACCAGCACATACATAGAGCACCCTGGAAGTTTATTATAAAATCAGGTTTTGTTTCTGCTCTCCAGGTGGAACTTTCCATCAAAGACCTTACATTACTTCAAATTGCATTTTTTTAAATTAACAGTGGAAAGGAATGCGTTTAACTGGTATGTGGTACTGTGAACTTGGCCTGTTTGTCTTAGTCTAACCCAGCTGTTTCAGTGCCAGCTTTCATGTTTAGGTCCTGGTACTCTGCCTAAGGAGTTGCCCCCCGTAGCAGGATGGCATTTTTTGGCTGAGGCACGTTAAAAACAGACCTCCCGTGGCAGAATCTCCCCTCCCCGTGGCCCGAGGCCGTGCCCCGTGGGGCTGCCCCACTCACAGTTGCAGGGCTGAGCTGGAAGCTGGCGAGCAGCAGCACCTGGGCCAGCAGCACGGCGCAGGACAGGTTGGCGTGGATGTGGTAGCGCTGGTTGCGGATGGTGCTCACAGACCTGGCGGGACACAGACACACCTGAGCACAGCAGCACCGGGGCCACCAACACAGCCGGGACTGTCAGCAAGCATTTAAACTGCCTTTGGGTCTGGAGGGGTTCCCATGGCGTGTTTGGGGCTCCTCCAGCACGGGGTGGGACCTGACTGGTTCCCCTGGGGTCCTGCTGCTCTCCTGGAGGCAGCAGGACACTGACCTGAGCATGAGCGAGTTGATGGGCAGTGACAGAATATTGACAAAGGGTTTGACTCCGAAGGGGGCAGTGACAGAATATTGACAAAGGGTTTGACCCTGAAGGGGGCAGTGACAGAATATTGACAAAGGGTTTGACCCTGAAGGGGGCAGTGACAGAATATTGACAAAGGGTTTGACCCCGAAGGGGGCAGTGACAGAATATTGACAAAGGGTTTGACCCTGAAGGGTGCTGCGATGCCCAGGAGGTCACACCACCCCTCACAGACAGCACACGGCACCTGGCCCTGCTCAGCCCACTCTGTGCCAGAGTTCTGGGTTTACTTTGCTGGTATTTGCCTGGATGGGAAATAAGGGGATGTGAAAAGACGTTGGTTCCAATTCTGATTTACACAAATAGCATTTCTGAGCACAGGAACGAGAGCTCCATGTACAGATGGGCAGTGCCTGTCTTGACAGGGACCTGGCTGTGGTTTCAACATCACTTGAACATATCTCTCTTGGCTTTTCAAAAACCAGCTGGAAATCTGACAAGAACAGGCTTTCCTGGAAGTCTGCTGACCTCGTGTTTCTGTTCTCATCCAGAAATAGGAAACAGAAAACAAAAACATCGATCTGAACATCCCAGGCCTTGCTCTCCTTCAAAAACAAACAGTCCTGGTGATAACAGGTTCCCATTCCAGCGCAGCCTGCCTGCTGCACCGCTCCACGTGAAGGGAATGAAAAGGGACGTGACCAGAAGCACCAAGATCCCAAAAAGGGGCTCAAAGGATGCTCTGCCTGGTGCCAAAGGCTTTCCAACGAGGAGCTCCCTGTGCCACAGACTGGGCAGTGTCACCCAGGAGGGCAGCAGGGCTCACTGCCCTCCCGGGAAGGGATGCAGGAGCAAAGAACTCACCACATTCTCCTCCACTTGTGTCACACTCAGCTAACCCCGCATTGTAACACTTCACTTCAGCCGCTTAGTGAGACCCTGCTCTCCAGTGGAAGGATAATCAAATTAGACGAACTTGGCAGTTTGAGGGAAGCTGTGTGGAGGTGGGGTGCTTCCCCCCCGACAGTCAGCCGGGCCAAGTCTCCTCCAGTTCCTTGAGGAGCTTTCAGCCCTGCTGCAGCAACACCTCCTCCTTTTGCTCCTTTTTCCTTTCTAATCACTCTGACATCCAATTTTGCACTCAGACTAAAATGGAGCAGATCATTCCCCTCAGCCTAAACATGCCAACAGCGCAATGCCAGATAGGCAGACGTTGGACTTATTCAGGGTGGATTTTGGCACACGTTAGGCTCTTAATCCAAGTATGACCAACACAGATCTTGATACTTGAAAATAATATGGGCTCTGGAAAAAACCAGCATTGCAAACAGTTCACTGAGATTCAGCAAGTCCTTTTCCCTAGAAACTGGCCTCTTAGCAGGGTGTCCAAAACACAAGCTTCGGCACAGAAAACAGGAACCAAACTCTTAAGTGGGAACAATATGGTTTAGTGTGTGAAAGGAGACAAGAATCCCCTGCCCTGCTGTACTCCCACAGGGCTGCACAACCTTGGACAAGTTGCTTCACCCTTGGTCAGGTTTTCTGGTTTTTATTTAGACACAAACCTTTATGAAAGCTCTTTTTCCAGAAATGTTTGTATCAAGCCCAGCTGGGCCTCAAACTCATTTGTCACTTCTGGAACATAAACAGGAATAAAGGCCCTGAGTGCCCTGGGGCAGAAACCTCCCCAGCCCTCACAGGGGCTGCCCTGGTGTGGGCAGGAGACCCAGAGGTTTGCACCCACGAGCCGTGGGGTGAATTTCACACCGCTCACAGTGTCCTTCACCCACAGAAAACCAGCCCGAGGGACAACAGTAAGGCACTGGAACGTGAACGTGCCTTGTGTGAGGTAATTGTGCGCAGGTTGTGTGGAACAAAGGTGAGGCAGCCAGCGCTGACCGAGATTCCCCACTGGGCATTCCTTTCTCAGCTCTCCACCCCACACACCGGGCAGTGGAACAGGAAAGTGCTGGCTGTGTTCTCCCAGCAGCCCAAAGGCGTGGGGATGGGGGGAGAGGGGCTGGTCCTGCAGTCCCTGCTCACACTGCACTGGAGTCCAGACCGAGAGCTCCTGCAAGCCTCTTTGAAGGTTCCTGAACTACAGCAAAGCATGGACAGTTTAAAAATAAATTAAAAATCTCTCATGAGATGGAAATAACTTGCTATATAAAGACCAGCCCATTTCAGAAAATGAAAGTAATTTAGAAATAACCAACCAAGTGTTACAAATACATGTGCAGAATCTAATTAAGGGAGGTTGTAGAATTAATAGCCTTTGTTTTATCCTGAGCACCTGAAGGGATCCTACCCAGTGGCCCGAAGGGATCCTGCCTCGCCTTTCTCTGTGCTAGCTGCTCAGCAGGCGTGCGGGTCAAATTACTCACGACAGCACAGCGAATGTGACCAGCGTGATCGTCAGGCAGAGGATGGACAGAGCACAGCCGATGTAAGTGATGGAGGACAGGGCCACCTGGTGTTCCCTCGTCAGCTGCGCACAAAGGAGAAAGGGAAAACGGGCTCGGTTAGCGCATGTGGGACACGGCAGAAGCTCCATGTCAATGATCTGCGACCCTGCAGTCAATGGCTGTGTGACACTGCGGTTAATGGCTGTGTGACACTGCAGAAGTGTTTCATGTCATTGCATGTGTGACACTGCGGTTAATGGCTGTGTGACACTGCAGTCAATGGCTGTGTGACACTGCAGGAGTGTTCCGTGTCAGTGCATGTGTGACCCTGCGGTCAATGGCTGTGTGACACTGCGGTCAATGGCTGTGTGACACTGCGGTTAATGGACGTGTGACACTGACACTGCAGGAGTGTTCCATGTCAATGCATGTGTGACCCTGCAGTCAATGGCTGTGTGACACTGCAGGAGTGTTCCGTGTCAATGCATGTGTGACACTGCGGTTAATGGATGTGTGACACTGCAGTTCATGGCTGTGTGACCCTGCAGTAAATGGATGTGTGACACGGCAGAAACTCCATGTCAGTGGCTGTGTGACCCTGCAGTCAATGGCTGTGTGACCCTGCAGAAGTGCTCCATGTCAGTGGCTGTGTGACCCTGCAGTTAAAGGATGTGACCCTGCAGAAGCTCCATGTCAATGATGTGTGACCCCACAGCCGATGTCCCCGGGCAGGGCCATGCGCAGCCGGGTCCCAGCTCTGCCCCACGCCCGTGGCATTTGTTCCCTCTCTTGTACCAAACCCGGCATTGCCCCAGGGCCGCGGGTCTCCTGCCGTGGGCCCAGCTGGGAGCAGCTCAGCCCGGGAGCTGGCAGGGCTCTGCCCGGGGCTGCAGCCCCCCACATCCCTGTGCCCCCATATCCCTGTGCCCCCATATCCCTGTGCCCCCATATCCCTGTGCCCCCCACATCCCTGTGCCCACACATCCCTGTGCCACTCACATCCCTGTGCTCCCACATCCCTGTGCCCCCTCATCCCTGTGCCCCCCACATCCCTGTGCCCCCATATCCCTGTGCCCCCACATCCCTGTGCCCTCCACATCCCTCTGCCCCCCACATCCCTGTGCCCCCATATCCCTGTGCCCCCCACATCCCTGTGCCCCCATTTCCCTGTGCCCCCCACATCCCTGTGCCCCCATTTCCCTGTGCCCCCACATCCCTGTGCCCTCCACATCCCTCTGCCCCCCACATCCCTGCGCCCCCATATCCCTGTGCCCCCTCATCCCTGTGCCCCCACATCCCTGTGCCCCCTCATCCCTGTGCTCCCCACATCCCTGTGCCACTCACATCCCTGTGCACACAATCACCACAGTGCCCCCACATCCCTGTGCCCCCACATCCCTGTGCACACACACAAACACCACAGTGTCCCCACATCCCTGTGCACACACACAAACACCACAGTGCCCATGGCCGGGCCAGCTGGCAGACCCAGAGACCCCACAACCCACCCAGCTGTATCCCCGTCGCTGTTTGAGGGACGGGGTTTGCAGCCCCAGAGGAGCTGCGCTGGCACCCACAGAACGGAAAACCCCAGAGAGGACCCAGCACGAGCAGCAGGAGGGTGAACCTCTCATCTCAGCCTCTGGTTTTATCCACAGGCATCTTTTGTAGAGATAATTCAATTTTATGAACATTTAAACTGTAACTCCAGGGTGCTCTCCAGCAGGATCTGTGTCAGACCTGGACAGAGTCAGTGCAAGAGGGACAGTGTGGTTTGGCCACTCATCCCAAATTAATCAGAGTGTGTTTTAATTTTCCAGGCAAGTCCTCATAAAAGAATGACAAAAAAAAAAGCCACACCCAACAAAGGGAGCCAGGCAGTATTAATATGTAATAAGTAGAACAGAGCTGGGCAGGAAAAAGCTTTCTCATCCTAGAAGAATTTTCAAACATTTTTCCTGCCTTGATTTTGGACAGACTTGACATTTTCATAAACTGAAGGAAAAAAAATTAGTCAGTCAAAAAGTTTTAATTTTAATGCTTGGAATACTGTGTTTCTATTTCAATCTCGATTCACTATTAATTAAACTCCAAGCTGAAAATGCACTCACAATATTTATTTATCACAAAAAATACTGAAAGGAATGATATCCTTCCCAAAACTTTTTTACAACCTTATCTAATAAAAGCTAATCCTTTCACATATGTTTGGGATTTTCTATTATTTTCCACGCCGACAATAAAATTTCCCACCCAAATGAAGTATTTCATTAGAGACGACCAAACCGAAGCAGTTCTCCCAATAAACTCCCCATTAAAATTCCTTTCAAAGGAGAGAAACGCTGTGCGGTGTGGTTATGGGCAAACATAAATACAGGCACAAAGACGTGCTGTGCATGTAGATTTTCGCTGTGATTTTCTGCAGCAGCTCACGTGGGGAGATTTACAGCAGAGGGGCCTGTGAGTGCTCAGCAATCCGAGCGCCATCGGGGGATGCGGCAGCACCGACAGACAACTGTTGCTATGGTGTCACTGTTCCCAGGAAATATGATGCAGCTCTTGAGTATTTTTTCTTTTTCAGCCAAAGACACATTTCTTTTCCCTGACTGGACAGCATCAATTACAGAAACAAAAGAGTCCTGTGTGCTGGGACAGGTTAAAAGCTCCAGATGATTCCTACAAAAGAGATCCTGTCGTCCCTCATCCCCCATACAGGCATGCTTCACAGAATATTCCTGAAATAGGAATAATCTGTGTGGGAAGTGGAGCACTTTAGAAGTGATTTCCTCATCAGGTCTGTTCATGTCCAAAATGGCTGGACCTCATTTCCTGATTTCTCCAGCAGACACCCTTTTCCCTGGCTACAGGTGGCTCTCAATTCTTCAGAAGGAGGCGGGGAGCTGAGGAAGTTTTCAGATTTAAAGTCACTCTGAAATCACCATTTCTCAGCAGTTCAAGGCTTTCCTTCACTCCTCTCACTCCCAGAGTCCTTCAGCCAGAAAATGTTCTCTAGACAATTTCCCTGCTCGGGGAATATTCAGATTTCCAGCGGGGTGCCGTGGTGTTTGCACTGGCAGAGACCTCAGAGGGGTGGAGGTCTCTCACTGGAAATGGGCAAAAATCACAGAATTGTTTGGGTTGGAAGGGTTAAATCCCACCCAGTGCCACCCCTGCCAAGGCAGGGACACCTCCCGCTGTCCCCGGCTGCTCCAGCCCCAATGCCCAGCCTGGCCTTGGGCACTTCCAGGGATCCAGGGGCAGCCACAGCTGCTCGGGGAATTCCTGTGCCAGGGCCTCACACCCTCCCAGGGAGGAATTTCTTCCCAAAGTCTGCTCCAAGCCTTCCCTCCCTCTGTTTGAAGCCATTGCCCCTTCTCCTGTCACTACAAGCTCTTGTAAACTGTTTCTCCCCATTTTCCGGGCTCCCTTCAGGCGCTGGAGGGCCACAGTTAGGTCAGCCTGGAGCCTTCTCTTTTCCAGGCTGAACAAACCAGTTCTGTCCATGTGGGAAAGGTGTTCCATCCCCCCGAAAATCAAACCGTGTGGGGTTTTCCCATAGTAATCCAAAAGAAGATGATGATCACACAGATATTTTTTTTCTCTCTAATTTCTTTGATGTCATGTTTCTAAGAAAGTCTCCCCCCGGGTTTTAGTTCAGTCTTTGTCCAGAAACCCCTGCAGGGCAGGACAAAATGTGAGTCAAGTTCTCACAAGTGAGCCTCTATTACTTGGAAATGAAAAAGGGGGAAAAAAAAAATCTTTTCTCCAAGAAAATGTAGAAGATTCACTGAAACCTGAAATAACCTACACAGGTCCCTGCACCTGTGAGCTAGAAATTGCTGTTGCTCCTGTGAGCACAACCAAAACGTGACGAGGCTTCAGGAATGATGCTCCCAAATCAGAACTCACATCAGGGTGGGAACAGCTTTTCCCAGAGCAGCCCCACTGCAGTTCCCCTTCTCCCCCTGCCCCGTGTGGGGGACAGAGCCGTGGGCAGCTCTGAACTTTCTGGATTGTTCCCAGGACCCTGGGAGGCTGCAGGAGGCTGGAGGGGCCACGCGGGGCTGGAAGCAGGAGGGGAATTGCAGGGGAGAGAACTCAGCACCGAGGGAGGCTCGGAATGATTTCCAGGGGCTGCAGCCCCATTTCAGGGCTGTGGTGAAGGAGGGAAATAACTAAACTGCATTTAGAGACGTCAGATCTCCACAGAGCTCTCCCAGCCCAGCTGTCAGGGCACATCTGGATGGGCTGTGCCCTCATCTTCGGGGATAACAAGGAGCAATTTGTTACAAGTACCTGGGTTGTCAAAGCATTGGGCCTCATTAATTAAAAAAGGATTTCAATAAATTCCAAGGCTCTGATAAGGGCTGGTTTCACCATACCTCAGCTCGTCTTTTTGAGAGTTTACAGACTCCCTGCATGCTGTGGAATATAAAACAGTAATTTGGGATGTTCTTGTAGTCAGCACAAAAACTCTAATCAAGCTGTAATGCTATTATTGAAGAAAATAGCATTAAAAAGCACCAAGTAAAACACTGAGCAATCTGTGAAGCAGTCCCATGAGCCTGATTCTCACACTTGTCCCAATCTACATTAAATTATTCTTTTCTTCTAAAATGTTTGGCTCCCTCGGGTTTCTCTGGTCATTCTCTTCCTCTGAAAAGCTGGGAAACGAGCTCATCCAGAGTGTCGGCAGTCCCCCACACTCAGAGACAGACGGTCCTTCCTTTCAGCCTTGACAAGGTAAAATCTAAAATTCCCACCTCACATAAAGCTCCCACCTTTTTAGCTGAGGCTGTAACAGCCCGAAGCCTGCACAGAGCCCTGGAAAACAATTCATCTTCCAGAAAAGGGCAAGTTCTTGAACCAAAAAGGTTTTACAGCCTGAAAGAATGAGTCCTGCAGGCTGGGGACAAGGTCAGACCTCTGGTTTGCATTTCAGTGTCACCAGTGGTGCAGCCTGGGTGGGATGGATTGTGTTTGCATGTGCTCGTGGAGAGGGTACATTTATGAGACCCCAGTTATCTGTTCACTGCTGAAGGGCCGTGACAATTGCATTCTGCCCCAAGCCCAGACATCAGAGCCAGGGAGATTTTCCTGTCCCTTTTGGTCACTTTCCATCTCCCGGGGACATTCCCACCATGAAGCTCCTTGCAGGGAGGGATGGTTGTTCCCATTTATCGATCTGCCGGGGGCTGAAATCCCAGCTCTGAAATCCACCCTCACGCCCCTCTGCCAAGGCTGAACCTCCTCCCCTGAGACATTCCTGGGCGAGGGAGGGGCAGGGACCGAGGCGGGAGCAATTAAGGCTCAGCCAAATCTCCCGAAGTTGTACCTTTAAAATGTAATCTGAATCCAATTAAGAAAAGGATGAATAATTAACTTTGGCAGCCGGAGTGTCTCAGAGACATTAAAACGCTGGCCCTGGCTGATGGAGCTAATGGCTTTAATTGCCTCCAGAAAGGCTGCTGAAATTCAATTTCAGTCCAGAGAGGCCTTTATTTATATATTAAATGATAATAACAACAGTACAAATCTCTGTTTTCCTTCAGCTTGCCAAGCACTTTGTTAGGTACATAACATTCCATTTTTTTGAAATTAACATCTGTGATGACTTCAGGAGGCTCGGTCTGCTCCCTGCGACCACAGGATGGATTTTGGAGGGGCCGTGCTTAGTGCACTGTGCAATCACCGCCCACAGAAAAGCCAAATTTGATGCAAAACTTCTTTTCTCAAGCCACAGTGCATCAGGCACTGTGGATTTAAAGGGAAAAAAGGGCTCCGAGAGTCACGCTTCGCAGCGCAATCATCTTTATCAGCCATTTCCAGCAGAATTGTTTTTGAATTCCCCTTCTCTCTGAACTCCCCAGCTCTGAGCAATCTGCAATAAAGGGCTGCGGAGGGGCTTTTCAGGATTAAAGGCACATTTCCCTCCAGCCAGCCCAGCCTGGGGTCGCTTATTTTAAACTTTTCACTGACACATGAAAAGTACGGACTTTTCCAAATATCCCTGCCAAGATATTAATTAGTGTTTTTAAATGCCCACATCATTTTTTAAAATGGTTCTGGGCACCGTGTCATCCATCAGTGGGGATCCTACTCATTACAAATCCCAACCAGCAGGTTCTTAATAACTCTGGAAGGAAGCACGGCAGGGAGGGAGGACTCAAGCTGCGAAGTGGGATCGGATTACCATGAAGTTTGGGGACCAGAAAAGCCGAAATTTTCAAGTTCTTGTTGAATCTGTCGGTGCAGCACAGAGCAGGGCGTGTTTCCTGCCTTCCTCCCAAGGCCGAGGCTTGCAGTGTCTCGGGGAATGGTAAATGCTGCATCCACAGCGGTTATCCATCCCCTGTGAGACCCCAGGAGCTGCCCTGCCCTGACACCGGGGCTGGTGTCCCTGCTCTGTCCTGACACCGGGGCTGGTGTCCCTGCCCTGCCCTGACACCGGGGCTGGTGTCCCTGCCCTGTCCTGACACCGGGGCTGGTGTCCCTGCCCTGCCCTGACACCGGGGCTGGTGTCCCTGCCCTGTCCTGACACCGGGGCTGGTGTCCCTGGTCTGTCCTGACACCGGGGCTGGTGTCCCTGCCCTGTCCTGACACCGGGGCTGGTGTCCCTGCCCTGTCCTGACACCGGGGCTGGTGTCCCTGGTCTGTCCTGACACCGGGGCTGGTGTCCCTGCCCTGCCCTGACACCGGGGCTGGTGTCCCTGCCCTGCCCTGACACCGGGGCTGGTGTCCCTGCCCTGCCCTGACACCGGGGCTGGTGTCCCTGCCCTGCCCTGACACCGGGGCTGGTGTCCCTGCCCTGTCCTGACACCGGGGCTGGTGTCCCTGCCCTGTCCTGACACCGGGGCTGGTGTCCCTGGTCTGTCCTGACACCGGGGCTGGTGTCCCTGCCCTGCCCTGACACCGGGGCTGGTGTCCCTGCCCTGCCCTGACACCGGGGCTGGTGTCCCTGCCCTGCCCTGACACCGGGGCTGGTGTCCCTGCCCTGCCCTGACACCGGGGCTGGTGTCCCTGGTCTGTCCTGACACCGGGGCTGGTGTCCCTGTTCTGTCCTGACACCGGGGCTGGTGTCCCTGCCCTGCCCTGACACCGGGGCTGGTGTCCCTGCTCTGCCCTGACACCGGGGCTGGTGTCCCTGCCCTGTCCTGACACCGGGGCTGGTGTCCCTGGTCTGTCCTGACACCGGGGCTGGTGTCCCTGGTCTGCCCTGACACCGGGGCTGGTGTCCCTGCCCTGCCCTGACACTGGGGCTGGGGTCTCTGCCCTGCCCCTCCTGCTCCAGCAGGAGCAGCCTCATCCCCTGTGCAGGGACAGCCAGCCGTGCAGGCCCTGAGAGGCAGAAATGCATCTCTCCTGCCAAACTCCCAGTCTGAGACCTTTCCGAGCTGCTGAGGGTGATTAAATGCCCAGCTCCCAGTGAAATCCAGTAAAAATGAGGGTGTTGGGGTCCAGGTTTGGTTCCAAAGGGCCCGTCTGGGCTCAGGGCTGGGAGTGGGTGAGGATTGTGCTGGGTACCCCTGAGCTTCCCCCAGCCCACCTTTGTGGAGAAAAAACACAGAAAGGGCACTGCAGGACAGAGCAAACTGAAGTACAGAGTGACTGAATTGGAAGAGAAGAGTGATGGGTAAAGCGCCCTGTCCACAACATTGTTCCACTGCACGGGGAAATCCTTTAGCCAGCAAGAGGAACTGGCTGCCAAGTGGTTCAGGGCTTCATTTCCACCATGGAAAGGAAGTCAATGATCTTTTTTGAGCATTCTGATTAAAACAGACTATCCTGCTTCTCAAACAAAGGACTTCTTCTGACAATTACAGCACTCTAAAAATATTTGTGCTTCTCCAAGATAAAAAGTCGTTTTCTGTACTCCTCAGCTGAGTGAAATTCAGTAACTGCCAAACAATTCCCTAAGGAGTTTGAGGGGTTTAGTATCCTGCAGCACCAGCCCAACGTTTTCCCTGTAATTCTGTGGGATTAGGGACAACCAGAAATTCTCCTTTTTCCTCCCATCAAAATCAACAGAGCTGTGCTGGCGCAGGAACAGCGAGGGGAAGAACAATGGCCCTGAGTTAAACATCAAGAGTGGTGCTCCATTTCCAGGAGACACGAGCACGGGCGCAGTAAGGACAAAAGAAATACGATGCACGATCACCCTGTGAGCACATCAGGGAGATGTGCTCCTGCACAGGGACAGTAATCACTGCGATAAATGGACGGGGAAGTGGAGAGAGTGAGAGAGAGCAAAGAAAGTTTACAAAGCAACGCTGGAATAAACACCCGGGCTGATTTATCTTCGCTCATCTGCCGGCTGAGGGCTGGCTGGGCTGTCTGTAGAGATCTTTTCAGTTACACATACTGTCAGTGGTAATAAACAAGGACCAAAAAAAATCACAACGCCGATCCAGTTTTTAAATATGCAAGGCAAAAGAAAAATTACCGGACTAAGGCATCATTCTTTTTATGTTCCCAGCAATGAAAAGCGTGCTGAGAAAAGTAATTATATTAAAATTACAAAAGAGCAGAAATCGGAGGGTGCCACATTATTTCCATTTCACTGTCCTATCAGAGTATGGAGCTGGCTGAAGATGTTCAGAAAAAAGCTTCTGATTTCAGACTGCTGTTTTATTGCACCCCAAGTGCAGTGTTTGATCAATAACTGCAATATTAGATTTCAGAAACAATGCTCCAAACTGATAAATTACACACCTATGCCCCATATTTCTAAAGCATTTTGCAATATTAGGACTTTTTCAAAACAGCCTTTATAAACATGGATTGATGCAGCTTTTCCTCAGTCAGCCATACATTATCAAAACTCAGCTATAACAGAGAAAAATAAAATCAAATAAAAACACCTTTATTGCCCCAAGAAAAGAAATTTGGGGTGGCTTTCTTTTTGTAAGTAGAAGCTCACAGATAAATGCCCAAGTCTTTTCAAAATCCTGGGCTCCCTAAAAATGCTCTGGATTGTTTCTACAATTCCATCATCAAGATCAGATGGTTTTAAATATTTTCCCAGACAAACACTTGTCTGCTTTCAAGCCCATTGCTGAGCTGCTTGAACTGCATTGATTGATGGTCTCTTCTGAATTGTGAACAGGCTACCAACAGGAGCAAAACCAAAGTCATTTCTGGCTTTAGAAATGCAGAAAATGTGTTCAAAACCCCAAACAATTTCTACCACAGCTTGTACAACACTACTGCTTAGCTGGAAATGTCCATCCACATGTGAACTTTATGGGAGTCAGTTTTATACCCTCACTGTTGGAAAAGGCAGCAAGAGGAAAAACAGGAAGAAAGAACAATTTAAGAGAATGGTTTAGGAGACATGAATATTTCAGCTGTGTCCTGCACTGGTGTCTCATGGAGGAGGACCCAAGCTTCAAGCTCTGTTTTAGTGTGGGAGAAAATGATTCCCCTTCCAAAGGGTTTCTGAACCCTGGGTCCCCAGGTGTCCACCATCCCTTTGCTGAGATGACATTTACGTGGCAGATGGTACAAATAGCCTGGCACGCTCTGGAGTTGTTGGATCAGAATAAAAATAAAATCTGCCAGATGGCTGGTGTGTTTCCTGGCAGGAGCAGAGGGCCCCACTGGCTGCTGGGGGGAGCAGAGCTGCCCAGAATGAAACGAGAGCATCTCAGTTTTCTTTGAGGCACTTTTGGGCAGCAGCTCCCTCAGTGCTGGGCTGGGTTCCTGCTGTCTAGGAAGGAACATCCCTGTCAAACACAGTGTTCATACAAAAAAAGAAAAATTATCCATTTTGATTTATTTGGCTGCAGATGTATTACAGCTGTGTAAACAGAACTGTTCATAGGGGGGCAATTGCACACTGCCACCCTCTTTTACTTGTTTCACATGATCTGTGCACTTCCTTTGTGAAAAGAAGATTAAAATACACGAAAGTTCAAGATCAGGCATAACATCATTGCAGCAGTTTCTTAGAGCATTGGCAGTCTGGTGTTCAGGGGTGATTTAAACGGGCCCTTTCAACCTTGGCTCAAATTTCTGAACATGCTGAACAAACACCAGCATGTGCTCAAAACCCACAGCAGTTTAACATTTACTGAAGAGGGTTCCAAGGACACCTGAGAGAAGTTTGCAATTGTCAGGTTGGTGCAGTCAGCTTTACTCAGCAAACGTTCTGGGGATTTGTAACTGAGCGCAGCTCAAACGCCAGGAATTGTCTTTGCAATTACAGAATCAGGATCACAATTCTTTTCACTAATTAAAAAAATAGTACCACAAGATAAACGGTCAATTTAAAGGATATGTCTCGGACAAAGACCTGGGATGAGATTTTTCTTTTAACATAAAGGGGAAAACAGAGCTACGGAAAACATTCTGCACAAAGTCTGGGGGGTGTAAATGCATCAGGCCAAAAATTTAAGGAGAGGGAAAGCTGAAAATGGAACTGTTAAAGGACTGTGAGGAGCTGGACGGTCCATTCACATCCAGCCTTTCCTAGTTTTACATTTCAGACCTCTCGAGGAAAACTTGATTCCAAGGATTTCTACATGAAATATCTTTGATCTCTGATTACTGACCTTGCATAATACAAAAACCTTTTGCACCATCCCATTAATCATCACAATCCCAAATCTGTGTAGCTGGAAGCTGGGCTTTTCAGAACTATTCCCCAGTGGAGAATCAACCAGTCTTTCAGTGGCCTTTAATTAATAGCTGTCCTGTTTAATCCTGGATAATTCCCTGAACGCTGCTCTTTAAAACAGGGTTAATAACAGCACATTTCTCCCAAGATACTTCTGTCTTACAGGACGGGAGGTCTTGAGGCAAACCTGCATTTTATTATCAGCCTGGAGAGTTCCTAGAAAAATTGTACTTGGAAACCAGCTGGGTCATTAGGTGCTTCACAAGCAATAAAGATAATAATGGCTAGATAAAAACCCGATGACCTGAGGAAGCTGGGCCCCACCTTCAAGTGGTCAGACTGACACAGAGGGCTGGGGAATTAATTAAACTCCCTGGATAACACGACAGAAGCAAGAAATAAATCCAGGCTGGGTATAAATGGGCCCAGTGTCAGCCACTTACGTGATGTGAGGACGATGTATTCATGCTCTGTTTTAAACACAGATAAATCTGATAAATCAGACCGTCAGATCATGCTTTGCTGAGTCTCACCTTCAGAGGCACCACTTGCATCAGGATGGCGAAGTTGGTGAGGTGGTTGCAGAGGCACACGGAGTGGTTGAGGTCCCCACTCTCACGCACACAGCCCTCGTCAGACCAAACACCAGTGCCATTGCTGGAAAGCACAAAACCAGGGTGTTACCTCTGTCAGCACGCACTGCTGCAGGTTAATCTGACATGCACTGCACTGTACAGGAGATCAAAACCTCTGGAAGCCATCTCAGGCTGGAGACCCCGCAAACACTGCCAGTGTCTTCTCCATTCCATCAGAAATACTTAAGGAAAATATTCACCAGGACAAGGCACAGACCAGACCGCTCCATGAATGTCTCCAGAGATTTCTTCCCAGTTTCATAACCAGTGAATGACGTCTGCACCACTGCCTGACATTTTGGATCTCATTCATGGCATTTCACCCAGACTTCTGCATTCTGAGAGCTGTGGTATCAGAGAAGCCAACAACCCTGCAGACGCCCAGACCAGGGTGTGCCCTGTGCTGCTGACCCTCACCCCCTGCACACTCATCCAGTCCAGGCCTCCAGGCTGGCTGGGCACAGGCTGCAGTGTCCCTCCTGTCCCTCCTGTCCCTGCTGTCCCCTCGCCCCGGGGCAGCTCCTGCCCCCCTCTGGGTTTGGCTGGGCAGGATCCGGGCTCGGGGCTCGGGGCTGGGCAGGATCCTCAGGCACTTTGGGGTTTTTCTGTGCAGTTCTTTGAGCAGTGACCCTTGTGAGTTTGCTTTTCCTTGGAGCCAGGGCAAGCCAGAACTCCCTGTGCTCTCCCAGCCTCGGAGCGGGGTGGGGGCACAGAAGCCTCAGGCTCCTCATGGGCACCGCAGGTCACCACCCCTGGCTGACAGGAGCTGCTGATTTCTGCTGAAGTTTCCCTGAGCCCTGCAGAGTGACTGAGTGACCTGTACTCCTCTCAGGGCTTGTTTTAAAGACAGGTATTACCTCACCTCACACTTCTGCCCTTCAGGACATCCTTGAGTTCTCAGAGAGAGTCTGCTGTAGGCCAGAAACCAAATTAACAACCATGCACCAGGGAATGAAACTGTCCTGACACCACTGAAGCTCAGCTGGAGGACAGATTTTATATTTAAGTTTGTATCCTTCCAAAGCCCCCAGGGCCCCAGCCCCAGTGGAGAACAGTACAGGAGCAATGCCCCAACCAGATTCATTTGCTTCATTAAAATCTGCTTTAATTTATCGTAATTTGTGAGTGACCATAAGAACGAGTTACTGCCAGCAGCTGGGGCAGGGCAACCCACGTGAAACAAAACTGCAGTGGGACAATTCCTGCGACCTTCCCAAGTGCAGGATGTGCAGGAGGGATCACAGCACCCTCACTGCTACGTCCATTAGGCTTACACTGCCATGGCTCCAAACCTGCAAATCCCCATGAAATTAAAAATTCACTATTTGTATTCTTTCTCAATTAATTCACTGAGACCAGCGTATTTCAAATGAAAAAAAAATTAATGTATTCAGTGCTAAAAAGAAAAAAAGAAAGAAATAAAAAGCTACTGCTTTTCCATAGCTCTTTGAGGTGATATTTATTTCCATTAAATCCTAATTTGCACTCAGGGGTATTGTGTTTATCCATTCCACGCACTGGCCAAATCTCCCGGCTCTGAAGTACTGATGTGACACGATGCTGTGACACAGGCACAGACCCAGGGAGAACAAAGGCTGTGCTGGAGCTTTGCCACCTGCAAACATCCCAGCACCTGCCCAGGTGGACAGGCTCCTGGGACAGGATCAGCACCCCTGGTACCCGTCTGCAGCTTGGATTGCAGGATGGTTTCAGTTCCCAACCGCCCAGCCAGCCCAGGGGGAGGGACAACCAGTCTCCTGTTCATGGCAACAAGAAACAATCAGATTGTGTTTTTATAACCAGTGGTTCCATTTTTTAGCTATTTCCATGAATGAAAGGAAGCAAGAAGAGCACAGATAATACACAGCAGCACAAGGTGAGTGTAATTCAATAAAACCGAGGTAGAGAATTTGGAATTGTGGACATACCTGTAATCCAGAAATGCACAGTAAAGATGAACTCTGTTACTTTTGTTTAGTGCTTGACTGTATTGTCTGGGTGTCTGCAAGAAAAAGATAGAAACCCCGAAGGAATGTTTAAACAGGCAAAATTCCACTATTCAGCTACTTCACATTCTCATTGCTACACTGATTTCAAGAGACTTATTACAGATTAACACACCAGAACTGGCAGCAAAATTGTTCAGCCCTCATATCTTCAACCCAAGCTCCAAACATGCAAGGATTGGTATTCAGTGCTGATTTGACACCCTGGGATTAAACTCGCCCCACTCGGAGTGAGAAATCTGTGTCCTCTTTAAGCAAATAGCAAAGCAGGATCGTTATTGTACATAAGCACAAATATACGAGTTAATTTCTGCAGGATTGGGACATCATTCTTCAGCATATATTTGGCTTCTTTGGATTTTGTTCATCGTTTGTTCTCACTGAGTAATAAAAACATCACATTTTACGATTAATAATTCTGAAATGTGCATTACAGTGACCAACTCCCAGACATCTCCTTTCCACAACAGCAATTATTTTAAAACATACATTCAAACTGAAAGAGCAATGCCATAATTCAAGATTTTATTTTAGCACACCTCAGCATTATAATGACATAATTTCTATCTTCCATAAACAGGTTTAGTAACTAACTCAATCTTCTTATTCAAGGAGCTCTGAGATCCCATTCCCCGCGCCCTTATGAGCTCCATGACAAAATTATTCAAATTATATTGGAGTGAAGTAATAGTTTGTTACAGAAAAAATACGCAAACTAGAGAATTTCCAGTGTTTGTTCAACCCTTTCTAATACATAAATCCCTAAAGTCCACATCATGTGGACCCTGCCTTATGGCAATTTTTAAATTACAGGAGTCTTCAACATAAAAACATCACTGGTGAATTAAGAGCTCTCAGGTTATTGCAACACAATTCTGCCGTCAAGACGAGAGATAATCAAGTTTTGCTTTCCTTGTCTTAGGGAATGAAGAAAAAATCCCCAGCACCTCATCCTGCTGAAACTCAATCAAGGACAAGAAGTTCCTGATGCAATTTTCCTTCTCCCCCCTCCCAAGGCTAAGCAGGAGTGTCAGGCACGAGGCAGCACAGCTCCCTCCTGGCTGGAGATAACCCAGCACTGGAGATGATAACCCAGCACTGGGGATGATAACCCAGCACTGGGGATGATAACCCAGCACTGGAGATGATAACCCAGCACTGGAGGTGGGTGATAACCCAGCACTGGAGATGATAACCCAGCATTGGAGATGATAACCCAGCACTGGAGATGATAACCCAGCATTGGGGATGATAACCCAGCACTGGAGATGATAACCCAGCATTGGGGATGATAACCCAGCACTGGAGATGATAACCCAGCATTGGGGATGATAACCCAGCACTGGAGGTGATAACCCAGCACTGGAGATGATAACCCAGCACTGGAGATGATAACCCAGCACTGGAGATGATAACCCAGCATTGGGGATGATAACCCAGCACTGGAGATGATAACCCAGCACTGGAGATGATAACCCAGCACTGGAGATGATAACCCAGCATTGGGGATGATAACCCAGCACTGGGGATGATAACCCAGCACTGGAGATGATAACCCAGCACTGGGGATGATAACCCAGCACTGGAGATGATAACCCAGCACTGGAGATGATAACCCAGCATTGGGGATGATAACCCAGCACTGGAGATGATAACCCAGCATTGGGGATGATAACCCAGCACTGGAGGTGATAACCCAGCACTGGAGATGATAACCCAGCACTGGAGATGATAACCCACCATTGGGGATGATAACCCAGCACTGGAGATGATAACCCAGCACTGGAGATGATAACCCAGCATTGGGGATGATAACCCAGCACTGGAGATGATAACCCAGCACTGGAGATGATAACCCAGCACTGGAGATGATAACCCAGCATTGGGGATGATAACCCAGCACTGGAGATGATAACCCAGCATTGGGGATGATAACCCAGCACTGGAGGTGATAACCCAGCACTGGAGGTGATATCCCAGCACTGGAGATGATAACCCAGCATTGGGGATGATAACCCAGCATTGGGGATGATAACCCAGCACTGGAGATGATAACCCAGCACTGGGGATGATAACCCAGCATTGGGGATGATAACCCAGCACTGGGGATGATAACCCAGCATTGGGGATGATAACTCAGCACTGGAGATGATAACCCAGCACTGGAGGTGATAACCCAGCACTGGAGATGATAACCCAGCATTGGGGATGATAAACCAGCACTGGAGATGATAACCAAGAATTGGAGATGATAACCCAGCATTGGGGATGATAACCCAGCATTGGGGATGATAAACCAGCACTGGGGATGATAACCCAGCACTGGAGATGATAACCAAGAATTGGAGATGATAACTGATGATAAAACACTGGAGATAACTGAGCTTTGGGGGTCACCCAGCTCTTCTGCCCAGCCAGGGCTGCCAGGGCTCCTCCTGGATTGCCACACACCTCAGGCTGTGGATAAGGACATTTGCTGCCTAACCCACAACTCTGCGCAACAGAAATGGAATTTCCTTATCTGCCTCAGCACATCCCTGGCTCAGATTCCCAGTTTCTGGCCTCACCCTGTTTCCCCCCAGCCTTTGCCACAGGAGCGGCTGATGGTGCAGGTCAGGGGGAGAGCAGGGACTGTCACTGTCCCTTCCCCTGGCTCTGGGGACACCCTGGAGCCCTTTCCCAAGAGGGAACAAAGCAAACACTGACACATCACACCCTGGGAGGGACAATGGGACAGGTTCACGTCCCTCCCCCTCAGGAAATATCTCCCTGGTGCAGCCCCAGCCTGCTCAGGCCACTTTCTCTGATTTGGAGCTTTGCTGGCAGAGCTCCTCCCGTTCCAGCAGCAGCCGGGGCCGTGCCAGGCTGCGCCAGCTGTGCTGAGTGTCCATCATCTCCCTGCCTTTCCTGATGCAACTGAAGGGATCTACAGGTGCCTCGTACTACAAATTATTTCACTTCTGTGACAGACAGTGGATTAAAAAAAAAAAAAAAACATGGAAAAGGAGAAAGAAAGATCTGCTGTAATGACAGCAAAGGTGGAACAATAACTGCCAGTTCCGATGTGTAAGGTTTCTCTGGATAAATCTGGATTCTAATACACTCTAAGGAAAGGGCACCTCAGAGTCAGGCTGGAAGAAGACTTGGTACTGCAGTCGTGTATCTTTTGCACAAATAAATCCCAGATGTATGTTTTACCCTCAATTAAATTTCTCTGGCAAGGGACAAAGCATTGTTTTTCTCCATCTTAACTCTAAACACAGATGTCACTCGTTAGACCATGAACCCACTGAGTGAGGCCATGCAGGCTCTGACCTGCCCTGAGCCGTGAGTGTACTCAGATGGAGAAAGAATAAATAACTAACAATAATGAAAAATAGATAAATAAATTAAAGAATGGAAAAGAAGGGTCCATCCTAATTTGCCTCCTCGTTTCTCTTAAAGAACCTGTGCCATGTTTATCACCCATGATGTAATCTCCACAAGGCTTTCCGGTGCCACTCATGATAACTGCACAGAATCCTCATCTTCTGAGGCTGCCCTGAAGTTCTGCAGCAGAGCTGTCGTTAGGATAGAAAGCCCCCAACACATAAGAAAGTGGCTACAGAGGAATAAACTCCCTCTGATCTTCAACAGCTCCACTTCAAAGCACTCTCTAAGCCATGGAAAAGGAACTGACTGTACCTCAATATTGCGCTTCTGAAGTTAAACTGTGTGTGACAGCTTATATGTGCCTTGGATCCTGCAGAACTGAGGGTATTGATTTAATGACACTGATAACAGAAAGCTTAAAATACAAGCAGGCTTTTACACTAAAAGATTAAGTCACTTGAGTGTTTATTAAAAGCCTGTGAAAGGACAGTTTATGAAGCTTTCAGGAGAGGGAAAGGAGCAGCACACTGAGTAATCCAGGATCTGGGCATGTGCTCTCCCTAATCCACGTTCTTCACATCATTCCTTCTGCATGGAGAGGGCTCCGAGCAGCTTCCCCAAAAAATGATTACATTGCAAGGGGACAGCAACCAGGAGCAGGGCAAGGTCGGTGCCTGTGTGATGGAGCCTGGCCCTCGAGGAAGGGCTGCCTGGACTCGGCATCCTGCGGGGCTTTTCCAGCCTCAGAAATTCCCTGCTTGTCTGTCGGTCTGTCTGTGCTCACATCAGGGCTGCCCAGCGTCCCTTCCAGAGACCCCCTGCTCTCAGTGACCCGGGCAGCAAGCCCCAGAAATTCAGAGGATTTTCACAGAGGATGTGATGGGAGCACAGCCCCTGCTGGGAGCCAGGCACAAGCCATGCTGAGAGGAAGAGGAGGCCAGAAAAGGGGGGCGTGGGCTGAAAGGACTGCTGGAAACCTTCAGGAAAACCTCCTTGCAGGAAATGTCATGAACACAATCGCAGAGGAAAAACAGGCAGCCAGCTGCTGCTGGGAGGGCTTGCCAAGGAAGAGGAGCCAAGCAGAGGGTGGGGTGAACCTTCCTGAGATTAGCTTGTCTCTCCTCTCCTCCCCTGGAGTTGAATGGCAAATATTTTGCCGCACAGAGGTGGCCACCAGCAGTGGAGGGTGTGCACCTTCCTTGTGCAGCGTGAGGAAGGATGAACCTTTGGCTCAGCACTGTCACTGACCCACGCCCAGCAGCTCCAAGCCCGGAGTGTTGGGCTTCTCCTCAAAAAGCACTTGACAATTTACCCCATCACTGCAGTCCGCTTGTCTCTGTTTGCCAAACACAGAATTTTGTCTCGTTCAGAGATGTTTGTGCCTTGCTTTCTCCACCCCCAAGGATACCACGGATTATGTGGAAGGTGGTAAGAAAAGGCACTGGACGAGCCTCTTGTCTGCATGTTTGTGTCTTCTGAGCCATTCACAGCCTCGCTTACGTGTTCTTAGGTGTGGGTGATTCAAAACAAATTTTGATTCTGGTTTATGGATTGAATTAGAGGCTAAAATGATCGATCTAATTTAAGGATTTCCTGTTCTCACAGTGACACCCTGACTGTTAGCGTGACCTATTCAGGGACACATGGTTTATTGGCTTTCCTTTCCACCTATTTCTCCTAATTACCTAGAAGATTAAAACTTAAGGGTTCATTCATCTACTCAGTTACCTGGAAAAAGACAGACAGGAAGAATAATCACCCATTTCTGTGGTGGCTGCATTGGCTGTTTTCTTCCAAGCTGTGAGAAAACTGCACTGCAACAGATTTTGGGCTTAGATCAGCCAACTGTTTTAATTTAGAGTCCATTTGACTGATTCACCCTAAGATGTAACTAGCATATGTAATGAAAAAAAATCGCAAATTGCACAAAAAGGAATTTAGGTTATGAATAGGGAATTGGAGTGTGTGATGGATAAAAGCCAGAGTTGCAGTTGTTTCGTTGTTGTGAACAGAGCTGTGCCAACACACACTTTCTGGAGCAATGAGCACAACACTGTGGGCTCCCAGGGCCAACAGGAAAGTTTGCTGAATGTATTTCCTAATGGGACAATTATACAGTTAAAATATCGCATGAAATCACACAGGGTGGGAAACTGACAGGCAGCAACACAAAGTTAAAAACCAGTGGAATATCAGAGGTTGTAAAGTCATCTGAAATCAGAGAAGGTTGCCACATGGATTGGGTTTGATTATTCCTTTGGCTGAGGCTAAAAATAGTTGACATATCAATTCCCTGCAAAAATAGTGTTAATCAAATGTTACACCAAGATCCTTGCCCAGTTCTCAGAGTTGTCTATTTAACAGCTGCTGTACTGGGCAAGCAGTGTGAGAACGAAAAAGGAATGAAAAGACCCATGAGCAACAGACTGAAAAATATCTTGGCTGCTCTAGCAGATATCATTTCTATAGGAGAGAGAAAAAAGGAGGAGGGGACGGATGAGGAAATTGTCCTGGTGCTTTCTTCTTTAATTATGGCACATAACAAAATAATTTACTGCTTTCAGATACATAGAGCATCAGAAGATCTAGTTATTTTTCTGCCACCAAGTCCACATCCATTTGAATAAAAATGCCCTTTTCCTAACAGGATCCCATCTTTTTACAGCACTGAACGAGGGGCTTCGTGCAACAGCAGCCAAGCCAAGAGCTGAGCCCTTGCAGATGTCGGTGAGGGCTGTGGGGTCAGTGTCCTGATCCCAAAGGTTCCTGAGCACAAACACCCTGCTCAGCCTCCCTACCCACACATCCCCTGGGGGCTGTGCTTTCATTCCCTCCTCGGGTTCAAAGAGCTCAGATATCCAGCGATGCATTTCCCTTTCCCCTGCTCCTTGGCCCGGGTGCCTGGGGCACGGTGGGTGTTGGCGTGAGTTGGTGAACACCGGGCAGTGATGAGGAGCTGAAAGCCAAAACTCTTCCAGCTGGGAAGCCAGAAACACTCAGGATGCAGCACTGCAGTTAAACCCATGCCAAACACCCTCTGACTGCGGGCTGGATTAATAACACCCACAATATTGTTGTAAATCAGGGTAATAAAGGTTAAGAAATAGCTCCAGAAAGAAGCAGGTTCATTTTCATTAGAGATGCATGGAGCTGCCTTGAATGGAGGATGTGTGCAAATAGAAACTGCAGGATAAGGACCTTTGAAATTCAATTTGGGAAGCAACTGGGTTTCATCAGTAAATATTTGACGTTTAAAAAATTTAAAATGCCAGTCAGTGAGAAGCAGAGCTCAGCGTGGCAGCCTGTACTTATGTAAGCACCGACAGACCCAGAACTGAACTGATGATCTGTGTGAAGATCTGCCTTAATTCTTAAGTGAAATCATTCTTCATGCTCCTTAAAGCACAGCTCTATTCCAAAGCATGAAGAGGTGAAAATATTGTCTCTCTCGAACCAGTCTCATTTATGTAATTAGCAACACAACAGCCAGAGAGTTCTGATCTGCCCTGACAGTTAAACACTTCTATCCATCTGTAGGAGAAGAATTGTAAGAGCAGAGCCAAATAAACCTGAGCTGCAGGATGGACTGAGGGCAGAGCTCAGCAGTGACACTGATGCAGCCTTGCCTCTAAGTTTTAGCCAGCCAGTCCAAAGGAGAGCAGTGAGCTCCAGTTTCCTCCCTGCGTGTTATGAGCTGAATTGTTCCTGCAGAGCCGTGGAGTGGGACCCTCCACATTGCCTTTGGCTGGCTCAGGGCACAGCCTCCACTCACACACTGCCTCTCCAAAAATAACGACAGGGCCCAGAAGGCACAAACCAGAATCCCTTAAAGGGATGCACACAGGAGAATCCCTTTTAGGAATACTTTTCCTATTAGGCAGTATTTCCACAATTCTCAGTTTCCAAAACAGCGCCTGGACTTTTCCCGAAGGCTTTTTTTTTAATTATTTTTTTATGGAGAGAAACATTTGCATGAGACAAGAAACATTTGAGGCACTCAGCATTTCATGCAGTTGTGTTTCCCAGCCCCGAGGTCACCGAGGCAGAGAGAATTGAAGTGAGGAACAAGAAGCTGGGGCAGCTCAGCGCCAGGTGGGGAGGATCTGGGCACTGCCCCGGAGCCGCAGCACCCAGGGGTGGGCAGGGACCCCACCCCAGCCTGCATTTCTGCGTTTTGATAACCAGGTTTCTCCGAGCTCGGGTGGAACTGAAACCCCACGGAGCAGGGCTTTGCTACCTGCAAATAACGAGCTTCAGCAACAAGTTGTGCTGAATCCAAAACAACACCAAGCTAAAAACCCAGCAGCAATGGCAAATCTCCCTGGCCCTGATTGTTCCAGTCGTACACACTCCTTTGCCAGGGCAGAAATGAAATCTGAGCCAGCAGACATCTGTTGCCTACAAGAGTGAAAGTCCTGATAAGAAGAATCAATCCATATTGACTCATATTTACTATGGAGAAGGCTTTAGAGACCTCTCAGGCAATCTCTCACGCAGCAGGCACGTGGTAGTTATCCCAAGATGCGCTTCCAAGTGAAGAAACAGTACGTACGACCTTTTCTAAACATATTTTCAAAAAGCACAAAGATGCCCTAATTTTCCTTCACTGAGACTGAACAAAATCTCATCTCTTCCCTTTGAAGAGCACAAGGACTTCGACAGCCTGGAGCAGTGAAACATTAAAATTTCACTTACTCTGCATGATAATAAGAGGAATAATGAACTGTTTACGGAGTATTTGGGAACAGTGCATTTATCTTCTTGATGTAGGCTGCAATGCCCTGCCCTTCACCTCCAGGGATACTCACTCAGGGGATGCTCCGGGGATGCTCTGGGGATGCTCCCGGGATGCTCCCGGGATGCTCCGGGGATACTCTGGGGATGCTCAGGGGATACTCTGGGGATGCTCAAGGGATACTCTGGGGATGCTCAGGGGATACTCGGGGGATGCTCTGGGGATACTCTGGGGATGCTCTGGAGATACTCTGGGGATACTCTGGGGATGCTCAGGGGATACTCCAGGGATGCTCTGGGGATACTTTGGGGATGCTAGGGGGATACTCCAGGGATGCTCTGGGGATACTTTGGGGATGCTCAGGGGATGCTCGGGGGATGCTCTGCGGCCCAGCCGGGCAGGGGCTCTGCAGGGCTTCAGCCCTGGGTGCAGCAGAGGTGACAGCAGAGCAGGAGGAGCCCCGGGAGCACCCAGGGGACAGAGACTCCGAGCACAGGCACCAAAATCGTGCAGTTCTGTGGGAATGCACGGGAAGCAGCGAACGGTGTGTGACACAAACACACCGACACGAGCTGTGCTGGGCTCTGAAGGAAAACGGCAGCTCCTCGGGGTGTTGGAACCCCCCGGTCAACTTCAGACCGAGTTCCATCAGGTCTGCATTTCACGCTTCAGAAAATGCCAGGGTTTTGTGAGATGCTCAGTTGGTTTGTCCTCATCCCTCTGCAGAGTAATTCCTTCCCAAACAAAGGACCATGTTTTAAAGGGACTTTTGAAGACGTGATTTAATGCCAGCTTAGGCGGAGTTTCAATAGTTCACGTCAGAAACGGAGCACCAGGCTTAATGGCAGAAATATTTACCACTCGGCACGTTTGTTGTTAGTGTATTTCTTTTAGCTCTGGATTTATATGTCAGCATTTTCCATCCGCATTAAACCCTGGCTGTGCGAATGCTGCCCCTGAAAGGCAGCGCCTCACATGCTTTGTGAATTACACGCGCAGCCTTTGTTTTATATTGACCCTCTCAGGCCTCACATCCCTTGACCGGCTGCTGATGGTCATTTATCCTTCCCCCGGCCCCGCTGATCTCGGGGAGCGGGTGGGCCGGGCGGGCAATGGGAGTATAAATAATGCCAGAGCACAGTAAACATCCCAGAGCCGGGCACAGCTCACCACAACGCTGCAGACAGACAGCGCCCAGCCCTCCTGCGATAAGGCTGTTGTGACCAGAATGGAAAATATTACAAAAAACTTACGCTTGCTTAAGGACAGGACACTGGGGCTCCGTAGGTGAGATAGGGGAATGTTTATTTTGTGCAGTCAGGAAGTCGCTCGGACCCAGGACATTGGGTTTTATTGCCCAGTTCGCTTTGCCCATGTGACTCTCCACAGGTTCCTTCCCGTGCCTGGTTTCGGGTCACATCCCTTATCCCGGGATTTACCGTGCCGGGTCTCACTAAAGAACGGCCCCGGGGCGGGCAGTGCAGGGCGGGAGTGCAGCGGGGACCGGGACGGGGACTGGGACAGCCCGGGATAGTCCGGGACAGAGACCGGGACAGAAATCGAGACAGAGACCGGGACAGAGACCGGGACAGGGACCGGGACAGAGACCGGGACATCCCAGGATAGTCTGGGACAGAGACCGGGACAGAGACCAGGACAGGGACCGGGACAGCCCGGGACAGAGACCGGGACAGAGACTGGGACATCCTGGGATAGTCTGGGACAGAGACCGGGACAGAGACCGGGTCAGGGACCGGGACAGAGACCGGGACAGGGACCGGGACAGGGACCGGGACAGAGACCGGGACAGGGACCGGGACAGAGACCGGGACAGGGACCGGGACAGGGACCGGGATAGAGACCGGGACAGGGACCAGGACAGGGACCGGGACAGGGACCGGGACAGGGACCGGGATAGAGACCGGGCCAGAGACCAGGCTGGCCCAGGCCAGCCCGTGCTCACAGCCTGCCCTGGAGCGTCTCCCGGGGATCAGGACCAGCCGAACCCACTGCAGTGACAGAACCGGGGGTTTTGTCCCCTGAGCCCGTCGCACAGACACGCGCCCACTGCTCCACTTGCTCCAGTTCTAGCGAACAGGCGGCCTCGGGGTGAAAATGATCCAAACACGGAATTGCCCCCACAAACCCGCAAGGTTTCTACCGCTTTAGCAAGTCACAGCTGCTGCCCTAAGTACAGTCAATAAATAAAACAAGGGAGCGACGGCAAGGGGGACGAGGGGCTGCTCTGTGCAGATCCAGCGCCCAGCTGGGCCTGAAGGTAATCCTCATCCGGAGATAAAACCTCTCCTGTAATGCCTCATGAGCTGCGAGAGATGTAACACACCCTCTGCAAGGCTATGGCTCGGGTCTTGGCACCTCATTAAGATATTGCGCTGTCCTGACCGCATCTTTTGGGGATTAAGTTGATGGGTTTCCATTACTGCCTTTTTTTTCTTCTTCTTTGCGTTGTGGGAAAAAACCCTCTCTTGAGAACATTCTCATTCTTTTCCCCTCCAATTTGAATCTTTTCTCCCATTCCTGCACATTTGCCAAACATGAGTTGTCCTTCAGCCCGTTGCATGGACGGGGATGAAATCCACGCAACCATTCCGAGCCATTTTTCATTCACAGGAGGCGCCAGAACTATCTGATGTGTGCATCAACCGCATCCAGGGAAAGGAGAACCAGCCTGGAATCGGGCCTGGCGCATTAACTCCGGCCGCAAGGCCGAGCCGTGTGGGGCCGGGCCGTGTGGGGCCGGGCCGTGTGGGGCCGGGCCGTGTGGGGCCGGGCCGTGTGGGGCCGAGCCGTGTGGGGCCGAGCCGTGTGGGGCCGGGCGGTGTGGGGCCGGGCCGTGTGGGGCCGGGCGGTGTGGGGCCGGGCCGTGTGGGGCCGAGCCGTGTGGGGCCGGGCGGTGTGGGGCCGGGCGGTGTGGGGCCGAGCCGTGTGGGGCCGAGCCGTGTGGGGCCGGGCGGTGTGGGGCCGAGCCGTGTGGGGCCGGGCGGTGTGGGGCCGGGCGGTGTGGGGCCGGGCGGTGTGGGGCCGGGCCGTGTGGGGCCGGGCGGTGTGGGGCCGGGCCGTGTGGGGCCGGGCGGTGTGGGGCCGGGCGGTGTGGGGCCGAGCCGTGTGGGGCCGGGCGGTGTGGGGCCGGGCGGTGTGGGGCCGGGCCGTGTGGGGCCGGGCGGTGTGGGGCCGGGCCGTGTGGGGCCGGGCGGTGTGGGGCCGGGCGGTGTGGGGCCGAGCCGTGTGGGGCCGGGCGGTGTGGGGCCGAGCCGTGTGGGGCCGAGCCGTGTGGGGCCGGGCCGTGTGGGGCCGAGCCGTGTGGGGCCGGGCGGTGTGGGGCCGGGCGGTGTGGGGCCGGGCGGTGTGGGGCCGAGCCGTGTGGGGCCGGGCGGTGTGGGGCCGAGCCGTGTGGGGCCGAGCCGTGTGGGGCCGGGCGGTGTGGGGCCGAGCCGTGTGGGGCCGGGCCGTGTGGGGCCGGGCCGTGTGGGGCCGGGCCGTGTGGGGCCGGGCCGTGTGGGGCCGGGCCGTGGAGCTGGTTTTTCAGATGAGGAAACGGGGGCTGCGTGCACATGCCCGGGCAGAGCACAGGGAGGGAGAGGCGTGAGCACAGCCAGGACCCCGTGCGGGCTCGGCACGACCCCTCGCACGGCCGGAGGGGCTGCAGGCTGCCAGCAGCCCGGGGGTGCCGGGGCCGCGCCGAGGCCAGGGCAAGGCTGCTCCCAGCGGCGCGGGAAATGCGGCGCTGCTGAGGGGCTGCAGCCTGCAATTTCCAGCACAGGGGTTGTTTTGGGGTTTGTTTTTTTCCTCTCGGATAACCAGGGTGAAAGTTTTAAAGTAGGAGTTTATTCAACCATTCAGTCTTTTGGCAGGTGGCGAATAACGTCAGGCTGTCCCCGGCTGAGGGTTTGCACAGACATTCCCTAAAGGAGCTGCAGGTGGGCACAGCAGCCCCACCGTGCCACGGGGACGGCAGGGACGGGACAGAGCCTGCACAGGGACGGCAGGGACGGGACAGAGCCTGCACAGGGATGGCAGCGAGGGCAGGGACGGGACAGAGCCTGCAGAGGGACGGCAGGGACGGGACAGAGCCTGCACAGGGATGGCAGGGACGGGACAGAGCCTGCACAGGGATGGCAGGGACGGCAGGGACGGGACAGAGCCTGCACAGGGATGGCAGGGACGGCAGGGACGGGACAGAGCCTGCACAGGGACGGCAGGGACGGGACAGAGCCTGCACAGGGATGGCAGGGACGGCAGGGACGGGACAGAGCCTGCACAGGGATGGCAGGGACGGCAGGGACGGGACAGAGCCTGCACAGGGATGGCAGCGAGGGCAGGGACGGGACAGAGCCTGCACAGGGATGGCAGGGACGGGACAGACCCTGCACAGGGATGGCAGCGAGGGCAGGGACGGGACAGAGCCTGCACAGGGATGGCAGGGACGGCAGGGACGGGACAGAGCCTGCACAGGGATGGCAGGGACGGGACAGACCCTGCACAGGGATGGCAGGGAGGGCAGGGACGGGACAGAGCCTGCACAGGGATGGCAGGGAGGGCAGGGACGGGACAGACCCTGCACAGGGATGGCAGGGACGGCAGGGACGGGACAGAGCCTGCACAGGGATGGCAGGGACGGGACAGAGCCTGCACAGGGACGGCAGGGACGGGACAGAGCCTGCACAGGGATGGCAGCGAGGGCAGGGACGGGACAGAGCCTGCACAGGGATGGCAGGGACGGGACAGACCCTGCACAGGGACGGCAGGGAGGGCAGGGACGGGACAGACCCTGCACAGGGATGGCAGGGACGGCAGGGATGGGACAGAGCCTGCACAGGGATGGCAGGGACGGCAGGGACGGGACAGACCCTGCACAGGGATGGCAGCGAGGGCAGGGACGGGACAGAGCCTGCACAGGGATGGCAGCGAGGGCAGGGACGGGACAGACCCTCACAGGGATGGCAGGGACGGCAGGGACGGGACAGACCCTCACAGGGATGGCAGCGAGGGCAGGGACGGGACAGACCCTCACAGGGATGGCAGGGACGGCAGGGACGGGACAGACCCTCACAGGGATGGCAGCGAGGGCAGGGACGGGACAGAGCCTGCACAGGGATGGCAGGGACGGCAGGGATGGAACAGACCCTCACAGGGACGGCAGGGACAGCAGGGACGGGACAGAGCCTGCACAGGGATGGCAGGGACGGCAGGGACGGGACAGAGCCTGCACAGGGATGGCAGGGAGGGCAGGGATGGGATAAACCCTGCACAGGGATGGCAAGGACGGCAGGGATGGGACAAAGCCTGCACAGGGATGGCAGGGATGGCAGGGATGGGGCAAACCCCCAAACCTCCCCAGAAGGGAGCACAGGGATGGGAGCAAACCCCCAAACTCTCACAGGGATGGAGAACCTGCCGTGGGCTGGTTCATCCAGGCAGGCCACAGAAGCCACATGAAGCACCTGCTGCCATCAAATGTGAATTTCTCCAGAGTTACTCAGCCCCCAGCCCCGCTGGCCTGCAGCTCAGTTTTTCCGAGATCCCTGAAATCAGCAGCGGGTCCCTCTGGAAACTGATCTAATGGTCTGAGGAATGCAGCTGCTCACTAGAGCTCTGCAAACTCTCCAAACTCGCCTGTCTGTTAGTTACTGCAGCCATTTTAAACGGGCAAAGAATGAGAAATTATCTTCTCCCTTCAATGGCAGCCCTGCCAGGCTCCTTCCCTTTCCCTTTCCCTTTCCCTTTCCCTTTCCCTTTCCCTTTCCCTTTCCCTTTCCCTTTCCCTTTCCCTTTCCCTTTCCCTTTCCCTTTCCCTTTCCCTTTCCCACACTCCAGGGAAATGTCTCTCCATGGCAACCTGGACTTTTAGCACCTTGCCAGGATGCAGTGGCCAGTAGCTCCACAATGTACCTGAGTGTGACATCCCTGTGAGCTCCTGGGACACAGCCACCCTGTCAGTCTGTTGGTGTCTTTTCTTGTCTTGCTTCATCTTGGAGAAAAATACATCACACAAGCAGTGGGTCTGCTTTTAGACCTAACAGAGCCATAATCCCATGTGGACAGAAATGGCTGAGTGCACAGCTTAATTTATGGGAAAACTCTGTAGTCGGTCAGAAGAGTTACAAACCCCAAATCCAAAGCCCTCAGCAAACTCTGCGTGCCAGGAGCTTCCCAGGGCTCAGAGAACCCACAGGAAACTCCCAGAGACCCCAGAGGGTGCCAGGCACATCCTCCTGCTGGGATCAGGAGCTATTGACAGCAGGCCAGTCCATTTTTAGGAACACAGAGTCTCCCAGCACTCAGGGTGTGGAGTTCAGGGTGTTTCATGCTACAGAGCATGAAGATTTCCTTCTTTCGCTAGACACGCTATTTTTGGAAACAATCTTGCTAGTGTTCATGGGAATACTTCCAATGGGACAACACTTCCAATTAAGACCTCTTCATAAATAACAAGTGGCTGACAGCCTAGAAAATAAATGTGTTTTTTAATAAAGTGATGATGGCGAACCTGTCACGGAGCGATACGCAATCCAAATAAGTCAAGAGATTCCTTCCAACCATGACTTACAACTCAAGAACCTTTCCAGTGCCCTCATAACCGAAAACGGCCCAGGCTGGGCACAGCTACCCTGTGCTCATACCCCCCACGGCTTATTCACAGGGACACAAAAGGTGGTTCATTAAAAATAATGCCAGGTCATTTCTTACACAGATGAGACGCTCTTCCACAAACTCCTGTGGTAACTAACTCAAAACCGAGTATTTCTAGAATTGGAGAAAGGGGAAAACCACCTTCCCAGGGCTGTGTTTGGATTGAGCACAGAATTTGCCAGGGCGTCACCGGGGTCCTTGGGCTGCCCTGCACCCCAAAGGCTTTGCTGCCTCACTGGGGCATCACACGAGCTCTGCAGAGCTCTGCAGCTCACCTGGCGGGGCTCAGATCACTGTGGGGAACAGCCCAGGCTGTGCCCACTCATAAATCACAACTTCGAAGTACTGGAGTGAAACAGCCCTGAGCATCAACACGAAGAAAACAAATATAATTTAAAGGCAATCTTCTGGTTTATGGCCAGCCTTTCATTACGGGCTCCTCGTGCTGCACAGAATCAAAAAGCAGAGGAGCCTGAGGAAGGGGACAGGGAGCTGGGAGGAGAGGAGAGAAAGCAACGCCCTTTCTCCCTTGGTTTCTCTTGGGTTCAGCCACGCACACCAGGAGCTCTCACCTGTCTCACAGAACTACAGAGAGAATTACAGGGAATGAGAGAAAATAAAACTTTGAAAAGTAGCAAAATCCGGTCTGAAACATTATTGACCCAGAGAATTTTCCCTGCTGCCTCTCCAGACCGTGCTGTGCCCCCTGTGGTGCTCCCCAGCACACCCTGGGTGTGTTTTAGGTCAGATGCACACAGGGGAGGGCAAAGAGCAGCCCAGGGAGCCCTCCAAGCACTTCCACCAGGGCTTCACTAGCACAGTCAGGGCTCTTGTTTCCTTTTCACACACCAATGCTTCATTTCTGCTTGTTCCCCACGAGCAAAATCTCGATCCAACCCAGCTTTTTCTGGGGTTCTGCTCCTGCTTCTCTTGCCATGGTGTGCCTTGGCAAACCCCCCCAGTTCTGTCCATGTTCAACCCCAGCAGAGCAGGAGGAACGACAAAACCCAAAGGCCACCCCTGATGTCCCAGGTGAGTCAGGGCATCCCAGGGACGTCTCACCTTTATTGTCTCTTACCTAGGGAAGCAGCTATTGACAATTTGCTCACTCAGGCAGCTCATGAAGGCTTCTGCCATAATCTTTATTCTCTTCATGGCTGGAGCCACGAGGACCTCCAGGGTGTGGGCAGCAGGGACTGGGACTGAGCTGGGACATAATCCTGTGTCTGTGCAGCTGAACCTGCCTGTGAACCTCATCACAGAGCTCATGGCCTGGTCGCAAACCCACTCAAGCCAGCTAGGCTTTCCCTGGGTTTAAGGGAGTTTTGGAACGTTGTCTTGATTGCAGAGCCAGCAAAATTCCTCATTAACACCCTCAGAGACTTCAGACTCCCCCAGATATCATTCCTGGAAGGGGCTGCCAGCTCAAGGGCTTTTCAGCACCAGAATCCTTCAGAGCACAGAGGTGGGGTCCTCTACACGGCTACATTTGGGTTTTTTCCAGGTTACGCCATTTTCCAGTGTTTCGGTCTGGATTGACTCAGGTACAGATCACCCCAGCGCTCACAAATGTGAAATTCTGTGTTCACAGCAGCAGCTCGTGTAAGGAATGCTGAAAGAGAAGCAGCTGCTGTGTGCAAGGGCCCTTCCCACTCCTTAATCTCCGCCCTGGGTTCCAGCTGGGTCCCCTTCCCACGAGCACAATCTGCTTTTCTGTGAGGAGGAATCTGCAGTTTGCCGGAGAACATTTGGAGCGTCTGCCCTGAGCTGAGCCACTGCACACTCAGCACAGAAACTGGCCACTGCTCCTGCTTGGAGTGAAGAGCACTAAAATAACAACTATTGCAAACCTCTGCACTGGAGAGGGGTCCCACCCCGGCTCAGTGGATTCTCAGGACTCTGAGAAAATCTGAGTTAAAGCAAACAAACCATTTTATCCTGCTCACCTGGGCACTGAGCCTTCCCTGAGAGCTGCTCAGAGTGTCACTGTCAGTGACAGAGGGCTCAGAGCAGGAGTCCAGGGATTCACAGGGTGTAGGGAGAGCATTTCCCAGCGGTTCCAGAGCCCAGCCCAGGGCTCCAGAGGGGGAGATTCCTCCGGAGGGCTCAGGGGCATTGCTGTAAAACCCCCCAGGCTCTTTGTCTGGGTGAGGAATGGAGGGAAAGAGAAAAAGAAGAGCGATTTCTCCAGTAGAAACAAGAAGGAACACAGTGGCTTTTCCGCTCTCAGTCTCTTTCTGCAAAGACAGCGACATTAACAGAGAATAAATTTCCCCCTGAAGTTTCTCCGAGAGACCTAAGTTCCAATAAATAATAATAATAAAGTAGAACATGCGAATCCTCTGTGAATCACAGGAACCAAGCACAGGCCCCTGAGCAAGGCTGAGGCTGCTGCTGCCCTGACATTACATCTCTACAGAGCTCCAGCTGAAATCGTGGAATCATTATGAGAACAATTTTAGATACAACACCGTGATTTATTTTGCATAACAGTTTCTTCCCCCAAGATCCCACCAGCAAGCTGAATAATGAATGTCTGATCCAAATATGCTGAGAAATGGGCAGAGAGCAGACAGTAAAACATGTGTGGCACATGGGAAGCTGCAGCTCTGTGAGCTGCCCGAGCTGTTTGCAGTTAACTTCTCTTGCTTTTACTGCAAAAACAACCCCAGTGCAGGGAGAGGCAGCTCCTGCACCTTGAGCAGTCCGTGGGAACTCAGCCAGTGCTGGGCCAGAACTGGCCTGCTCACATCTCATCTGGAAGCTGGGGATGGGAAACTGTTTGGGTTTGTAAAATACGTGTGTTGGAGAAGGAAGACTTCTCAGAAACAAGGTCATAAATTATCTGCCAATTAATTCCAAGCAGCAGTGCAGCAATCTATCCAAAAACCTCCGTGCCAAGCCCGTGTGCAGTGCCAGCCTGCCGAGCACTGAGCACACAGTGTCAGCTCTGAGGAGACAAGCAGCCAAGGGGGACAGAATGGTTAAGAACAACAACAACAGCAAAAAACCCTGAAAGATCATTGTGTCCATTACACAAATGGGCAAACTGAATTATTATTGACAACTTCCCTCCTTGAGATAATTCACCATACTTCTCTGTATCTGATCCAAGTGGCCCAGCTACATTTAAACAGTTTGCCCCAAGTTACAGGAGTAGATTATGCCAGATCCAGAAACTGGGGTTAGATATCAAAGGCTTGGTCAGTGTAAAATTATCTTTTCACTTTCCTTTTGTGATCACAAACATAATGATCAAGGGAACCACAAAAGCCCTAACTGAGGGAGCACAGGGCAGTAAAAGCATGGGGTAAATACATGAAAATAAACTCCTGGCAAAAATAGATTCATCTCAATATTCACCCTTACAGGAAGCAGATTTACATATTCAGGACTCAAAAGCAGTTTATACTTGAATTCAGCAACACCCTCAAAAAACTGCAGTTAAAGGAGTGAAAACAAGAGAATACTGAGAGAGGAGCACCCACAGTTTTGTTTCAGAGTCAGAAAAAAAGCTAAGAGCCCGTGAGGAGTTACGGGCTGAGTTGGAAGGAGCTGAATGAGGCACCTGAACTGCCCCCAGAGCAGCAGAACTCCCAGGTTTGGTGCCACAGGCAGGTCCCTGAGAGCTGCTTGGGACAAAGACACGTTTTCTGGTGGCTCAGCTTGGCTCTATTTAAAATTGGAGCAGGAATATCACAGGAAGGGGAAAAAAACCGGAGAGTGGTGTACTGGCAGAAAGATGAACTCTACCAAAACCAGATAATTTCCAGTCTTTCTTCTTATTTTAGCTTTAGAAGGCTCAGAAAATGGGGACACGCCTCCACAAGTGCATGGTTTGCTCAGAGCATCTCTGGCACTTGGCACACAAAGTGCGTCTTTTCCAGGCTCCTGGCAGTGACGGCGGCAGGAGGGTCGCCCACAGCGCGGGCAGCACCAGCCAGGAATGCCACATGAAAAGCTCTTCCCACAGCCTGCAAAGCCAGCTCGAGCACAGGGCCAGCGCTGCAGACCCTTACACTGCATTTTCAGCTAACCCTGTCCTCTTTTGGATCTCATATAAACGTAGGAGCAGTTTGGTTCAGAGCTGGAGCAAAGGTTTACATAGTTCTCATTTCTATTAATTCAGTTCCAATTTCCCATGCTCTTACAGTGTCAGGACTGAAGAAATTGCCTTATTCCACCAAACCTTCAGGGGTTTCTGGAAGAAATGGTTTTAAACCTTACCCTTATAATTTAACTTGCTGGCCAAATCTTTTGTTTGCTTTAGAGTTTTCTCTACACACATTTTCTGTACCTCTCCCAGCTTTCCATAAAACAGCCATTTGTCTGTCAGCTTTTCCTGCTCTCAGTGTTCTGATCATACAATATGATTTTCTCAGATTAAACACTCTGATTTAAACAGATGCCTATTGAAGAGAGGTCTTGTACTGCGTTAACATTTCATAAAAATCAGGATTAATCAGAAATTTATGGCCAGAGTAAAAAAAAAAAAAAAAAAGAAAAAAAAAAAAAAAGAAAAAAAAAAAGGAGAAAAGAAAAAGTCATATTGACAGGACTGAAAATAACCAATTACTGTAAAGGCACCAGTGACCCTTGTGTGGTCGTTTTCCTGTGTGCAAGGCCAGCCCCAAACGCCAGCAGGCAGGAGCAGAAGCGCCCAGTGCTCACTGCTCACACAGCTGCACAAAGTGCAAGGCAACAGAAAATCAGGCCCACGTTCCAAGGTCAGAGTGAGAAGGCCAAACCCTCCAGAATTCAGCACATTTTACAGCAGTCCGCTCCCTCTGGGAGACCCGACCCCGGGCAGCTCCCGGTGAAAATCCTGCAGACCCTTCCAGCTGGAGGATCCCCCTGGGGCTCCATCAGTCACCTGGCACCAAACTGGGATAAGGAGGTTTGGGTCAGGGAGTTCATCCCAGCCAGGAAATGGAGGTGGGGCCTGATGGGGACACTTTGGGCAGTTCACCTGAGCCCAGGTCTGTGGGGACAGAAATTCCACGTGGTTTGAGGACGAGACAAAGCTCAGTGTGAAAAGGCCACAGGTGCTGATGAATTTACACACACCAGCCCCAGCTCCCACCAGCACCAGCCTAAAGCTCCAAGACAAATCCCGAGGGGTTTGTCAGAAGCTATTTCAGATTAGCCAAATGACATCTCACCATTCATTATTTATTAATGAGTGAACATCTCTTTAACGAAATTAACATCTCTTATTTTCTATTAAAAAAAGCAGCTCCTTTTTTTTTCAATCAATCTGGGTCATTCAGTCTACTTGAAAAGGCAAATTACAGCTTGATTGCGGGGTAATTATTCTGGTGGAGATCACTTGAATGACTGCACTGTATTCTTTGACAGGCAGTGGCTGTTATTTGAACACTGATTTTATTTAATTAAAGGATGAAAAATATCTCGGGTGCTTCAGAACAAAACCTCGTTGCCATGAGTAAAAAAAATACGAGTGCAGAGTTTATATTTTGAAAAATAAACTCTCTCCTCCCAGAAATGTTATATCTAAGGAAAAGTAATACAGAACTCATTAGCAAGAGCTCATTATGAGGACTGTGAATGATGCTCTGGGTTATTATAATCTGATTAGTATAATAATCTACTTAATCCAGCTCCATGACAGTTCTGTACAGATTACTTTGAATACTTCAGCTGGTTGTGCGAAACCCACTGAAAAGATCTTCCAATTGCACTGACTAGTGTTAACTTAGAATGAAAATGTTTACTGTGTTAAAAATAACCCTTTCAGCATTTAGGGAAAAAAAATCCCTTTATTTATATTTATATTCTCATTCTTCACATTTTGAGTCATGTCTCAAGATCAGCTAAAGAAAGCCTTATTGTGGTGCCAATGATATAAATCCTTGGAGTTTATGCCAATACTTTTATTTGTCATATTTCATTAGAACTGACATTTTTTTGGATGCTGCTCGCGCTATGACTTACGAGTTTAATTTGGTTTCATTTGTTTGGTCGTTTAAAATAAATTACGACCAGGGCGTGGGGGATTTATTGTCCCTCATGATCCTTATTTACCAATATTGTGCAACGTGAATTCAGCATTTGAGCTGCTGTTCAATTACAGCGAGTGCCCTGATCCCTGCCCAGTGTCCTGATCCTTCTGCAGTGTCCTGATCCTTCCCCAGTGTCCTGATCCCTGCCCAGTGCCCTGATCCTTCCCCAGTGTCCTGATCCTTCCCCAGTGTCCTGATCCTTCCCCAGTGCCCTGATCCTTCCCCAGTGTCCTGATCCTTCCCCAGTGTCCTGATCCTTCCCCAGTGCCCTGATCCTTCCGCAGTGTCCTGATCCTTCCCCAGTGTCCTGATCCTTCCCCAGTGTCCTGATCCTTCCCCAGTGCCCTGATCCTTCCCCAGTGTCCTGATCCTTCCCCAGTGCCCTGATCCTTCCCCAGTGCCCTGATCCTTCCGCAGTGTCCTGATCCCTGCCCAGTGCCCTGATCCTTCCCCAGTGTCCTGATCCTTCCCCAGTGTCCTGATCCCTGCCCAGTGCCCTGATCCTTCCCCAGTGCCCTGATCCCTGCCCAGTGTCCTGATCCTTCCCCAGTGTCCTGATCCCTGCCCAGTGTCCTGATCCTTCCCCAGTGCCCTGATCCCTGCCCAGTGCCCTGATCCTTCCCCAGTGCCCTGATCCCTGCCCAGTGCCCTGATCCCTGCCCAGTGCCCTGATCCTTCCCCAGTGCCCTGATCCTTCCCCAGTGCCCTGATCCCTGCCCAGTGCCCTGATCCTTCCCCAGTGTCCTGATCCTTCCCCAGTGTCCTGATCCTTCCCCAGTGTCCTGATCCTTCCCCAGTGCCCTGATCCTTCCCCAGTGCCCTGATCCTTCCGCAGTGTCCTGATCCCTGCCCAGTGCCCTGATCCTTCCCCAGTGTCCTGATCCTTCCCCAGTGCCCTGATCCTTCCCCAGTGTCCTGATCCTTCCCCAGTGTCCTGATCCTTCCCCAGTGTCCTGATCCTTCCCCAGTGCCCTGATCCTTCCCCAGTGCCCTGATCCCTGCCCAGTGCCCTGATCCTTCCCCAGTGTCCTGATCCTTCCCCAGTGTCCTGATCCTTCCCCAGTGTCCTGATCCTTCCCCAGTGCCCTGATCCTTCCCCAGTGCCCTGATCCTTCCCCAGTGTCCTGATCCCTGCCCAGTGCCCTGATCCTTCCCCAGTGTCCTGATCCTTCCCCAGTGCCCTGATCCTTCCCCAGTGCCCTGATCCTTCCCCAGTGTCCTGATCCCTGCCCAGTGTCCTGATCCTTCCCCAGTGCCCTGATCCCTGCCCAGTGTCCTGATCCTTCCCCAGTGCCCTGATCCCTGCCCAGTGCCCTGATCCCTGCCCAGTGCCCTGATCCTTCCCCAGTGTCCTGATCCTTCCCCAGTGTCCTGATCCTTCCCCAGTGCCCTGATCCTTCCCCAGTGCCCTGATCCCTGCCCAGTGCCCTGATCCTTCCCCAGTGCCCTGATCCTGCTGGGATGGGTTAATTTTTGTCCCAGTCCAGGTCCAGGGCTGAGTTTTGGATTTAGGATAAGAATAAAGCTGACGCACAGTGATGTTTTAGGTGTTGCTGGTTGGGGCTAACACAGGGCAGGGATTTTCAGCTCCTCGCAGCACCCTGTGACCTGGGAGGGGACCAGCCAAGGGGCACGAGGAGCTGGAGCAGGGGGGCTGAGCTCACACTGCAGCTGTGCCTGAGGGGAGACGGCTGCACGGGTTCTCGGGATGGGTCATTTGTGTTCTTAAACACGGCAAAAACAGGGCAAGATGAGGCCTGGAGGGGCTTGGAAGGTCTTAAAGAAAAAACAGAGCAGACTGATCATAGAATTATTGAGGCTGGACCTCCGAGATCTTCAAACAGATTTAAGTCACAAAGTGTCATACTCCAGGAAAAACAGAGACTTTGCTCTGGTATTGCTGGTGGCAGAAGTCCTCCCTCCCCATCCTGCTGCTTCCCTGGGGGAACAAATGCCCAGCAGAGGCCGGGGCGGGGGGGGCAGTGGGTGGGTGGGTGGGCACTGCAGGTGGGTGGACACTGCAGGTGGGTGGACACTGCAGGTGAGTGGACACTGGCTGGGTGGACACTGGCTGGGTGGACACTGCAGGTGGATGGACACTGCAGGTGAGTGGACACTGGCTGGGTGGACACTGCAGGTGGATGGACACTGCAGGTGAGTGGACACTGGCTGGGTGGACACTGCAGGTGGATGGACACTGCGGGTGAGTGGACACTGCAGGTGGACAGACGCTGGTTAAGTGGGCACTGTGGCAGCAGGATGGACACTGCAGCTGCTGCCAGAGCCTCTGGGATGCCCCCATCCCCCCTCCCCCAGGCACAGCTTTTCCCCGTCACCACTCTGGAGCCAGGGCTCCTCCATCCCTGCTGGGCTCCAAACACCTGTGCAGCCACGCCCAGCCCAGGCCAAAGGCACTGAGCTGTATTGCAGGGAATTGTATGAAATTAGAAGAGAACGAGGTGACACGGAGTCTTTAAGCTGCTCAGTTCCTTCCTGCTCTAATCCCCGTATTGACAAACTGTGGGTTTTGCCGGGCTGAGCCCAGACTTGTCCTACATAAGCCTTTATGCACAGCCCAGTGATGTGCAATGGGGCCCCAGCAGCAGTGACAGCACTGTCCCCAGGGACAGAGCCGCTGCACCAGAAGTGCAGGCACAGCCCGGGCGTGTGCCTTGGAGACAGAGGGAGAAGAAAGCCTCCCCTAGGCTGAAATGCTGAAAGCAGGGAAGCCTTTGATTTATTCTTCATCCCCAAGGCTCTCGCTGATTCCTGGGGCCCTGTTTGGGCTCTGCTGTGAGGTCAGAACTTTTCAGAATCATTGTGGAGAGTTTTCAAGGCGCCCTAACTCAGGCCACTGCCTGGTGCCCACTGAAGGTGCCCAGTGGAGCCAGGAGGCAGCACAACAGCAAAGCACAGCCCTCAGCTCTGCTCTGGGACACCTCGCAGAGGGGACAGGCTCTTGCAGGGTATGCAACACCTTGGCCCAGAGAAAACCCTGCCCAGCAACCAAACAATTGCACAAGGCCCTCAAAACCCGAATATTGTAAATATACATTAAATATAGATAAATAAATATAAACATAGATAAATACATATAAATATATGTAACTGTACATTAAATAAACACCTTTTGTTGTGTTTAGGTGTGAAATAGTTCACCAAAAATGCAGATGTTTGGGGGTTTAGGAGACAGGAGCCGCTGAAAGAGCTGATGACCCTTGGAGAACTCAGGGGTTACAACAGAGAAAGGCAGAAAATTTGCTTGACAAGCACAGGTACAGTATAATTATACAACTGCCAGCGCTCAATTTGTTCTGAAGCCTCGGGAAAAGAGGAGAGGCATGAATGAGAAGGATAATTTAAAAGGTGAGTTCAGTTACCTCTTTTTTTTTGTGGATAAATAAGGCTGATGCTCATCCAGACCGAGAGAACATCACCTCAATTAAATGAACAGCCATTAACAGCCAGGATTGTTTGGGGATAGCAGTGACACCTGGTGCTCTGCTGACAGCCCCCAGGTCCCGCACTCAGTCCTCCTGGATAGGAGTGGACTCCTCAGAGAGGTGACTGAGCTGAAGGTGAAGCCCCTGAATGATTGCCGGTGAAATCACTGTTGGCATGACAAATTTCTGACAGAGCAAACTCTGGTGACACCGAGGAGACGCTGCTTTAAAAGAACACCGAGCTGAGCCATTGAAGCAAGGCTGGCTATTGATCGGGGCTCTCCGAAGAGGAAACACAAAGCAATTCTGCTGCAGGAATAGCAGGGCACCTCAGGGGCAGCTGATGCAGACACAAAAGGTTGTTGGGCCCCAGCATATTCTCGGCAGCTCTACTTTGTTCTTTTAAATCACGTTTCAAAGCAGTTTATGAATCCGTCTCCAGTATGGATCAGACTAAACCAACCTTAGGATAACACTTTAAAAGAAGCTGAATTTATCCCTAGGAAGTAGCAGGTCCAGTGTAACTTCTACACAAACTCCTTGCAGCTCTCCATTAGTGAAACAGCCTTTGAAGGAAGGCTCACACACCTGTACCTGATCTGGTGGGGCGCCTACAACGGCCTGCTGTTCCCTGGGCCTTACAGTGACTGATTTGTTCTTCTTTCATCCCATCGGCCTGGTTTATCCCATCTTCCAACTCTTTCCACAAAGTCCTGCATTATTTCACTCCTCAAATCACCGCTTCATCTTCACCCTTTTCTTTATGCATTTGGTGAACAGGAGACTTTAACCCTTCACACCGGTGCCTCAGAACACCTCGGGCCTGCCTGGTGGTGGTGAGAGGACGTTAAATGTCCTGTGTGCCTCTGAAGAAGGAAAACAAACACGTTCCAGCCTGTCTGAGAGGCTGAAAGGTGAATAGATTCAAAGCTGCTGACACCTGCAAACTGCAGCCAGAAATACGGGCACTGCTCGATGCAAATCCATTCAGGCTGCTGGTTCCTGCGTATATTTCTCTTTATTATGTAGCTTTGCACAGAGTTTTGGCCTTGTAGAGTTGCTGCACCTTACTGGGTCTCATTTTGCATTCTATAATCCCCTCAGTCCCATCCATCCTGTAATTTTATAGAGCTGGCATTGAATAGGTCGATTCATCCTGCAGTTTATCATCCGGCGCTTACCCAACAGCAGGGCTGATTACAGGACCCCATTCCCCTTAAGTTCTCTTGCTTACTTAGATACTGCCCAGGATTTCTCCCCCACGGAAGTGCCTGTTCCTGATCCCTGTGACTCCTGCTGTGTCTGCCAGGCACTGCACCCCTCCAAACGCTCGGCTTATTTGTTTGTTTGCTTTCCCCGTGTGGGATCTCCGGGCTGGTGTGAAATGTGGTGTCAAACACCCAGGTCAGACCAAGGGTGGCCGGTGTTGTTGTGAGCACACATTGAGAGAGATAAAACAACCCAGAGTGCAGAGTTACGAGCGGAATCCAGGCTCCATCTCCCATTTACCTGTGCAGACCGTGCTCTGTGCTCTGCCCTTAATTCCAGAATCAGGTTGTGTTACACATTGCTGATCCAGGCCAGAGCCTGGCCGGCAGCACAGAAATGGAACTGCACTTCATGGAGAGAGCAGCAAGAAAGAGAATGCAAATAGCTGATTTGGACTTTCCAAACTCACGTACCAAACTTCGTGGACGTGTTGTCTCAGGTGAACAAAAACATTATGAAAACACCTTCCTAAAGTCCTTCAGCACAACTTTCTGTTAAATCCATCGTAATCCACAGAAAACAGAAGAAAAAAAACAGATCCAAAATGTCACAAAGAACACGCGAAAATAACTTAAAAATATGCTGATTAAACTTTGTCTTGCTGGGCGGGATATCACAACACAAACCACACCCTGAAAACTCTGCCCTTCGGGAGATTTGTCAGCGTTCCGTCTGCAAAGGCAGCAGGCCCTGTCTGGCTGCTGCTCATGGAACAAGGAACGGCAACCCAGGAGCTCCTGAAGACCAGGAGAAGGTGGCTCAGGCACCGAGCTGAGTGAAGCAGAGAGCTGAGGAGTCTGCTTACAGTGATCGACACACAAAACAGGGCAGGGAGTCGTAGTAATATGTTCTAGATTGTCAAAAAAACCATTTTCTTCTTCAACACAATGTCCCTACATGTGTGCAACAAAACCCTGAGTCCTGTTCCATTTCTTGAAACACAACACTGAAAACACTCGGATTCAGTGCGTCACATTAGAGGAAATGCACATTCCATGTTAAAATGCCAAAATAAAAAGTTTCCATTTTAAAAATACTCCACAGGTTTATAAATGCTTTGCCAGAGACATTCAATCTTTTCAGCACAAATGACACCTAATTCAGCCCGTCCAGAGTTCTGAATCTGGGTGAATAAAAGGGCACTTCAGGAAGACATTTCCTGAGCATGTCCTGCACAGATCCTTCCCCATCTGCCCCCAAAATCCTCCTCTCAGCCCGTGAATGAAGAGAGGGAGCACTAACAAAGCTCTTTGGAGCCTGGTAAAAACGTGCAGCTGAACAGCCACTTCTCCACCTTTCCAAAGTAGAAGAAAATAAAGATATTTTAAAAAAACAAAGGCAGCTCCTTTCAGTATAATCCTTCTTTTAAGCTGAGCAATCTGAGTGAGGGATCTCAGCTCAGCCTCAGCAGAAACAGAGAAATGTAATTCTGGGAGATTTCTGCAATTGTTTTGTGAAGGATTTCACCTTCCCTGCTTCGGGGCACAGAGAGGAGTGAGGGGAGCACCAGGTCTGGGTGACAACTCACTCTCACTGCTGAGGTTTTGCCAACACTCCCACACCAGAAGGATTTCCTGGCAGGCAGTGCAGGGAGTTTGGAGCAGAAATCCTGTCTGTGGGCAAAGCCAGCCCCAGGGACAGCCTGGGCTGCACTGGAGCTGCTCCTTGGGGTGGTGGCGGCACTGTGATACTCCTGAGAACCCCGGACATCTCCTCCTGAGCTCCGGGATGTGCTGGAAATGCTCTGTGGTTCAGCCAAGCTCACACTTTGGTCAGAGCTGGACCGCCACCAGCACCGCTGACAGTTTGGGTAATTGTTCGGGAAGCATTAAGGCACAATCCAATTTCTTAGAAAAACATCAGTCCACGTGAATGAAATGTGTGGCAATAATTTTGCTGAGCTGCTTCATAGTTTGTGCTGTGAACTGTGGGCTGGGAGGCAAACAAGTCCAGAGGGAAGGCATCTGTCCCCAGAGCAATCCTGCATTCCAAATCTCTGCTGAGGTGAGGGAACACAGGGACAGCAGGGCTGCTCACCTGGACCACAGCATTCCCCACTCCCAAATATTCTCCAGCTGAGTAATTCCAAGGACCGAATGGAAAAGGGAACTTCACTTTGCCTGGAGCAGAGACATGACCCGAATTCTCCACCTTGCACCAAAAAAAGGGAATTTTCATCCCACATTTAACCAAGAGCCTCTGGGGCCTGAACATCCTGGAGACATTGTGCAATGTCTGAACCAGTGGAAATCTGAAATTCTTTGCACCTTGAGATGATTTCTCCTTACCAGTGGAAAACAAAGAACAATATGGAACGGGTAATTATTTCAAATTCTGTAGTTACCGAGGGGCCTTTTTGTCCCAGATGTTTTAGTCCAGTCTGGCTGCATTTCCTACACACCATTGAAGGAGCTGACTCTGGCCACAGCGGGTGGTCCCAGAAACTCGTAAAAAAGGCAGGATTATGTCACAGAGAAAAGTGCTTTGTTTTACAGGTCACCCCGAGCAACCTCCGTCCAGAACGAGCTGGAAATATCCAATTCTCAGGCAACCCCTCCACTGCTGAAGTCCATATAAGCTCATGCCACAGGAGACAGAAAAAAACTTTCTCCAACCCACCTCAGGCCAGGATAAATTTGGGAAGTTCATATTCACGTCTTCACATTCAAATCACAATCTGCCCACGTGAGGCACAATCACTAACGGGCAGAAAACGATGTGTGAACGGCTCTTTTCTCCCAGCTGGGCAAATCCGCCCGTTTCCAGAGCAGCTGGAAGGGGAGTTGGAGCTGCCCTCGTGTCCCCTGCGCTGCAGCCGCAGGGCCGAAGGTGGCCCCGGAGCCGAAGGTGGCCCCGGAGGTGATGCCCGGTCCCCCCGAGGTGATGCCCGGTCCCCCCGAGGTGATGCCCGGTCCCCCGGAGGCGATGCCCGGTCCCCCCGAGGTGGTGCCCGGTCCCCCGGAGGCGATGCCCGGTCCTCCGGAGGTGGTGCCCGGTCCCCCGGAGGTGATGCCCGGTCCCCCGGAGGGAGCCCAGCCCTCCCGCCCCTCCTGCTCCAAGAACACGCTCTGACAGCAGCCTCCGAGCGCTGCCACTGAGACAGAACATTCCTGGAAGGGAGTTCCTCTCTTTCTTATGCAACTGATATAACTTTAAAGGTATTTTTCTGGTTTAGCATCTGCATCTCTTTTTTTTTCCCCCTAAGACAGGCTTTACAAGTCTCTGCTCTCTCCACAGGCAGCAGCTGCCAGGTCCGAGGGGAAGAGGCTCTGCATCTTTCAGAGCACAGCTACAGAACGAAGACCTTCAGCCCAAACTGGCCACACCCAGCCAGGGAAAATCTCCCTCTACCTCACACCAGAATTTAGAGGATGAAGATCCCTCGGTTTTCTTACACAGTTTTACTGCTAACACGGAACGTGGTTCACACTGAAATGGTCTGTACGTGGTTGTCCTGTGGTTGGGCTGAAAATTCCCCCCCGAGCCACCTCTGAACCTTCATCCCCATTTCCACCTCTCCTTTCCACAGCTGCTAAATGCAGCACTCCAGCCATCAGGAAATTGGACACGTTTAATGCCCGCGTTGCTCCATTTGGGGCAATCATTGCTTTGTAAATTGCGTCTCCTTTCTGCTCCCTCTCTTTAGGCAAGGCTCCTATTTCTGAAGATCTGGTTTTAATTGACATTTGACTGCCAGTGCACAATGGCTGTTCATGATGAATGTTCGATAAACTCCACAGCCTCAGGATGTGCTGTTTCCTGAGATCAGTTCAGCTGCCCCTCATCTCTATATAAATACATTATTTGGGGTTTTTTTAACTTGCATTTGTCCAAAAGAAATTTAGTGCCAGTGGTATTAGAATATGAAAATTTAATAACAAATCAGATTTTTGTCTGCTTTGTCAGGTTTTCCATTGCTAAGAGATTCCAACAGGATGGCTGGTAACTCTTATGTCTGTGAATGGAAATAAAGGCAGTCTAGAGCCACACTCTTCTATTTCTTCCTGCCCTTAACTTGAACTCAGTAATCATTCTCACTGGTGTCTGACAGTTGCTTTGTCAGGTTGATATTTTATCTGAAAAAAAATCCCCAAGCCTGCCACCTCAGATCTTCCTCCTATGAAGAATTACATGCATGTATCTTTAAACACATGACTCCAAAGTGATGTTATTTCTACTTCAAATTAAACATCATGTGTGTCTTACTTAGACACGATTTTTAGAAGATAAAGGTTGCTTGAAGTTTAATTAAAGCCACAGCACAATGTCTTACAAGATTTTTCCCAGGGACATTCTGCTGCTTTAAGTCTCATTAACGGAGAGGAGATAGTGCACTGCCAAGGGACCTGTGTAAGCTGTAATTACATTAACTGGGAGGAATTGACCCCTCCAGGAGCTCCCCCTGCATTATTTCGGTGTTGATCTACTCAGATGTCACTGCAAGAGTCCTTTCTTGACCCCCCAGTCTTTCACCTGTTTTACAGTTGAATTGCAATTCTCTTTCATGGATCTGTTCCCACAGGTTTCACAGGCTGTGTCCACAACGGCTTAACTCAGATCCTCTGCAGCCAACCACAGCCACCCCACCTCCGACCAAACACAACAGAAGGACCCAAGTTCAGTTTTTGGACCTTGGAATCCAGATCATCACCCCTCAGGGTACCAGTCATGTGGGAGAAGCGAAATCCAGGTGTCTGCAGGTGTTTCAGAACCACTGACTTTGCAACGTTTCATTGTAGGAATGAGCACATCTGTCATTGCAGTAACGATGCAATTGTTTAGACAGGAAATCACTTAGCAGAATGTTAGGGGAAAAACTCACAAATACCTTAGAAATATCAAAAAATGAGAGCACAAGAGCAAACAAAAGGCTTCCTAAGGCATCTTAAGGCTCCTGTGCCTCTGTCACCCTCCTGCAAGAAACCAGAAGCTTTCCCCAATATCTCTGACTCTGTTACAGCAGGAAACAAAAAGGATTCCAAAGGCAGCTTTCTGTTCACGGAACAAACAGAGAGCCAAGCAGGTACTGAAGCTCAGCTGTGCCCGTGGGTTTTTCTGGGGGCGATTTTCACTCCTTGGCCCGTCCAGAAGTGGTGCGGCTAGGCAGATGTGAGATTTGAGCTGTGTTTAGCTCGTTCAGCACACGTTTCCAGAGATAACAAAAATCATCTCCGTGGCGTGGTGCTCTCCGAGTGCATTCCTGCCTGAGCTTGGCCTGGCAGCACCAGGCACAGCCCTGCTGGGAGGCACGGCCTCATCTCATCGCTCACATTTTCTCCAAGGCTGGAGTTTTTGTAGCTGGCATGAGCAGGACAGAGTGAACCCTGGAAAACACTTACACGTATTATACCGAAGGAATGCAGGGCAAGGATTAAATTGTAACCCAAGGTGGCTTTAAATGAACTAAGGCAGCGGGTTGTGATGGCTGTTTGATAGAGCCCCTTAGGACCTGACTTCCAAGGTGTGGCCGAGGAACAGGAGGAAGATGTGAGGAAGGGAAAGAGATTCCTGCCTTGCCTGAAGTTTTTAAACACCTTTACTCCTGCCTCCGCCTGTAACCATATCCCAGGTGGGGTCTGCATTGCTCCCCCTTCCAGCCCTCCAAACTCCTTCTCCCTGACTTGGAGCCTGGAAAATCTGGTCACCTGAACAGCGACCGGGCCAGGAGCCAATGTCCCAGCGCTCAGTGACATCTGAAAGTGATCACTTGACTGCCCACGCTGCAGGAATGCTTCCCCACAGGAATCGGGAATTTTAGGAGTGTTATAAAAAGTTACTGGCACTGCAACGTATTATCAGTGTGGTATGAGTAACTGATGCGCTGTCAGCCGGGGGCCAGAAACATCTCCCTGCTCTGGCAGAGCTCCGTGGGCTCCCCGGGCAGCCTTCAGCCTCGCCCCCGGGGTCCTCCTCAGCCGAGGGCCGAGCACGGAGCTGCAGCATCGCTCCCGGCACAGCACGGCTGCAGCACACACAGCCTCTGGGTCACACTTGTCCCCCTGCCAGTACGATTTGCAGTGTGACACCAATTTTCATCAACAGAGAACAGAGCTGCCTTTTGCCGTACTCTCCAATTAAATGGAGTGTACTAGAATACACTTCTCTATATTTAGTTCTCAAAATACAAGCTACTTAGACTCTCATCAGACCATATGTTTAAGCTGCACAATTTTATTTTTTTTTTTTCCAAGTGCTCTGAAATTTACCTTTATTTTTAGCTCATGTTTTCTTGGAGTTGGCAGACGTGCTGTCATGGGGGCTGCTGTGTACAAAATGTGAAATACTGCTCTCTGTACTGTCCTTCAGAGTCCTGGGCTGAACGTGGCTGAGCCCCCTCCCAAGGCAGCCGGCCCAGCCCAGCAGCGGCACCGGGAGGCGGCACTGGCAGATCTTTATCTCCTGCTCAGACCCCGGTGCCCTGACACAACACCTTTACATCCTGCTCAGACCCCGGTGCTCTGACACAACACCTTTATCCCCCGCTCAGACCCAGTGCCCTGACACAACACCTTTATCCCCCGCTCAGACCCAGTGCCCTGACACAACACCTTTATCCCCCGCTCAGACCCAGTGCCCTGACACAACACCTTTATCCCCCGCTCAGACCCAGTGCCCTGACACAACACCTTTATCCCCCGCTCAGACCCAGTGCCCTGACACAACACCTTTACATCCTGCCCAGACCCAGTGCCCTGACACAACACCTTTACATCCTGCTCAGATCCAGTGCCCTGACACAACACCTTTATCCCCTGCTCAGACCCAGTGCCCTGACACAACACCTTTATCCCCTGCTCAGACCCCAGTGCCCTGACACAACACCTTTATCCCCCGCTCAGACCCCGGTGCCCTGACACAACACCTTTACATCCTGCCCAGACCCAGTGCCCTGACACAACACCTTTACATCCTGCTCAGACCCAGTGCTCTGACACAACACCTTTATCCCCTGCTCAGACCCCGGTGCCCTGACACAACACCTTTACATCCTGCTCAGACCCAGTGCTCTGACACAACACCTTTATCCCCTGCTCAGACCCCGGTGCCCTGACACAACACCTTTACATCCTGCTCAGACCCAGTGCTCTGACACAACACCTTTACATCCTGCTCAGACCCCGGTGCCCTGACACAACACCTTTATCCCCTGCTCAGACCCAGTGCCCTGACACAACACCTTTACATCCTGCTCAGACCCCGGTGCTCTGACACAACACCTTTATCCCCTGCTCAGACCCAGTGCCCTGACACAACACCTTTATCCCCCGCTCAGACCCCGGTGCCCTGACACAACACCTTTATCCCCTGCTCAGACCCAGTGCCCTGACACAACACCTTTATCCCCCGCTCAGACCCCGGTGCCCTGACACAACACCTTTACATCCTGCTCAGACCCAGTGCCCTGACACAACACCTTTATCCCCCGCTCAGACCCAGTGCCCTGACACAACACCTTTACATCCTGCTCAGACCCCGGTGCTCTGACACAACACCTTTATCCCCCGCTCAGACCCAGTGCCCTGACACAACACCTTTACATCCTGCTCAGACCCAGTGCCCTGACACAACACCTTTATCCCCCGCTCAGACCCAGTGCCCTGACACAACACCTTTATCCCCCGCTCAGACCCAGTGCCCTGACACAACACCTTTACATCCTGCTCAGACCCAGTGCCCTGACACAACACCTTTACATCCTGCTCAGACCCCGGTGCTCTGACACAACACCTTTATCCCCCGCTCAGACCCAGTGCCCTGACACAACACCTTTACATCCTGCTCAGACCCAGTGCCCTGACACAACACCTTTATCCCCCGCTCAGACCCAGTGCCCTGACACAACACCTTTACATCCTGCTCAGACCCAGTGCCCTGACACAACACCTTTATCCCCCGCTCAGACCCAGTGCCCTGACACAACACCTTTATCCCCCGCTCAGACCCAGTGCCCTGACACAACACCTTTACATCCTGCTCAGACCCCGGTGCTCTGACACAACACCTTTATCCCCCGCTCAGACCCAGTGCCCTGACACAACACCTTTATCCCCTGCTCAGACCCCAGTGCCCTGACACAACACCTTTATCCCCCGCTCAGACCCAGTGCCCTGACACAACACCTTTATCCCCTGCCCAGACCCAGTGCTCTGACACAACACCTTTATCCCCCGCTCAGACCCAGTGCCCTGACACAACACCTTTATCCCCTGCTCAGACCCCAGTGCCCTGACACAACACCTTTATCCCCCGCTCAGACCCAGTGCCCTGACACAACACCTTTATCCCCCGCTCAGACCCAGTGCCCTGACACAACACCTTTATCCCCCGCTCAGACCCCGGTGCCCTGGGCAGTGTCAGGCGGCTGGGAGAGGCTGCGGCTCAGACTGAACCCATTCATTTTGTGTGCCGCCTTGTCATCGTTCCCCACTGGTCTGGAAGCTGCAGCCCTGTCAGTGATCCATCAGCGCTTCCGGGACACGTTTTTGTTTTCAGGTCTCTGTAGCTCTCGGCTGAGATGTCACATTTGTGGTATCATCAAAACATAGAAAATCTAGTTCAGTCATGCAAGATGGAATATGGGGAAAAATAGAGGACTTTTATAGTATCATTCCCTTTTAACTTTTTTTCTCTGTCTTTCTAAATGCATTCCTTAGGCTTGAAAAACTGCACGCTACAGAAAATCCAAAACGGGGCAAGTTTCCCTCAGCATCTAATCCAAGCTCCTGTCATCACAAATATAAATCTCCATATCTCATCTGTGCAGTCCTTACAGCAGGCACGAGCAGCACCTCTGGCTCCTCGACGCATCCCAGCTGCTCCCCCTGAGCAGTGCTCCGGCAGGAGCCTCCGCTGCAGGGCTGCTCTGCAGCCAGGGGGACACACAGGGCGGGGGGGGCTTTAGCTCAGCAGATCTGGACCTTTCTAGCTCCACGTCCCCTTATCAATCAAGGCAAAAAGGAAAAACGCAGCCAAGAGCTTTAAGCGAACGCTTTGTTGTGAGAGGGTCTCCTGGAGGATCTGGTGTCTCCGTGGCTGCAGGGGCAGCCTGGCTGCTGAGCAAACACGGAGATCTCAGTCCCAGGGGGGTTAAAACAGAAAACCTCACTCAGACACAGCCTGAGCCAGGTGTGCAGGTGAGGTTTGGTTCACAGAGAGGGCGACCGGGCACCCAAACCCCAGAGCTGGCCCTGCACAGCTCCGGAGCTGCCACAGGAGCTGCAGTGGGGGAAACTCCCCGTCCCTCTCCCCTCGCCCTTCAGAGGCCCGGGGGGATTCTGCCTGCTCCTCACTGAGAGCACAGGGCGGAAACACACACCTCCAGCAGCTGGGCTGAATATTCCCCAGTTCAAAGCCAACCAACTCCGAGCCAGCATCCATGCACTGCAAAGTCAGGGCCAAAAGCTGTGGCCTGAAAGGCAAATCCCTCAATGAATCAGGAGAAAACACAAGGAGGAAGACACAGAGGCTTGGATATCAATAATAAGATTATGTTCTACAAGACTTGCGCAGCAGCAGTATCAGGATGAAATGTGTGCAGCAGGAAAGTGGAAGCAGCACTTGCTTTGAGGAGAAGCACTGGAACAGAGCCCTTGTGCTGATGAATTGCCTTTGAACATTTGATCACTGTGTGTAATCCAGTAAATCTCCAAGTGTTTCGACACATCTTTAGTGAAGACAGAGTCAGGCCACTGTGGATAAAACATCAATAAAATAGGAGCTACCTAGCAAAAAAGGTCACAGCTTCCTTTAGGAGTCTGCCTTCCAGGAACAGTCTTCTGTAACCACTTAAAATTTGCTGCTCTGCTAAATATTCTTGCCAGTACTTTTGTTTTCTGCTGGCTAGTTGATAGTGGCAGGAAGCAAACTCAATTTTTTTTGTTGCTTTGGGTTTTTTTGGGGTTTTTTTGTTTTCTTTTTCTGAAGTGGAAGAATATTTATAGGGGTTTTTTTAGACAATATTTACTGAGTTCTAACTTTCCCCAGGAGAAAGCCAGAGAGGGAGCTTAAATATGTAAATCTAGTTCTGGGATGTACAAAATACTCAAATCGAGGGACGTAAGAAGCTAATCAACAGTCTGCAGACTATGAAGAATCAAAATGTACAATGTAGAAATGTACCACATACTGAAGTGATGCTTTTGCTCCCTCGGGTACAGAATTTACCACAATAAAGCACGAAGTCTCTGCAAATTCTTTATAAATTTTTTATGGGAAATTCTTCTGTCATTCCTCAGGTTTTATGTTCACAGGATGTATTTGGGTCTGATGTTTGCATGGTTCACTGTGAAATCCAGGATTTAAAGTGGCATCACGTACTTCAGGGCGGTTAGGTAAGTGTAAGATGAGTTGCTTCTCTAACACAAGTGATCAGTTTTAATAACACATTTTGAAGGAGCTCGTTCCCTCTATGTTGCCTTCAGAGGGTTTTGGGGGACTCAGACAGTGAGCTGTTTGTACACAGCATCCCATTTCCTCCCCAAACCAAAACCCTTCCATCCCCAGCTGGTCCCTCCCAGGCTGCTTTTCCATTCCTGCACAATTCCTGAGCATTTCAGCCCTAAAGAGAAATGTACAAAGGGAAATGAGGCAGCAAATCACGTTGGTGGGATTGCCCAGCATGGAGAAGGGCAGGACTGCCCTGTCAGACACAGCCCTGGAGCTGTGCTGGCTGCTCAGCAGAGCCCTGCTCCTGCCCCACGGCTCCACCTGCACAGGTACCGCCTCACCTGCACAGGTGCAGCTCTCCCTTCACCTGCACAGATACAGCCTCCATCTGCACAGGTACCGCCTCACCTGCACAGGTACAGCTCTCCCTTCACCTGCACAGATACAGCCTCCATCTGCACAGGTACCGCCTCACCTGCACAGGTACAGCTCTCCCTCCTCCACAGGTACAGCTCTCCCTTCACCTGCACAGGTACCGCCTCACCTGCACAGGTGCAGCCCCCTCCTCCACAGGTACAGCTCTCCCTTCACCTGCACAGGTACAGCCTCACCTGCACAGGTACAGCTCTCCCTTCACCTGCACAGGTACAGCCCCCACCTGCACAGGTACAGCTCTCCCTTCACCTGCACAGGTACAGCCTCACCTGCACAGGTACAGCCCCCACCTGCACAGGTACAGCCCCCACCTGCACAGGTACAGCTCTCCCTTCACCTGCACAGGTACAGCTCTCCCTCCTCCACAGGTACAGCTCTCCCTTCACCTGCACAGGTACAGCCTCCTCCTGCCCAGGTACAGCTCTGTGCCCCCCAGAGCGAAGCAGTGCTGGTCGGCCGCCCCCGCAGGCTCGTGCTGGAATTCCCTGTGCTGCTCGGGATACTCCCTGGGCGGTTTTCCTGCTCCGCCGCCACTGACACCTTGCCCGGCTCCTGGCGGATTGTCAGTGCAGATGTTTCTGCTCCTGGCGGGAATTCACACGCAGTCCAAGGGCTCTGCCAGGGCGCGGCACTGGAGCTGGCCCAGCTCCCCGGTGACAGCCCGGGAGGACGCAGCCCTGCAGGCAGGACCGGGACCGGGACCGGGACCGGGACCGTTTCCGCCTCCTCCCTGTGCTCTGCCATCCGCCCCAGAGCTGCACTCCCGCGGGTGGAGCCTCAAAGCTGTGCCGTGCCACCCTGACACAACGGCCCCGTTACGGTGCGTTCCCCTGAGCGCTCTGCACGTGTGCAGCAGGGTGCGGCGGGGGTGCGGCAGCGGTGCAGCAGGGGTGCGGCAGGGTGCAGCAGGGGTGCAGCAGGGGTGCAGCAGTGGTGCAGCAGGGGTGCAGCAGGTGTACAGCAGGGGTGCAGCAGGGGTGCAGCAGTGGTGCAGCAGGGGTGCGGCAGCCACATCTGGGAGAGTTTGGGCCGTTGCGGGAGCGCAGAGGCTGCTCCGTGGCCCGGGAGTGTCCTGTCAGTCCAAACTGGCGCAGTTTTATTCGCCCTGCGAGCTCTGCTGGCTGACCCCATGTGAGCACCTGGGCCCACGAAAGCCTCCTCAGCCCGTTTCTTGAATGACCTTTTCCCCCCAGTTCGAGGAAGAACAAACAAAAGCATTTGATCAGAAAATAGATCGCGTCGATACAAAGGTTGGCATGTACCAAAACCAATGGAAATCAGGACTTGAACCCGGAATAAATCCAGGGGAAAAGTTTCCTATGAATCACAAAACAACCATTACACAGGAGGTGAAACTGAGGAATCAGAGGTTAGAAGAAAAATTCAATACTGTTCTAGCTTTTTAATTAGTTGGAGTGCAAATTAATAGCAGCACATTGCAAAGCTGACTTTCTGGATAAGGAAAAATCAATCCAGTTCTGTCTGAGGGCCTTTAAGTAACACTCCTAAAAAATTACCATATATCTGCCATATGCAAAAATTCAGCAAATTTATTTTTAGGTTGAGATGGAAAAATGCCACAAAGAAAAAAGCTTTCTCCCAAATCTGAAATTCCAAAACTCTTTGAGGGTAGAATTGCCGTCCCTAATAACAAATGGGAATCAGTAACATTTCATCGGTGCAGCTGAATAATTACAAAATCACTCAGGAAAACGAAATTCCCTGGTGTGCCTGGTGCTTTCTCCAAACTTCTCCTTCTCCTGGCTACTCGTTCAGCATTTGATATCAATTATCACAGCAGACAGGAACACGGAATGGAGAGCACAGCACTGGCTCCGCAGTTCTTGCTATAGAAATTATTTAAAACATCCTCAGGCAAATAAAAAGTCTCCTGTAAAAAATGCTGACAAAGAGCAGCATAACTCACCCACAGTTTAATGGGAGCTGATCTAAAGTGCCACGGGATGTTTTTTTCCTTGCAGCTTTATTAATTAGGTACCTCCTTGAGCAGTCACCTCGTGCATTCCCTACCTGAGAGCCACGCTGGGGAAGGGAACAGCAGCAGAGTGTTTAACTTAACATTAGGAGTTCACATAAATAAATAAATAGCAGCCCTTAGCATGACTAAATTAGGATAAATACAGATATGACGAGCAAAAAGCCCTCTTTACCAGTTAACCAGATTGGATTTGCTCTCACTAAACATGAGAATGTATTTTAACCAATATTTAAAACGTGTCTGTGTCTGATTTCTCCGAAATCAATCAGTAGATTTTGAACTAGAAGTACCTGTGCCTCTGAGGCATTAATTTCTACTCTTATCTTCATAAGGATTTCCAAACTCATCTTTCATATTCTGTAGGCCCTTGCATTAGATATCTGCATGAAACAAGTCCAGATTTAACCTTAGGAGAACAAATGAAAACAAAACATCCAATGATCTGAGAGAAATAATTTTCGAAGAAAAAAAAACATTTAGAAAATTAAAAACCTGGGAAAAGAAATTAAAAAGGGAAATGCAATTAGTTGGGTTTTTCTTAAGAACAGGTTAATTAATGTTTTGAATTAGAATTTTAAACTTATCCAACCTTTTTTTATTTTTTTTTTTAATGGCAAATTAATGAGATGTATTTCTCTTTAACTGTATTTTCCCATGGGATTTGTCTGTTTATGGCTGTCCCGTCTCCTCTCTGTCCCTGTTTAGCCCTGCCCAGTGCCCAGCACCCAGCTGCAGCCCGGGCACTGTCCTGCCCCATCCCCAGCAATCCCCGATGGCCAAAGCAAGCCCTGAGGGGAGCAGCCCTGCCTGTGCTGCTGAGCCACCAGCAGAGCACAAATCTTTGCCTCTCTTACCCTGTAAAAAAGGCATTTCTCCCTCAAATGTCCCCTTTTCTGTCAGGGTTGTGAGTGTCCCACTCTTAGTGCAGATCGTGTTCCCGTTTTCCTGCTCAGGGGTGCCAGGCAATGCTCAGCATTTTCCTGCAGAGAGGGGGAATATTTAACGTGGGGGGAGAAGAAATCAATTTACATTACTGGACTTGCAGAGTTTTCAAACTCTCCTCTTCCTAGCCGTAAATTCATTCCATTTGGAAACTGCCCACTGCTCCTTTATCACCACAGCAGCAAAGCTGAAGACAACTTTTCAACCTTCACCATGAGCTAAACTTTGAGTTCCACAAAACCAAACTGAACTCCCTCTCGTTCCTCATCCATGTCTAATGTGTCTGACATGCCAACAGGAAACTTTCAAATATTCCTGGTCCAGTCCCTCTACACTGAAAGCCAACAGGAGAGTTCCGTGTTCAAAGCTTTAAAACTCTATGGCATAGAAATACAGACACATTATTAAATTTCCTGTTCCTACCCATATCCTGCTCTTTCTCCTGCAAAGAAACACTGAGGACTTGTTTGATGATGAATGAGTGATAACGCAGGCAAAGGTTTGTGTTTCCAAATGAAACCTTCCATGGGTTACAGCTCATCACGCGGCAATCCTGGTTCTTAGAGCAGAACATCTTCAATGTGCTTGACAAAAACTGGGATTTTTGTTAGTACACCTTTCCAGGCTGTTGGAATGGAGGCCCTTGAGGAAATAAATTCTGGGATGTTTCTGTTAATAACGTTAACAATAGAAAACCCTTGCTGTTTGTTAGGAGACGCTGTATTTCATCACCATGACTGCTGGGTTTGAAAGTTGCCCAGAAGCAAGAAAAGCATCTGCAACTATGTTCATTTCTCATGTGAACTCAATGGAGCTCCTGCATTCTTCACAGCAAGGATTTAACTCGTGTAACAAAGTGCCAAACTTTGCATCGATTTTAAAATCATGAGCTTTATTATGATTTTTTCTTTTTGCTCAATTGTGGTACATTCTGCAAGAGTCGCAGTTTTAATTGTTTTTTAGTCAGGCTCTCTCTGCCAAAGTCCATCCAGTGAAAAATTATACCTGTGTTCTGCAGATGTGGGCAAGACTCATTGTTTTTCCTCAATCAATACATAAATTAGCCAACACTTAACTTGCCATAAAAATTAATTGGCTCCACATTGATTAGTCTCTCTCACGGTACCACTGATATTTGTGTACGAACGAGAATTGGTTCTTCCCTTATTTTCTTTTCTTATCAGTAATGACGTTAAACAAATCTCAGGGAATTGCATGCCCAGGAAGAGGAGAGAGGGAAGGATGAGGTTTGGGTGTGTTTGAGAGGCAAAAGTCCCGTTTCCTCATTAAAAGCTCGGTGAGGAGGAGACAAATGAGGAGACAAACGAGGCTCTGGATGAGGCAGGGTTGGTTTGAGGAGCTCTGCGTGTGCCTGCACTGCAGCACAGGGGATGGATTCCTAAATTCCTGAATTCCTAAATTCCTGAGTTCCTGAATTCCTAAATTCCTGAATTCCTGAATTTCTGTATTCCTGAGCTGCTGCTCCTCCCACAGCTCCTGCAGGCTCAGCAAAGCCTCGGAGCTGACCAGGAGAGCGGACAGAGCAGGAGGTGACCGAGGAAGAAGCTGATGGTGGAGAGGAGAAGCTGACAGAGCCTCCCTGGTGAGGGGAGGGTCAAGGGCGCTCTGGTGGGAACTGCACGAAGGGCAAGAGCAGGGCCAGCCCCCCGAAAGCGAGGGCAGAAGCAGCTGTTCAACGATCCAGTGCGAGAACGTGGCAGGAAACATGAACAGCCCACGATTCCCCGGGCACTGCGCTTGTTAACATGGACCACGCTGAGCTAAGGACTGGGAGGGAACAAAGCTACATTAGTCCTGACTTGTAGCATCTGAGTAAAACATGCCTTTTTCCCAGAATCAAACAATCCTCTCAAGTGGCACTGCCCCAAACCGTGTTTCAGGGAAAAGCAGCTGCATTAAGAATTCCCAATTTGCATCTAATCTTCGCGTGAGGACTCTCACAGAGGAGCTCGTAGCTCTCCAAAACTGCAGCTGCACACGTTCCCCTTCTGCGAAGAGGAAGGAGAATATAAAGCCCTGGAGAAAACTCCAAGTGGTTGGAACTGGTGTAGGAGAAGTTTTCCTCCAGATGCGAGGCAATTTTCTCTGGAGTGGCAGCCGGGAGTGAGGGAGCCCCAGAGCTCTGAGCAGTGCCCGGGCTGGGGCTGCTGTCCCATCACCTCCTCCGTGGCACTTCTGTGCCCTCTCTGTACCAAATGTCCCTGGATTTATCCCTGCTGCCCCTTCTACCAGCTGACGGTTGCCTGAAACAGGAGAATTTACAGCTACTCTGTCCCCAAGAGCATCAAAATGTAACTTCAGCAGGGGCAGGAATCAAGGCTGATGCTGCACAGTCTGTGCTATGCAGCCGCATGGCTTTTACAACATGCTGCTGCTGTTTGACACAATTTCCTCCTCTGCTGCCTCTTCTGACTTTTTCCAGAGCACATTGTGTTGCATTTCAGCCTTGACATTCATCTCTTCTGAATTTCTACCCTGTGCTGTAATTTCTTGGATCACAGAAGTGAAATGTTAGTTCTTCTCTAGTTGCTCCTGCTATGAAAAACATCTCTCTGGAAACTGATTTTTTTTTCAGATAATCATTTTACAGAATGTACTCTTGTTGCTTCACTACAGAACATCTGGGCAGGTCAAGCCTAAGCTGTGTCCAGCCTCAAACCACCGTCAGCCTGCACATCCTCCCCACACCCTGGAGGTGCTGGTGGATTTCTGTGAATTCCTGTGATCTCTTTTGCTGGACACGGGGGCTGGTGAGGAGCAGAGCGTCGCCACTTTTTAAACCTGTCACAAATTGTCTGTCTGTCCCTGAAGTGTTCCTGAACAACAACTGACTATTGTAATTTATTATATTAAATTTTGTCTCTTGGAGGACTTAATTCAGGCAAAATTTTGCTGATGAGCAAGAGAAATGGAATATGTTCAGTGCCCACAGAGGCTGTGCTGCAACTGCAGCCACCCGGCAGAGCCCAGTCTGCTCTCCCTGTACCCCAATTAACAGGTTTTTATTAACTCGGAGGCGATGTGCAGCCCCACAGCCCCAGTTCAGTCTGCTCTCCCTGGTCCATGTACCCTAATTAACAGGTTTTTATTAACTCGGAGGCGTTCTGCAGCCCCACAGCCCCCGTCCAGCCCCTCTGCCCGGGGCTCTCTGCACAAGGAACACTGACACCTCATTTGCAGAAATTCCTGTGTCCTGCTGAGGGATCAGACATCAGTCCCAGTTCGGAACCTCGTGGATCTAAACAGAGAAATGCCCCGACCTCAGCAGCTGCTCGGAGCTCTGTGGGAAGTGCGGAGTTTCAGAGAAACCCCTGCCCGAGGGGAGGTTGAACTCAGCCCGAGTTAAGCTGCGCAAGGATAAACGCTCTGGGAAGTTTTGTTTCAAGAAACAAAACTTTTGTTTGATTTTCGGTTCGCAGGCATTCTCTTTGTAACTATTTCCTAAAATAGACTTGGTTTACTCCAGCTTCCTTTGGGTTTCTCTCGCTCAGTGATCGGCATTTTTCCTACACACATTAGAAGAAGAGGAATTAAGAAGTCAGGCTCAAACTTTCATAAAGAAAAACTATTTGTTTGGACTTGGTATTTTTTACTTTTTCTTATTACGCTTTCCTCTGTTAAACTGAGAACATTATGTGGAACAAACAAACAGCTATAAGAATGAAGTGGTATCCACTTCAAATGTTTCTCCTATTCCTGCAGTATTTTAATGGATAAAACAGGTTTCTAAGCCAGTTTTTACGCTCTCAGTTTAAACATATTATTCAACCACAAACTTAGATAAATAACTTGACTAAAGCACCTACTTTAACACAGTGATGTTGCCAGAATTTCTTTTACATTTTAAATTCTCCTTTTATTCCATGAGGAGCCCTACTCAAGCAAAGGAAACCACTTCAGAGTGAAGTAATATCTGAAGTATCTGGATATCTGGAGTAAGAAAGGATCTGTGCTGCTGGCAGCTGAAGGCTTCCAGCGACGTGGAGCCATTTCCCAACCTGCCGAAGTAAATTCACTTGAATTTACTTCCGTGAACTTGCTTAAGTCGTTTCCTTAAGTAAATATACAGCTGTCTAAATTTATATTGTTCAAAGTGATTCCATGGAATTCATTGGAGGCATAGCAGCGTACAAGAGAACGGCTCTGGCCCAGCGTGGCCACGCTCAGGCACAGCTGGAATAATCTATTCATCCATTCCTCAATGTTAAACTTAACCATTCATTAGGAGCCAAATGAGCAATTACGTTCCGAAAGCCAGAGGTGTGGGAGGCAAGCAGTGCTCCTGTCCAATTCGAGTACGCTGTGATTGCATTGCTAATTAGCCAGCAGAGCTCTGTGACAGGAACCACACTCTGAAAGGGGAGATGGAAAGCACAGCCTGCTCCAGGTGAGTGTGAGCTCCCGGCGCACCTGGAGCTGCTCCAGAGGACACCGCAGCCACGGCCGCACCCCATTCCAGGGATCCTGCTGGCTGCAGCAAGGAAGGGTGCCTGATAAATACAACACTTCTGTCTGTACCCCAGAAAAGGAAAGAGCCGCGGGTTTGTCTGAGAGCCTCCTGGTAAATCATCGTAACTACAGCGTGAGAGGCACCTGGGTAAATAGAGCAGAGTGCATTTTGTAAATGAGCCGCACAAAATCCACTCTTCACCGGTGCCCAGCTCTAAGAGGCCTCCCGGGACACTGAGGAGTCCTCAGTCTGAAAAACAGCACACCTCCTCCTGGGCCCCAGGGACCCTTCCTGCTTTCTGGAGCTGACTCCAGCTTTACCGAAAGCCCAACAGAAAGGAGAAAAACTGCCTTGAAAACAGCTTTAAAAGAAAAATATGATAAAATATTCACAAGAACATCTAAGAGATGTATTCTAGGAAATGTTTAAGAATTTAAATCAGTCCTTGCTGTTGCCATTCAGGGCTGTAAGTGGGTCAGGGATGCTGCAACTTCTCCTCTCAGCACCTCAGAGTCCAAACTGTCCTCCATCCCACTGACATCAAACCAACAAACCCCTCAGTTACCTCAGTGTGGACTGAGGTCAAAAAGCAAAACCACAAGTGAATCCTTGCTATTGAACACTCCAGTGGGAAAGCAGCACTTCATGCCAGCCTGCTGCAGACTGCACAAACTCACCCAGAGCACTCAGAAACAAAGGCCTCACGCTGCTCTGGTCACTTCTCCTTCTTCTCCAACACCAGCACCCATCAGCCTTTACAGCGATGGAACAACCCATGGTGGGAAAAACATAACGGTGTGGCCACAAATGGCAACTGAATTGCTGCTACATCTGCCACAAAAACCACCCGAGAAATACAAAGAAATGGCCCCAGGCACTGAAGCTGGACGGTGGCAGAGGACATCCTGACAGTCACCAGTCTGTGGGGGAGCTGGAGGTGACAGAGGAGACCCTGACACCAGTCTGTGGGGGAGCTGGAGGTGACAGAGGAGACCCTGACACCAGTCTGTGGGGGAGCTGGAGGTGACAGAGGAGACCCTGACACCAGTCTGTGGGGGAGCTGGAGGTGACAGAGGAAATGCTGGCACTTACCAGACTGTGGGTGAGCTGGATGGTGATGAGAGGAGACCCTGAGAGGTTGTAGGACAGCTGGGGCAGGGGTTCCACATTGAGAGAGATGAGGTGGCTGCTGGCTGACATCATGTAACCTTTGTAGGCAGCAGCTTCAGCAATCCTTGGAAAGAGGTAAATGCGTTAAGGAAAAAGAATGACTGTTTTTCTTAGTTCATACATAACAAGAAAGGAGCACAGGACCTCCTTTTTCCATTCAAGCCCATGGATTCCTCTCGGGCAGCAAGGTCTGGCCCCAAAGGATCCTAGAGGACTAGGAGCCATACCTATAAAGTATAGGGAACTATATATATTTTATAATAAATATATATATACTATAAAGTATAGGGAACAGCTCTGGACACCTGGAGACTGATAGCAAAGGTCCCCTTTCACTCTGCTCCTCTTTGCAGAGGTTTACAAGCCTTGCTGAACGTGTTTGAGGGAATTAGAGAGAATCCTACGGAGGGATCTGAACAATACCCTGAGCAAAGTGAGGAGGAGACTGGCAGGGGCTTTCAGGCTGGCTGATCAAACAGATAAATCAGAGTGTGAGACACACAGACAAATGCACATAAATGTAGGGATGTATCTAGAAGTGATTTATGGCTTTACCTTGAGAAATAGGTGACGGCCAGTTAGATTTGTTAGAGGGAAAGAAAGGTCACAACACAAGCAGCTGAACTTGACTAAATAGCTGATAAGTCCTGGAAATGAATTTATCCTAGTGGGAAGTAATTCTGCAGTACATAAACCCCCTTATTTTAAGGTAAAACTTATGAGTTTGGCATTTTCACACATTCAGGAGTAACTGAGATGCATTTGGCTTCAGGGTAGAATTTTTTACCCTCGGTCACAAATTGTGCAGGATTAAGTGACTGCTGTCATCTGTCTCTGGAGCAGGTGGATGAATGTGTCTTACCACGAGAAATTTGAGCTCTGGTGAATTAACCACCAGCTTGGCTTTCCAAACACAGCCCACCCCTGGAAAGGGCCACTTTGAAAGCAAATGAAAAATCGCCTTGTTTACACCCACCACCTGTCCGCAGTGTTTTCTTATTTTTATTTCAGAAAAAAACGAAATAAAAACCTCATGTCAGTCGTTCAAATAACTTCACTGGGCTCCTTGGCAGGGTCACAGAACAGAACTCATTCAGCACAGCCCCTTAGTGCTGACCTTAAAAAACCCATCAGTACCAGAGATTGCTTCTGCTCCCAGTAACCTGCGTGTGAAGGGAGCTTGTTCACCTGAAGGCAGAACCTGCTACTCTGATACGACAAATTTAACTTTAGATAAGGGAAAAAAAGTTAAACCCATTATCCAACACTTTGAGGGTTCTCCTACACAGATTAAGGGAATGGACGCTTTTTCCACGCCCTTATCTGCTTGTTTTAACTGTAGAGACCTTGGTGAATTCTGGAGTGAGACAAATCTCCATGAGAAGCAGGGAATGGAGTTTCTGTGCCTGCACAAGCCTTTCTCCACCCTGGCCCTGGGTGTCAGGTCCACATTTACACAAACTGTGTGAACAGCAGCAGAATGGGCTCAAAACATTGCTGTGTTTCATTTTCTTTGGGTAAAGAATCAAAAGTTGCTCCCCTTAGAAACTTATATTTATGTAGTCTGAAAATAGAAATCATCTGTCTGTGCAGCACAAAAGCTCCAAGAGTTTGGGGTTTGGCTCTCCACCACAAAAAATGAAAAAGGTCAGGTTTCAAATTACAGGTGTTTGAGTAGCTCAGTGGTACAAGGAGCACAAAAGAAATTCTTTAAAACAAACTACTCCGAGAAAAAAATTATTCTACTGAAAAGTAAGCAAAAAAGTTATAATGGTAGAGCACAAAAAAAGAAAAGCAAGCAGAAGAGAAGTGCATACTTATTTTTAAAACATCTTTGAGTACCTGGGGTTTGGTTCCACAGAGGAAAAATTGCTAAGGCAGCATCCCCTGAATTATTACCTTTTTGGATGCTGGCTTGGGCAGAGCTGCATCTACAGATTTATAGACCTGGTCGTGCAGTGCATTACACACTGCAGACAATTCGAGCAGTTTGAATTAATTACAGAAATCCAGGAAACATTTCTTCTCCCGTGTCTTTGTGTTTCTCTAACATCGTGACAGGGCAGATTTCATCCTCAAAATGAGTGCTGGAAACAAACACAGCTCAGGGGAGCAGGATGGATCTCCAGCTCGTCCTGCCCCACAGATTTCAGGGAATGCACTCAAAGACCGCAGCTCTGATTAATTTGCTGTACCAGGGTCTGCGACATGCGTTAGAACACACAGCCTTGATATGCAGCATCTTTAACCTGATTGTGTTTGCTGAACTTTGGCCCAAGTCAGGATCATTTTATTTCTCTTTCTCCCTTAGAAAAATGGAGATTACATCTTACTACCTTAACAAATTGCATTGATCCTCCTCTTTGGAAAACATAGCCTCCCATAAGTTATTGTCTCAGACTCTTCCTGTAAGTACGAGCTATTGCACCCTGATGGCGCAGCTCCCTCCCAGCCCCTGCTGAGGGTCCTTCCCTCGAGGGAGCCGGGCAGAGGACAGCACAGCCTGCTGTTGGCTCAGAAACGCCATTCGGTGATCAGTCCACGGCTCTGGGTGTGATCACCCCGGAGCAGCCTGCTGTTGGCTCAGAAACGCCATTCAGTGATCAGTCCGTGACTCTGGGTGTGATCACCCCGAGCAGCCTGCTGTTGGCTCAGAAACGCCATTCAGTGATCAGTCCGTGACTCTCCGGGTGTGATCACCCCGGAGCAGCCTGCTGTTGGCTCAGAAACGCCATTCAGTGATCAGTCCGTGACTCTGGGTGTGATCACCCCAGCACAGCCTGCTGTTGGCTCAGAAACGCCATTCAGTGATCAATCCGTGACTCTGGGTGTGATCACCCCGGAGCAGCCTGCTGTTGGCTCAGAAACGCCATTCAGTGATCAGTCCGTGACTCTCTGGGTGTGATCACCCCGGAGCAGCCTGCTGTTGGCTCAGAAACGCCATTCAGTGATCAGTCCGTGACTCTCCGGGTGTGATCACCCCAGCACAGCCTGCTGTTGGCTCAGAAACGCCATTCAGTGATCAGTCCGTGACTCTGGGTGTGATCACCCCGGAGCAGCCTGCTGTTGGCTCAGAAACGCCATTCAGTGATCAGTCCGTGACTCTGGGTGTGATCACCCCGGAGCAGCCTGCTGTTGGCTCAGAAACGCCATTCAGTGATCAGTCCGTGACTCTGGGTGTGATCACCCCGAGCAGCCTGCTGTTGGCTCAGAAACGCCATTCAGTGATCAGTCTGTGACTCTCTGGGTGTGATCACCCCAGCACAGCCTGCTGTTGGCTCAGAAACGCCATTCAGTGATCAGTCCGTGACTCTCTGGGTGTGATCACCCCGGAGCAGCCTGCTGTTGGCTCAGAAACGCCATTCAGTGATCAGTCCGTGACTCTCCGGGTGTGATCACCCCGGAGCAGCCTGCTGTTGGCTCAGAAACGCCATTCAGTGATCAATCCGTGACTCTCTGGGTGTGATCACCCCGGAGCAGCCTGCTGTTGGCTCAGAAACGCCATTCAGTGATCAGTCCGTGACTCTGGGTGTGATCACCCCGGAGCAGCCTGCTGTTGGCTCAGAAACGCCATTCAGTGATCAGTCCGTGACTCTCTGGGTGTGATCACCCCGGAGCAGCCTGCTGTTGGCTCAGAAACGCCATTCAGTGATCAGTCCGTGACTCTGGGTGTGATCACCCCGGAGCAGCCTGCTGTTGGCTCAGAAACGCCATTCAGTGATCAGTCCGTGACTCTGGGTGTGATCACCCCGGAGCAGCCTGCTGTTGGCTCAGAAACGCCATTCAGTGATCAGTCCGTGGCTCTGGGTGTGATCACCCCGGAGCAGCCTGCTGTTGGCTCAGAAACGCCATTCAGTGATCAATCCGTGACTCTCTGGGTGTGATCACCCCGGAGCAGCCTGCTGTTCGCTCAGAAACGCCATTCAGTGATCAGTCCGTGACTCTCTGGGTGTGATCACCCCAGCACAGCCTGCTGTTGGCTCAGAAACGCCATTCAGTGATCAATCCGTGACTCTCTGGGTGTGATCACCCCGGAGCAGCCTGCTGTTGGCTCAGAAACGCCATTCAGTGATCAGTCTGTGACTCTCTGGGTGTGATCACCCCAGAGCAGCCTGCTGTTCGCTCAGAAACGCCATTCAGTGATCAGTCCGTGACTCTCTGGGTGTGATCACCCCGGAGCAGCCTGCTGTTGGCTCAGAAACGCCATTCAGTGATCAATCCGTGACTCTCTCGCTGTGATCACCCCGGAGCAGCCTGCTGTTGGCTCAGAAACGCCATTCAGTGATCAGTCCGTGACTCTGGGTGTGATCACCCCAGAGCAGCCTGCTGTTCGCTCAGAAACGCCATTCAGTGATCAGTCCGTGACTCTCTGGGTGTGATCACCCCGGAGCAGCCTGCTGTTGGCTCAGAAACGCCATTCAGTGATCAGTCCGTGACTCTCTGGGTGTGATCACCCCGGAGCAGCCGAGCAGGGGCTCCTCACCCCCAGGGGCACCAAGGAGAGCCCGGGGAGACAATCCCTGGCTGGGCTGAGCTGCTGCTCCTCCCCTGCTGCCAGCAACAGCCCAGCCAAACGCCTGACACTGTGAACTGATCCACACCCCAGAGAAAACCCGATGGAAACACGTTTTCTTGCAAGTCCCTACCCTTGCTTACAAGGACCGTGTCATGCTCTGCATGAATGGCCTTGCAAAAATCCCCGGGGGAGCTGTGCTGCAGAGGGTTATACAGCTCTGCACTTACCTTATCTTATCTGCTAATGATTTCACTGATGTGGTTCATAAAGCAAAAGGTCTTTAAAGAATTGCCTGGTCTCCTGTAATAAAATCACCTTATGGGTTTCTAGGAGTAGGATTCAGATTTTGTCTAAAGAGGGATGTTATGTTTCCTTACTTGTTTCATTTAAGTGCAAGCTTTGTCTTCCTATGTGCTAGGAGAAAAAAAATGCAATTTCCTTTTATGAGACAGATTAAATGATGAAATTCTAGTAGCAGATCTGATGACTGGAAGGAGCAGACAAAGAAAGACAAACATGTCGCTACGGGAATCTATTTTATGGCAACCTAAAATAAAACACGTAATGTAAACTTTAATCTGTCTCTAGTTAATGACCACACACCCTCAGCACAGGCAGGGTTATGGCTTGTCATGTGTTTACACCCGATAAAGGTAAAGGTGTGTCACCAGGGTGATAAACAGGCTGTTACCTCCTGGGATACTCACCTGGTGTCCATGGGGTTGATGGTATGGAAGAAACAATGCATGTTGTGGTAAAGCAGGCCCACGATGGTGATGCAGGCTGTGGAGAGGAGAGGAGAGGGGTTATTCCTCAGTCCTGGGCAAGAGAACTTCTCGGCAGGGCTGCAGCTCTGTGCCAGTTAAGAGCCCTGACTTACACAGACCTCCACATCCTGCCTTTAGCAGGGTTCTGATAGTCAGGTGAAAAGGTGTGAGCGCATTGTACAGCACAGACACCAAAAGTACCACAGAAGGATGCTGCACACTGCAGCCCAAAACGAGCTGTTAGAGCCAGGAATTGTCAGTTATAACACAGACATTGTACAGCACAGACACCAAGAGTACCACAGAAGGATGCCTGTGCTGCTCACTGCAGCCCAAAACGAGCTGTTAGAGCCAGGAATTGTCAGTTATAACACAGACATTGTACAGCACAGACACCAAGAGTACCACAGAAGGATGCTGCTCACTGCAGCCCAAAACGAGCTGGTAAACCATCAACTGTCAGTTCTAACACACACATTGTACAGCACAGACACCAAGAGTACCACAGAAGGATGCTGCTCACTGCAGCCCAAAACGAGCTGGTAAAGCATCAGCTGTCAGTTCTAACACACACACACAGCCCCAGCAGCAGGAAGGGTGGCAGGACACTGCAGTGCCTCCCTGGGAGCCACCAGGGTGTCCAGGCCACCCCCTCCACGACTGGCAGCTGGCGAAACCCAAGCCAGGCAATCAGCCCCAATGCTCTGTTTGCTGCCCACATTCCGGGGAATTTTGGGCCCTCCAGCATCTGAGTGAAGAGACAGATGTGTGTTTTCTCAGAGTGAGCCACACAGATGGCTTTTACTATCCCTTTTGTTGGGTTCCAAGTGTTTGTAGTGTCAGCTGTCCAAGGTGAAATAACAGATTTTTTAGGCGAGCTCATCTGGACAGTGCAGAAGTGTGGCCTGAAGGCTGAAATTGCTCACAAGTGAGCTTTAGCTGGAAAAGAGTAAAACATTTGATGCCCTGGATCACTTCAGGATACAAAGCACGACAATGTTCTGGAAAATCAAAGAAAATCTGCATGGTGAGGAGCTGTGTAAGTGGGAAAGGGGAAAAAACCTCCTCTCACATGCTATTTCTGGCATCATAAGTCGGTTTGCAATTATAGTTATTCCACCTGGGAGGACTTGCAGTCTCCAGCCAGAGCTCCTGCCAGTGCAAAGAAACAAAGCTGCCGCCACAAATCAGGCAGGCAGTTCAGTAATTATCAGAGAATTTCACACTGCAGGGCACTTTCAGCCAACTTTGCACTTCATGAAAGAGGGAGCATCCCTCTGCAGAGGTGACTGCAGAAAGGCCTCCGGGCGAGGAAATTCTGGGGGCTGCAATTTAGGGCACATAAGTCCAAGATCTGAGGATGGAGGTAGATGCTTCTGTAAATGGGTTCCTTCAATCTCAGAGTAGACAGTTAACAGAGATAATTAACTTCAAACATTGTCATTTTAGAGTCTTGATGAAAGGTGCAGATTTTAGCCCTGCTTCGTTTTGAGATTCTTAACATTTTAGCACAGGAATGCATTTCTGAGTTCTGCCTTTCTGCCATGAGTGTAGTCTAAATCTTCATTCTGTTTCTGTAGCTGCTACTGCTCAAACCTGGCATTTTATAGTTTAATTTTATACAAAAGGCCAATTTTGCATGAAGGGATGCATAATACCTGATCTGACATCCTAGAATTTCTTAAAAATAACGGGTTGAGATAATTTAAAAAAAATTTATGAAATTATGGCTTGTCTAATGTAAAAATGTGTCAGAATTAAATGGCTTCAGTCTCTGTTGCTCAGCTCTATTATTCATTATTAATTCAACTAATATGAAATCTCCAGCACATTAATTGCTCATTAGTATGACTGGACCACTGCTGCTTCCTCAGACTCAGTGCAATCCACAGGGCTCAAATCAGTTTCTTGGAAGAATAAAGTGAACCAAAACCCGTTCTACAGCAGAATCAATTTTGGATCCCCTGTGCACACGAGTCCACTTGTCTCTTTAACCTTTTCCTTACCTTTCCCGTGGAAAGCCTCGCTGGGAATGGAAATGTAGCTCTGCCCCCGGGATGGAAATCGATAGTGGGACACGTTCAGGGTCTGAGGATGCATTTTGAGCATGGCGTAATCTGTGTGATAACCCGAACAGAAACATCAGTGAACCGACAGCCCCTGCACCCCGACTGCTCAACCACGCTTCCCCAAGAGCTACTGCACCCCTTGCATTTAAAGCCCAGATGTTTGCAGACAATCTGGTAAATCCCCCAGGCCCAAAGCTGCCTTTAGATCCCAGTCCTGTCTGGCAGAGCAGGAGGTTTGTGCAGTTACTACAGCGTGGGTCACCTGCCCAGGCTCAGACCCACCTGCCCAGGGCAGGAACAGCCCAGCAGCCCTCCTGCACTGACATTGGCAGCTTCATTTCGGTTCTGCACATGAGAATCCCGGTGTGCAAGAGATCCAGGCAGTGCTGGGTGGTGCCGGGGGCTGCTCAGGTTATTCACCCCCCAAAGAGTCTCAGCAAGGCAAAGCAGGCAGCCAGAACAGACAAAACACCTCTGCTGCCTGCAGCTTTCAAAGATGCAGATGAAATTAGGGTGCTAAGATGCTAACCAGCAGTAAAATAAAATTCTCCAAAAAGGTCAAAACTGTTCCTATTATTTTCAGTCTCTTGCAGAAGCCTTGTAAAGATTAAGGTTTTGTAGCGCCCAAACCTCCAGGGCTGCATGTGAGCTGTAGGGCCTTTAACTCCATTGGCACAGAATTACTCAATCCTCTACACATGATACTTATTCTGAATTCATCCCCAAATAACCCCAGGGAAGCTCAAGCACAGCCAGAGCCATCACCTCCAGCCTGACTGCATGGACATCTTCCTACAAATAAAAATCAGGTTTGCATTCCAAAACGGGACATCTTCCTACAAATGACGCTGGGGTTTGCATTGCAAAGGAATAAACAGGACATCTTCCCTCATCTTCCCCCAAACGAAAATGGGGTTTGCATTCCAAAGGAATAAACAGGACATCTTCCCTCATCTTCCCCCAAACGAAAATGGGGTTTGCATTCCCAAGAGGGCGGGGATGGGTTCTGCTCTCCTCCCGCGCTGCCAAAGGAGAGGTGCAGGCACGGCAGGGTTTGGGACACTCCGGGAAAAGCTCTGCCAGCCCCACCTGCCACGGCCGAGGAGCCCTCGAGGGTGAGAGGCGGCGGGTCCCCGTCCAGGTTGAGGGCCAGGTGAGCCATCACCGTGTCGATGGTGTGCACCAGGCTGCCGAACACGGCCGGGCTCTGCGGGGCACAGACAGGGCTGTCAGCGGGGCTGCTCTGCTCTGCTCTGCTCTGCTCTGCTCTGCTCTGCTCTGCACAGGCTGCCCCCAAAGCCCCTGCCCCAGCCAGGGCTCTGCGGGGCACAGACAGGGCTGTCAGCGGGGCTGCTCTGCTCTGCTCTGCTCTGCTCTGCTCTGCTCTGCTCTGCACAGGCTGCCCCAAAGCCCCTGCCCCAGCCAGGGCTCTGCGGGGCACAGACAGGGCTGTCAGCGGGGCTGCTCTGCTCTGCTCTGCTCTGCTCTGCTCTGCTCTGCTCTGCACAGGCTGCCCCAAAGCCCCTGCCCCAGCCAGGGCTCTGCGGGGCACAGACAGGGCTGTCAGCGGGGCTGCTCTGCTCTGCTCTGCTCTGCTCTGCAGCTGCCCCCAAAGCCCCTGCCCCAGCCAGGGCTCTGCGGGGCACAGACAGGGCTGTCAGCGGGGCTGCTCTGCTCTGCTCTGCTCTGCTCTGCTCTGCTCTGCTCTGCTCTGCACAGGCTGCCCCCAAAGCCCCTGCCCCAGCCAGGGCTCTGCGGGGCACAGACAGGGCTGTCAGCGGGGCTGCTCTGCTCTGCTCTGCTCTGCTCTGCTCTGCTCTGCTCTGCTCTGCACAAGCTGCCCCAAAGCCCCTGCCCCAGCCAGGGCTCTGCGGGGCACAGACAGGGCTGTCAGCGGGGCTGCTCTGCTCTGCTCTGCTCTGCTCTGCTCTGCTCTGCACAGGCTGCCCCAAAGCCCCTGCCCCAGCCAGGGCTCTGCGGGGCACAGACAGGGCTGTCAGCGGGGCTGCTCTGCTCTGCTCTGCTCTGCTCTGCTCTGCACAAGCTGCCCCAAAGCCCCTGCCCCAGCCAGGGCTCTGCGGGGCACAGACAGGGCTGTCAGCGGGGCTGCTCTGCTCTGCTCTGCTCTGCTCTGCTCTGCTCTGCTCTGCTCTGCACAGGCTGCCCCCAAAGCCCCTGCCCCAGCCAGGGCTCTGCGGGGCACAGACAGGGCTGTCAGCGGGGCTGCTCTGCTCTGCTCTGCTCTGCTCTGCTCTGCTCTGCTCTGCTCTGCTCTGCACAGGCTGCCCCCAAAGCCCCTGCCCCAGCCAGGGCTCTGCGGGGCACAGACAGGGCTGTCAGCGGGGCTGCTCTGCTCTGCTCTGCTCTGCTCTGCTCTGCTCTGCTCTGCACAGGCTGCCCCAAAGCCCCTGCCCCAGCCAGGGCTCTGCGGGGCACAGACAGGGCTGTCAGCGGGGCTGCTCTGCTCTGCTCTGCTCTGCTCTGCTCTGCACAAGCTGCCCCAAAGCCCCTGCCCCAGCCAGGGCTCTGCGGGGCACAGACAGGGCTGTCAGCGGGGCTGCTCTGCTCTGCTCTGCTCTGCTCTGCTCTGCTCTGCACAGGCTGCCCCAAAGCCCCTGCCCCAGCCAGGGCTCTGCGGGGCACAGACAGGGCTGTCAGCGGGGCTGCTCTGCTCTGCTCTGCTCTGCTCTGCTCTGCTCTGCTCTGCAGCTGCCCCCAAAGCCCCTGCCCCAGCCAGGGCTCGCCCACCCTCCCTGGACAGAACCTTACACCAGCTGATGCCACCCCAAATGTGTGTTTTACAGAACAGCCCCCAGCGCTCCCATCAGCCCCTGACAGCCAGGATCATACACTCAGTTACACCCAGGGCTCAGCAGAGCGAGGCCAACAACTGTGCACAAGTTTTTGGACAACATGTGAAGATTGGTATCAGATCTTTCCTGGAACGCAAGCTGAGACACTACAGCTTGGCCTTTCTTTCATCTTTGTTCAAATGCTCCTCCGTATAAAAGCTGATTTAACCCTCCAGGCTGAAACTTGATTCATAAAATCTCAGGGTTAATGCATGTTTCAGTGTAAAGGAAATCTATTGTATCTGAAATCCATTTACACCAGAGATGATCAAGGATTTGCTAAGATTAAGCCACAAACTTAAATCAATTAGATATCCTTTTGTCTTAAAAGTATTTTAGACTTCAATGAGACCCCCCTGTGCTTTAGCATCTCCTTCTCTCCATTTAAAAGCTCTCTCTTCTAAGATTCTTCTTAGAAGCCTGTGCTTTCTTAAGATTCAAGCAAAAAACTCAGGAAATTTCTGGATTCACCCTGCAGGTATTTCATCAGTGACAGATGATAAAATAAATCATGGTGTCCAAAAGCCCCAGCAAGCAAAATGATAGTGACAACCAGTTCTGTCATCATCTGTGTGAATTTCTGCAACTGAAGGAAACCACAAATCTAAGCCCACTTGTCTTACCTCCGGTGCATCAACCCAATTGGAGAGTAACATAAAGTCTTCAACAGCTTTCAAAAATGCCTAAAAGACAAATAAAACTCGGTCATTTATTAATCAGAATAAATCCGAAGTCTGTAGAATCACTGAAGGGTTTGGGCTGGAAGGGACCTTAAAAATCATCTCGTTCCAGCCCCTCTTCTGTGGGCAGAGACACTTCCAGTGCCCCAGGCTGCTCCTGCCCAGCCTGGCCTTGGGCACTGCCGGGGTGGGACAGGCTGTCCCTGTGCTGAGCAAAACAGCCCCAGCCCCTGCTGATGTGCGGGGGAGAAAAGGGCAGCACAGAAAACTGCACTGAAAACCAAAGGGGAGCTCGGAAATCCTGCTGATGTGCACACACACAGCGACAAAGGGGAGCACGGAGAACTGCACTGAAAACCAAAGGGGAGCCCAGGAAATCCTGCTGATGTGCACACACACAGCGACAAAGGGGAGCACGGAGAACTGCACTGAAAACCAAAGGGGAGCCCGGAAATCCTGCTGATGTGCACACACACAGCGACAAAGGGGAGCACGGAGAACTGCACTGAAAACCAAAGGGGAGCCCGGAAATCCTGCTGATGTGCACACACACAGCGACAAAGGGGAGCACGGAGAACTACAAGAAAAAACTCCACGTTTCCAGCTTAAACTTATCTATTAAAAAGCCTTCAGAGAACGAACATAGTGAAGCTCCACTGTGAAATGTGGAAGACACCACATAACAACACCCAAGTCAGATTTGTCAGAAGCAATTCATTACAAACGCGGGTCAGCAATCAGAGAGTTTATTGCGTATCACTTAAATCAAATTTCCTTGTGCTGTGAGGCGTGGGACCATCAGGCAGAGATAACTCTGCAGCAGATCGCATGCACGCTCAGCGCCTGTCTTTCAGAGAATTAGCTGTGACAATACAAAGCCTCGCCATCAATCAGGCAAATGACAGAGTCGCTGCCTATGATCAGGCCTCTCTTGTATTTGCGTCCCAAAATAGCTCTGCTAGAGATAATCATGTCCCACATTTCTGCCTGCAAATCACTGTCACGGCACACAAAGCAGCGGCAGACAGCAGAACGAGCGCCCAAACAGCACCGGGAATGGTGCGGGAAGCGGGGATGGTGTCTGGCAGGATGCTGCTCCGTTCGCAATGTGGAGCCCACACGATTTTTTCAGGAAAACAAAGGAAACAACGTATTAAAGCTTTTTAGAAGGGCTTTTGCTACATATTAAACTGTGATCCGTGAAATCCAAGCTTTAGAGTTTGCAAATACTAAGCTTTTAACACAACCTCTCAATTGCTGTCCCTGTCGTTTTCAGAAGGTTTATTTGTATTTTTTTTTTTTGTCTGAGTAAAGCGCCCTTGTCGCTCTGGAATTACCCTCAGGCTTAGGGGAACAATCAGCGGCGAGGCCAGAGCTGATTCCTGCAATAATGGCTCCGCAGCCCGCCGAAATCAGGGAATTAGACGCCCATCACTTTCCAGCCGGCTAACTTTATGTTACCGGGACACTTGTTCTCAGCTCAGACTGCAAAAACACCGGCTTGCTTTTTCCCCTCTGTGGATTAGATGAACAAAATAAATTCCTCGAACCCATTTCAGTGGAGACAGCGACTCCACCACTCCCCTGGGCAGGCTGTCCCAGGGCTTGACGACCCTTCCAGGGAAGACTTTTCCCCCTAAGATCCAACTGGAGTCTCCCCTGGCCCCGCTCGAGGCTGTTTCTCCTTGTCCTCGTTATTTGGGAGAAGAGATCCAGCCCCTCAGCGTCTTTCCTTGGCCACGGCGGGTCAAAGGCACAAAGGAACTCCTCTGAGGGCTGGTGAGACATCTCGGTTCTCGCGTCCGGCTGCCGCCCAGCTCCTGCCACTCCCCAGGGCAGGCGGCGCCGAGCTCGCCGGCGCTGTCTGCGCTCAGAGCCCCCGGCGCTGCCGCGGGCCCTGCAGGGTCCCCGGGAGCCGCACTCACCTGTGCCAGGCCGAGCGCGCTGCGCTGGGACACGGGCCGGGCGGGCAGGCTGGAGGACGCGTTCCGCAGCTGCCCCAGCGCCCGCCCGGGGCTCCGGGGGCCGCCCGCGGGCCCGCCCAGCGCTGACAGGATGCGCTGGTACGCGTCGGGGAGCTGCGGGCACACACGGACAGAAACGACAGCCACGTTATCCCGACTGGGTGCACCGGGAGCGGGAGAAGGGGGAGGGAAGGGGGAGGGGGAGGGGGAGGGGGAGGGGAGGGGGAGGGGGAGGGGGAGGGGGAGGGGGAGGGGAGGGGGAGGGGGAGGGAAGGGGAAGGGGATGGGGAAGGGGATGGGAAGGGAAGGGAAGGGAAGGGAAGGGAAGGGAAGGGAAGGGAAGGGAAGGGAAGGGAAGGGAAGGGAAGGGAAGGGAAGGGAAGGGAAGGGAAGGGAAGGGAAGGGAAGGGAAGGGAAGGGAAGGGAAGGGAAGGGAAGGGAAGGGAAGGGAAGGGAAGGGAAGGGAAGGGAGGGGAAGGGGGAGGGGGAGGGGAAGGGGAAGGGACGATGGGATTGATGCACATTCTGCCACCATGGAAAAGTTCCGAGCACTGTCCTACCACGGGCTTTGGGGTGGTTGTCATCAGAGACCACGGGAGTGTGGAAGAAAGCAGAACCTGCACACCTGGGGAATCACAAACACAAACGAGAATTTGTGTTACAAATCTGAATTTTTTTATATCAGATACATAATTTCATGTAAATATTCCCACCTCAGGCCGAATCAGTTCTCACTGAAAGCAGCAGATTTGCTGTTCTGAGGATTTTATTTATTTGCAGTACTGTAGCCACACAGCCCTGTTTCAAAAATTAAATTTTCTGATTCTCTCATCAGTTTTATTCCATCATCTTATTACAGATGAGCATTGCAGTAGCTTAGGTGTTACACACTTAAATCTTTGTTTGCAAACATGACATTTCGAGTGTCGTCTCTCAATTAAAAAAGCTCAACTGTACAGTTACAACACTGACATCCATCTTTCTCCTCCCCAACATTTGCAGAAATTCTTTAGGGTTTGGGGGTTTTTTTTAATATCTATGTCTTATCAGAAATAAATAGCGATCTGGCAGTTCTGACGATTTCATGGAAGATCTTGTTTTATTTCTGTACATGAGACAAACTGGGTCTGGAAAAACGAGGTTCAAATCTCAGCTCTCATCTCCAGATGCTGAAGTTGACTCAAAACTTGAGTGTGAATTGTCCAAGTGCCAGATAAAGTCACACCCACCCAGGCAAGCTCAGGAAGGCTTTTCCACACCAGAAATCTGTGCTATTTGAATATCTGAGAAACGCTCCAAGCCAGCGGGAATGCTCCCGGTGCTTGCAGCAGCACTGAGGAACCCTCAGATGGAAGAGCAGGGGTAGAAATGGTGCACAGAAAATGACCATAAGGGCACGTCAGCAATGATTTGTCAGGACAGAAAGAATTAACCTGGTCCTGGATGCTTTCCAGTGGCTCCATTTCAAAGGTATTGATTCCTTTCTGTGCAGAGTGATTTTTTTGTCATTTCTGATGGAGAAATAAAATTTTCTTCTAATCTACACCTTACCAAGAGTTACTATTTCCCAGGAATTTCAGTGCAATCCAACATTAGCCGCATAATGGACCCGTTTCTCTCACAGCTCCAAGAGGAACATGAGCATCCATTCAATTAGAAACCAGGCTGTCTTATTTTCTTATGTCAAAGCACATCACCCTGCTTCAACCCTGCCAGAAACCCTCCAAAATCAATAAATAGATACAATAACCTGCCTTTGCCGTGTTGGTTACTATTGTAATACCCATGGCTTCCTCTGAGAATGTTCTTATTTCATACATTAAGGGGGAAATTTTATAAAATCTGGTCAGTCTGTTTTTTGAGGAGAAAAGCCAGAAATTAAATTGCCACTTTTCTCAAGTGCTCCAAAGCACCTGGTCACATTTAAACAATGTTGGAATTCTTCCAACTAATTAGAAATATATATACCTGGCATCCCTTTACATTTAAATTCCTAACCCCCGGAAAATGCACCTCCGGCTCCACTCTCAGTTAAGAGGCTGTACATTCATTTTTCACAATCAGCATTCTGATAGTTCCACAGGACACTGACAAACCTGTGAACCGGGAGTTTAGGAAAACAAACCTCCAACACAACAATTAATGCAAATTGCAGCAAACTCAGCCAAGCTCAGGGCGTGAACATCTCAAGGTGTAAATCCGGGAGTTAGCTCTGCAGCCTCCAGCAGGGATTAAAGGTGGAGTGCAGGCAAAATTCTGAACAACTCTTTTAAAAATTTGGGCTTCAGCAGAAGTGGGGGGCCCAGCAGTGTCAGCAGGGCTTCAGAAGGGAGCTGCAAACGTTAATGTCCAGCAGGCAGAGATCTGGAGCCCCAGTGAGACCTTCCCCAACCAAAGGAGGGGGAACTGGAGCCCTGAACAGGATTTGTTTCGTTGGGAAGAACTTTCCACAGTGCCCTGCCCTGGCAGAGGGACCAGAGGGGCAGTGCTGGGAGCTCACAAGCATTCAGGGGCTTCAAAAAGTATTAATTTAATACTTCTAAAATGAATTATTTTACATTAATAAATACCTGTATTTATTTAATGCTTCCCTGGCAGTGGAGCAGGACACACATATTGATGAATTGGGGCAATTTGAAAATCTGCTGCTCTTGAGTTCAGCAGCAGGACATTCTTCTGGAGCTGCATTAATCAGAGTGTGATTAATGGCAGCTGGAGCTGGGCAGTGTTATAGTAACCCTCCACTGTTGTCGAAGATACAGCAGCCAAATACAAAAGCATTTTTTCCACCATGACCAGAGCGTTATGAACTTCTCAAAGATTTTAAAGTCATTTCCTGTATCAAATGACTACCAAATGAATACCCTCCCAATCAAAAGCTTTGACGACTTTCGTAGGAAAACTTTTTTTAAAATAAAACGAACCTGAGCAGAATTCCTACAATTTTTTGTGGCAGATCAAACAGATAACTTGATTATATACCCATTTCTCAGTGACTCCAATTCTACATAAATAGCTTACACTTTATTTTTTTATAAAATACGTTTTGTACGTATTTGATTGGTGTGATCAAACCTGGAAGTCACAAACACAGACACTCTCATCCCCGGGCACACATCAGAAATTCTGGGATAGGATGGCTCCCAGGAGTTCAGAGGCGCCACAGGTGTGGGTTTTCAGAGCACTGTGACAATCCCACACTCACCGACGGCCGCAGTGAAGTGGAGCTGCACCTCGCGGGGCTCAGGGCCCTCTCCCAGTGTAAAATAAACCCAAATCCTGCACTCCGAGCGTTTCCAAGGCAGTTGGGGCTCCCCAATGCTGTCACAGCACTGTGACAATCCCACACTCACCGACGGCCGCAGTGAAGTAGAGCTGCACCTCGCGGGGGCTCAGGGCCCTCTCCCAGATGATGAACTCGTCGAAGGCGCCGGTGACGGCGCGCGGGGCCGCGCTGCCCTCGCTGCCAGTCAGCAGCTCGGCGCCGGGGCCGCCGTCCCCGTAGTCGTAGAAAACCTTCCCCGCAGGGTCAGCGCTGCTCAGGCTGCCGTTCACGTAGACCTTCAGCCCTTCCCTCCACTTCCAGGTGAACAGGATGTGAGTCCAGTAGGGACCTGCAAGGCATTAGGCCGTAATTCCACCCTGAGCTTTCCTGCTGGACGTGGTTCTGCTGACCTGTGCTCTGCCGTGGAGCTGCTCGGGAAGGGCCAAAGGTGGATTATGGAACGCTGGTGCTGTGCCCATTCATCTCTCCCCCCCCGGGGAAGCCCATCCTTGGCAGGATGCCCGTCAGCTTTGTCCGACCCTGGGCTCACTGCAGCTCCATAAATTCCACCTGCTGAGCGCCACTGGCCAAGACTCCAGGTCTCTTCACCTCTGCCTCAAAACTCAGCTCCAGCCAGAGCTGGAGAGCAGGCAAATAAACTACTCAAAAGTTCTCACAGTTTCCTTGTTGTGCTTGAGAGGCAGAAATCACAATATTAATTTTCACTTGGATTGGACAATCCATGAACGTGTGAATTATTATTGCCATTTGCAGCTTTTCTCTTAAAATAAGATTTAAACTGATTCATTAATGTTTATGAAGCTGCTACCACGAGTCCTATTTTAACAATGCATAGGTAGTCAAATTAGGCAAGAAAACATTTATTGACTGCCATTAGCATTGCTAGAAGACCAGAATTTGTTCCAGTCAGTGGATATTACTGCTCCCCAGCAGTGCACAGTTTAGACGGAAGCAGTGAGATACGTGACACACCAAAATGTTTATTAATGCTATGGCTTGGCATAGAAAACCTGACACTCAACAGAAAGCAGGATCAGGAAAGCAGTTAGGGAGTTACCAAATAAAGCCTGAATTCAGCAGAGAGCAGCCTTTGGACACACTGGGAGCTGTCAGGGATTAATCTGCATTCTTTGCTCATGTTTCCATCCAAACATGCATGAACCCTCGGAAGTCAATCAGGACTCCATTGCAGACACAACTGGAGGCAGGATCCAAGGGCTGCTAGTGAATGGCAAATGTTCTATAATACATCACTGCTTTTCAGTTTGCATTTGATCTCTCCCTCCCCACACCAAGAGAATTCTTAAGCACAGAGGGCTGTAGCTATTTTTATATCCCCACTTGTCTTTCCTGGAGTTGTGCTCTCCTCACTACCTCTGTCTGCAAGAACAAAGGAAAATAACAAAGAAATTTGGTTTGTTTTAAACCCAGGAACTTTACCTGGTGGACTAAAGCTTGCTTTCCATTTCATCATTGCACTGCCACGGGTGTAAAACTCCACGGAGCCTTCGCCTTCGTTTGAGCAGATTTTGAAGCCACTGGAAATGACTCGTCCACCAGAGGCAGGGAGAAGCTTGGCCTGCTGGTCTTGAGTCTTCCAGAAGAAGGAAAACGTGACTCCTGAGGAAAGCAAGGAGGAGACTTGAATGAATAAAACGAGTGCAATTAAAAACTTCCAGTGTGTAGAATACAGACAGTGGGACGGCTTTTGAGGACAGACCATGGGCTGGCATAACCCAGGACAGCATTTTTAACACCAACAATGCTCCAGCAGCTTAAACCAAATAAACAGTCCCTCCCTTCGTTCTGCATCCCAGGAGCACAGCCAGGACACAGCAGTGACCACTGTGTCCTGAGCAGCTTCTCTCAGTGAAAACCAGAGGTCTTTGATCTCCAAAAGGCACCCACACTTTTTCTGGGGTTCCCCAACCCCAGCACAGGCAGGCTGAATACAGTGAGAGCTCCTGAGCTCCCCCAGCACAGCCCCCCAACAGCTGGATTTCCTGGGCATGTTACCCCCTGTGTTTGCACCTTTCAGTGCTCCAACAGCTGGATTTCCTGGGCATGTTACCCCCTGTGTTTGCACCTTTCAGTGCTCCAACAGCTGGATTTCCTGGGCATGTTACCCCCTGTGTTTGCACCCTTCGGTGCTCCAACAGCTCCTGAGAGCAGAGGGTGAAATAAAGGGAGAAGTGTGCATGCAGAGCCACAGGAAAGATCCCGCATCCCCCACCTACACAAAAATAAAAGAATTGTCCCAAAAATACAACACAGTCCTGCAAGTGCACATGTGATTAACTTGGTCCACAAATAATCCTCCCCAGTTCACAGTAAATTTCACCCCTATCCTGTAAAACGGAGCAGCTCTCCAGGCCCCGTATCAATGAATAAATGTAATTTCCATGAGATGGCTTTCTTTAATGAAGGCTGCCCCAGGAGGGATCAGTGACACACCGGCGGCAAATCAAACCTCACTCACACTTCGCTTTTGTTGACCACATGCAGCTCCTCCAAATGAGTTCAAGCCAAGGAATAAGAGAACATTCTCCTGCATCTTCCACGAATGTTCCTTTTGACTGAAAGTGCCACTCCCATGAGCCCGAAGAGCTTACAGAAAACCATTATTTAAAGATTGCTTGAGAAGGAGCAAATCGGGGGAAGAATTTGTTTTCTCAAGTGAAAATAACAGCCCTGAAGCGTTGTGAAATTCAGAAACGGGGATTTTGGTTTCACGGGTAATTGTGTTTCACCTGGGAAGATCCTAGCACCTTTTCCAAAGGCATTCCCTGGTTAAGTGTGCTTGACGCCACTTTCACACAAACACATCAAGGGATGGTTAAGCAGCAGCAGCAGGAATAAATTTCACTTTATCCTCACCATAGGTGCATTTGATTTGAAAAAAAAAAACAAAAACAAAAAAAAAAACCCCAAACCCAGACATGTTCTTTAGACAAAAGGATGTTGCCTTTTTTCCTTTTTATTTTCCTTTTATTAATACCTGCTCCAGTGACTTAGTGTTGATTATTTATGAGATTTCTCCTCCTCGCATTTTATCTCCTGAACATTTCAGTGTTTCATGCCTTTAATGTCCTTGTTTGTGAGATACTGTGAGTGCTCTGGTACTGCAAAAATAATTTATTTTGATTGTTGTGTAATACTACAGATGTGGAAAGAATATGACTTCCCGATGATTTTTATTTCCCAGTGGCATGAAAATAAATCGGAGAAGATGCAGCAGGTAGCACCAAACACAGCAGCAGCAGAAGGGATGCTGGACCCCTTTTCCCAACCCTGCCAGGGCACAGCCGGGCACCAGCTGCTCTCTGAGCGCTCCAAAGTTCTTCAGCAGCTCAAACCAAAGTGATCCTATTTCAAGGCATGTTACCCATCTGATGGTTGGCCCAAATCCAGGAAAGCAAGAAAATTCAATATTAGCAATGCTGCTCGAGTTTAGGGACTGCTGGAGCTCAGGGAAAGCACCATTTTCTACGGAACCTTCCATTTCCCTGGAATTCTGAGCCCCCAGTGAATGCCCTGAGTGAGTGACCAGGCAAATGTTTGGTTTGACTGTCACACACAATTTCCATCGTCCTCTGTCATCAGCTCTTGTCAGACCTTTCACTTTGTGATTCTAACGCAAGAGAAAGGGAAGGGAAACGGAATGAAGGGATCTCAGCATGAAAACAAATGGATTCCAGGACACCAGAGACATAAAAGTTTTCTTATCTCTGGAGATAGATCTAAAAACCCCAAGCCCACTCCTGCAGAGAGGTCACACGGAACCTGAGTAGCTGGTGATCAGTTCTGATTTAAATTCCAGTTAGAAAAGACCAAATTTGGAGCAATCAACGCTCAATTGTTTCAAAAGTCAATTAAGTGTCAAGCCTGATTTTTAGATTTCATTCCAGGGGGGAAAGAAACAATGATTCTTGAATGACATAATTTGGCAGCAAAAGAAAAGCCAGTCATATTTCATGTTAATTTCTCACCTTCAGGCCCACAAGCCTCTGGATTACTGATGCAGGAATTCCGATAACTTCCAAAGAACAGGAAGGTGACTCCTTTCTTTTCGGTCACGTAAATTCCTTTGTTCACCATCCCTTCTACAATATCTAAAGCAAAAGCAAAATGCAGTTTAACATTCACGTAAGGGAAAACTTATTGTTTATTTCATTCCAGCTATATGGGTTTGTGACTTTCTGTGTTTGTTTTTTCTCTTTGGAGTTCTTTGTTTCAGTTTGCCAGTTTCGGTTTGTTCAGTTTCTTTGTTTGTTTCTGTTTGTAAGTGGTTTGTTGTATTTTTAAAGACCGCACAGATACCTCTTTCATTTCAGGTTTGTAAACGTTACACTCATATCCACTCAGCTCTGTGGTTAGCAAAGGCTGTTTGACAGAACCCATACGCCAAAAATGATTATTTTAAGGTGATCTGAGCAAACTTCGTGCTTCCCAGAGTTTTGAATGCCAGACACTTCCAGGAGGCGTCTCACTGCTCGGCTGAGCTAGTAAAGAAATTCTTTAACCAGTTAAAAGGTAACAAAACAGCGTTTCTCTTTTTTCATTTTTTGAAAGGGCAAGGTGGTGACCAAACCCCACTTTTCACTAAAAAATAACCCAGAGAAATTCCCTTGACCAGGTACACTCCCAGGACAGAAACAGATCTCCTTTTCAGACACCCTCTGCTGCGGTGGCCTTGGCACCTGGAACGGAATTGCTTTGTCTGAGGAGGATAATGACTGATCTGCTTGTGATTTTCTGTGCTCCCTCCCAAAGAAAAGCGCTCTTGGTTCATCTCCCACCAGCCAAAGCCCAGGAATCCCCTCAGCACACAAAACCTGGTATTTGTTTACTCCAGGAGCCCCTCTAAGGCCTGAGAGTGCTGCTGGCAGATGACGATGGGGAGTTGTTCTCGTTTGTCCTGGCTGATTTCGGCAGTGGAATAGAAACAATAGGAAATCACCACCAAACACCACCATCAAAGCCTCTGCTGGGTTAAAAGGCAATTTAACTGATTTCAGCAGTGGAATAGAAACAATAGGAAATCACCACCAAACACCACCATCAAAGCCTCTGCTGGGTTAAAACACCTGCACAGGGCAGAGAACATCGAATTGTGAGTGTCTGAGCAGGCAGAACGTTTCCTGTCACCACCGGTGTTTGGGATGGCATTCCTGCAAGGACTCTGAAGATTCACAGCCTTGGATTCAGGACCCTTCCTCATAATTTCTTCTGGAAAATTATTGGGAAGAGCTGCTCTGAGGGAGCTCCAGCAGTGAGAGGACATTTTCCTCCTCTGAGTGAATGCAGTGAATGCAAGTTTCAGTGTTCTCTTAGTTCATCCCAAATCCTTATTTAAACATCAGCTTTCGGGTATCTTCCCCTCCCTTTGAGGATAAAACCATCAAACCATCCTGCCTCCAACTGACAAATAAAATTCAGTTTATTTAAAAAATGTGGGTGTGTACTATGGAGTAAATCAGGCATTTCTAAGCTCTTCTCAAGGCGCCTGAATTATGAATTCATCTGTCCAGGAAAACTGCCGTAAGGTAATTTCCTCTGCCATTGGTGTCACTCTCTAAAATGTTCATATTGAACATATTTTATTATGTGAGAACTATGCAAATGGTCTATAAAGCAGATAAGAGAGGACTGGAAGGAATTAGGGTCATTTGAAGTTCATCATTAATAGAGTTCCCATTTGCCAGCGTACTCTTACTGCTAGAGAGTAAAAAAATCACGGGTTTAGTATTCCAACATAAAATCCTTACTATCTGAGCAGCCCAAGTGACAGTTTTACCATTTCCATCCTTCTCCTCAGGTCAGGCTTTCTGACAGTTTGATGTGAGTGAATACCTAAGGCAAAGTGGGCACGAGGTCATATTTCAATTGCGCCCACACAGCACAAATGCAATTACTGAAATTGAGGGACCTGGAGCTGCTGTGGCTGCTTTCCAGGCTGCCAGGCTTCTGCCTGGAACTTGTCATTTTCTGTTCCTCCTTGGATCCCCTACTGCGTGGATGTTAAAAATAATAATAATAAGAGGACACAGAGAGAGATTTGTTTCAAAAAAAACCCAACAAAAATAAACCAAAAAAACCCCAAACCAAACAAAAAAAAACCAAACAAAAAAACCCAAACAAACAAAAAAAAACCAAACAAAAAAAACCCCCACCACACACCAAAACCCAAACCCAACCCAACAACAATAAAACAGCAACCCCAGCAAAAAAACCTGAAATAAACCATCGTGTTAACCAAAGTTCTCCTGACTGACAACATCTCACTTCCAGACTTTGCAAATCCACTTGCTTTTGTTTTTCTTCAGGTGTCCCCTACAAACAATCATAAACCAGTAAAAACCAGAGGGCTTCTTTTCCATTTTAGCCTTGACAGACAAGAAATAATTAACCCGTTTATTCTCATATGTTCCTCTGAAATGCCATTTCTGTTTCTCTTAAGCCCAATAGTAATTTTTTAGGATTTGGGGGATCCCTGGGGCCCATCCTCCCATGGTGGGATTCCCGTGGGGATGCCTCTCCCAGAGCTGCAGCAATCCAGGTTACATTGCAGGGGTGCTTTTCCAATCATGCGTGACAGTGTAATAATAATAATAATAATAATAATAATAATAATAATAATAATAATAATAATAATAATAAACAATAAACAATTTTGCCACACAATCACTTGAACCAAAACTCAGAGTTAACTCTGAATCCAAGGTTACAAGAACCATCCACGCCTGACAAATGCAGAACAAAAAACCCCAAAAAAACCCGAGCAATTCCTCACCTACAGTTGCAGAGAAGTTAGAGTAGGCAGAGTCATTGGTATTTACAAAGGCAGAGTTATGGGAAGGAAGCACAGTGAAGTTGTGGATTCTTAGAGCTGGGTGGAACAACAAAAGAAAACACGCAAATGAGCAAAACAATGAATAAACACAATCGGTAATGAAATGGTCAGTTCATATCTCTCAGCACAGATCGGGGTTTGGTGGGGAGTGGCCTTCGCATCTACCACACAAACACTCCTGGGGAGCTTCCCCTGCTCAGGGAAATGCAGGTCACTAAAAAAGTCTTTTCTTCTCAGCTACCGAGAAGATAAGACTGTAAAACCTCCAGCTGCAGCTGAAGGGCTCTGAGACACATTCCTGTTGGCGAGGAATTTCACATTGCATGGACAATAAAAGTCGCGGTAGTGGTGCAGGAGCTCTGGCAGCCCAAACCCCACGTCCCCGGCTCCCCAGGGAGGAGACGTGGACACCCTGGAGCGAGGCCAGGAGAGGCTGGACAGCCTGGACAGGGCTCAGGGCTTTGGAAAAATTCAATTTGTAAAAATTCTCAGCTGGAGATGGAAAGATGTGCCAGGCCCTCCCTGTTTGTACCCAGCGAGCGCATCAGAGCCATGGGCACAAATCAAAACACAACAAACTCCATCCCAATACGAGAAAACATCCAGCTTTTTTAATGTCTGACAATAAAGTTTTATTCTCTAATTTTTTTTTCTGATTTTGAAAATTTAACAGTACCTTGCACACTGTAATTGTTTGCCCTGGGCAGGCAAATAAAGCCTGATGAAAAGCCCATGAAAGTAGATGGAGAGACATTGATTTGGGATTTAGACCAATTGAGCTCACAGAACAAAAAGACAAATGCTCTTCGGAAAAGAAAAACACGCACAAAACCCTCCAGATAAAAATGCAGGGAAAACCCGGGGTCAGATAAAAAACCTGAGCATGGCCACTTTCCTTTTATTTGCTGTATTTCGAGCTGATTGTTTCCCTTCAATTGCTTCCAGTGCTGAGATTTCCAAAACATCAATTTGCTGACACACTCTCACCACACGAATGCTTTGAGAGATATAAATCTGGCTCCACACACAATGACTTCAACAAATAAAATGGATTAACATGACAGACAGATTATGATGCTTCGAGGATTTAAGAGGAGAAACATGGGATGAAAATAATTGCATGATGTGATGAGTGGAAAAACAAGAAAGACTTTGCAATAAACAGAAGAGTTGTGCAATCAGAATGGAACCAAAACCAAGCACGCTGTCACCTGGAGCAGATTACCACAATAAAGAGCACTTTTCTTGTATATCAAAGTGAAATATCAGGTACATAAAACCTCTGCTGGAGGCAGCTGAAATAATATCTGTGTCTGCTAAGGCCCAACACAAGCAGCTGAGAGGAATTTGAGCCATCCAGCGCAGCACTGCCAGAGCTGCACTGCAGAGACCAACCCCAGTGGCCACTGGTATCCCCTGCACGTCATTGTGAGACAAAACCCACCAAATTCTTCCAGCAAAGTCCTGCAGCTGCCTCATTTGTGAATTTCTTTAACACCGTGTCACAGCAGGAGTTAAAAGAGATTGCTCAGTGAGCCAGTCCCTTTCCTGCAAGTGCGGGTTTGTAGGATCAGGAACCTGACCAGCTCTGCTTTCTCTCCTCCAAGATACTGAAAATGTTTCTGAATTTTGCTGAAATAAAATGAAACAAAATTGGAAAAAAACAATCTAACATCGACTGTCCTTTTCCAAGAGCTGTATTCTATATATATGTATATATAATATATAATATATAAAATATATATAACAGATATAATATATATGACATATATAATAAATGTGTATATTTATTTTTATATATAGAATTTTCAAGCACTTTCAAAAAAAACTTTGTTGTAACGTGGTTGCCAGAACAGTGCTAGACATGCAGCACTTGACTCTTTTTGAAACCACGTGAAGTCCAGGGTCAGAAAATTGCTTTAACACGCTTTGAGAGAACTTATGTGGCAACTTTAGTAAGCCAAATTATTTCTCTATTGAAGTCAGTGGGAACGCTGCCATCAGCTCCTAATGGAAGCAGAATATTGCCCAGATATATTTCTGGACAGGCAGTTTCGCTCCTCTCAGAAATTTTGTGGAAAGGTAGGTCAAAGTTGAGGCTTAAAATACTCGAGCACCCCTGCAACGAAGGGATTTCGATATTTATGGTCCTTTTTCCCCAGTTAGGAGACTGATGTTGCCATTTGGGGTTTGGGGAGCACCCAGCAGACTTTGTGTGTGTGGGGAGCTCTGGGGATGCACGTCAGCACAGCCTGGAACTGAGCAGAGATAAAACAGCCCTGAGGGACCTGAGCTGGGCTGAGCTTCTCCTCTGGAAGGAGCAGAACCCTCCAGATGAGAAGTTCAGGGGAACATGAGGGGACAGAGAGTCTGGGGCTCCTCCGCTGCAGCAGCCACACACCCCTGGCAAACCCCTCAGTCCCTTTTCCCCCTGACCCCACAGCCCTGACAGCTGACCCTGGCACGGCAGCGAGGGCTTGGCCTCCGCAAATCTCTCCTGATTTCGCCCAGTCGGAAAAAGAATTGAGTTAATGTGAACTCATGCTGCAACCCTGCTCTAAAGGAGATACCCGAAAGCAGATAAAGAGGAGTGAGGGGTATCCAGCTGAGAGCTCGCACTTCTCTTCCTGCAGACACCACATGCAACGTTCAGAAGTGCACGAGGGGCTCGGGCATTTAGCTCTTTCCAAAATCAAAGGGAAGGAGAAACCCTCCCCGCTGGCAGAGCCGGAGATCCCAGACCCTGAGTGTGCTGGAGCATGCTGTGCGTGTACCAAAGCAACTAATAACAATGGGATTTCAATGACTCCTTGGCTCATAAACCTTTTCTCTTTATAACCTCAGCAATGCTCAGACAGCCCATAAAACCTTGGAGAACGCTCCATAAAAATCAGCTCACAAATACAACGTCGTTTGGATATGGGAGCCCTGCAGAAACAGTGACTGGGGAAAAAATCCCAACCGCGGAGCCACAGAAGAAGTTAACCCCTTTCTCATGTCCTGCTGCCCCCTCTGATCCCAGCCAGGCACAGAGAGTCGTGCTCCTGCCTGGGAACATTGGCAGGGAATGCTCTGTCTACCTCCGTTCGTATCCCGGAACTCGTGAATTCCATCCACATCCTCCAGCGGCCAGTAATGGGAAGCTGATGCCAGGACCTTGAACCCTTGCAAGAAACACAGGTTAGAAGATGGTTAGAGACCAACAAGGTACGTAACAAGTCTCCACAGAAAAGAACCGAAAGAGAGGTCAAAAGGTTAAGTAACCAAAATATTTTATGTAAATCAAGCGTGGCACACAAGCGAGACCATAAATCAAAGCAGCAGAGCAGATTAAAGCCATGTCACTGATTGCCACTGCAGAAAACCTGCTTTTAAATCCCAGCTGATTTTCATTTTAATTGCACTTAAAAGGTGTAACAATCTCTGACTAAATCTCTGCTCGTGTATCTGGCAGCACTCGCTGAAGCAACAGCTGAGGAGTCATCCCAGAGCAATTTCCAGACTTCACTGAGATTTCCAGAGTAATTTCCAGATCTCACTGAGATTTCCAGAGCAATTTCCAGATTTAGCTGTTACTCACTGCAGTAACAGCTGAGGAGTCATCCCAGAGCAATTTCCAGATTTCACTGAGATTTCCAGCACGTGCTGGGCAGCCCAGAGCACTGGGAGGGGAACACACCAGGGAATGCTCAGCTCCACAGCAAACATCACAGCCCCTGCCTCCCCCAGGGGTGGCCGGGGGCATCCAAGAAGTTGGATTTTCCCGAAAGAGCTTCCAGAACATTAAGCAGCAGAGGGAAGAGCTCCCAGCTCCCCATCCAGCACCAGCTCTTCCTCCAGAGCCTTCTCCACCACCCCAAAACCAGAACAAGCCTTTGGGGCTGATGGAAACATTTCATTTTCCATCATTAAGTTCTCCTTAGCAACAGGTGGAGAAGCTGACAAAGGCAAACTCCTGCAGGTTTCCTCTGGCATTCCTGTCTGCACAGTCTGATTGTCCAGAGCTTGAACAAATTCTGGGACATGGGGTCACTTAAACTTCACCAGCAGCGGGCTGCCCAAAACAACCAAACCTTCTGTTAACAATTCTATTTTAAGGGTAGGGCATTAACCGTGTAGAGAAACTTGAATTGTAATTTCTTACTCTCTTGCTAGCTGCAAGAAACGCTTTGTTTCCAAAACAATTCATTTAATCAGATGTGATGAAATAAATTTAGCACGCCCTACAGCTGAGAAAGTTTGGGTGGGTTGACACAGATATTCAGAAGTTTTTTCCAGGGATGCACCACCATGGAACATCATCCTTCTAGTCTGAGGTGCTTTTCTTTGGCGGGGAGAGGTGGGGACACACAGAGGATAACAGGGACAAGGAGACGAGGATTCCTCTTACACCATCTCCTCTTCCCTGCCCCACAATCAGTTTTCATTCCCAAACGATCTTCCAAGAGACTGAGGCGTGAAGCTGACAGAGGAAAGTTTTTTAAGTGTCCGATGCCCACCCTGGGGAGCACCTGGGTGGCCTCCATCCTCAGGGTACAGCTTGGGGCGTGACACAGATGGGATCCTGAGATTTATTTTTTTATTTAGACACAGATGGGATCCTGAGATTTATTTTTTTTATCCTGAGTGCCAAGTTGATAAAATTGCTAAACCTCTCAGCAAGCGATTGCGGATCTGAGGAAACAGAACTCCGAGTTCTGCGCCTTGTGGGGACACAAGAACTACTCAGACTTTCTTCCAAAGTCAACTATACCAGAGATATCTAACAAATGATTCATAATTGGATTCATTAATTCAGGATCTATTCTTAGCCCACCTAACCAAATGTTTGCCGTTGTCATAGAGGTTTTCCCTCCAGGAGAGAGCAGGGCACGACCAGATAAGGTGGGGGTGTCTCCTGGGGATGTCTGGGGTCCTCTGGGTCCCCTTCTCCTCGGGGGGCAGAGAAGGGCACAGCTGCCAGTGCCAGGACCGGGACAGGGACACTGCCGGCCTCGGGGACGGGGACCGCAGCAGACACACACAAAACCCGCGATCCGAGCGTTCCAGGCGGCCCAAACTCAGCCAAGACCTCTGGAGGGAAACACGTGCTGCCCTGAACACAAAACCCTTTCCGGAGGCCAGGACCCGGCCCAGAGGAGAGCCCGGGGTTTGTTGAGCCCGGCCCAGAGGAGAGCCCGGGGTTTGTTGAGCCCGGCCCAGAGGAGAGCCCGGGGTTTGTTGAGCCCGGCTCAGAGGAGAGCCCGGGGTTTGTTGAGCCCGGCCCAGAGGAGAGCCCGGGGTTTGTTGAGCCCGGCTCAGAGGAGAGCCCGGGGTTTGTTGAGCCCGGCCCAGAGGAGAGCCCGGGGTTTGTTGAGCCCGGCCCAGAGGAGAGCCCGGGGTTTGTTGAGCCCGGCCCAGAGGAGAGCCCGGGGTTTGTTGAGCCCGGCCCAGAGGAGAGCCCGGGGTTTGTTGAGCCCGGCCCAGAGGAGAGCCCGGGGTTTGTTGAGCCCGGCTCAGAGGAGAGCCCGGGGTTTGTTGAGCCCGGCCCAGAGGCAGGGAGCATCCCAGGGATACCAAACCCTTTCCAGTGGCCAGGACCCGGCCCAGAGGAGAGCCCGGGGTTTGTTGAGCCCGGCTCAGAGGCAGGGAGCATCCCAGGGAGGATGGCCCCCCAGCCCACAGCCCAAACCCGCCCTGGGGGCTCCAGCCGAGGCAGGAGGGATTTCCCGGTGTGTTCCTCCGCCCAGGGACCCGCGTTTTGGGAAATGCAGCTCCTGTTCCTGCTTAGGAGCAAAGGCGCAGCAAAGGCAACGGATCAGGCTGAGCGTCTCCCGTAACAGACCCGGCCTCTCCCCATGGCTGTTCCACTCCAGAGCGATTCCATGTGGTTAAACCCGAGAAGCGCAAAGCGACACCGGACGGGCAGAGCAGTAAAGCTGTACTCGCACACCCCCGTGAGGCCCGAGGGTAAACTATTTATATAAACAGAGGAATTCTGCAGTTACACACACAAACCCTTGTGAGCTCTGAGGGGTTTTGGCATTGGAAACAGATGAGAAATCCTTAATCTGCTCTGTGGCTGATTTAAACCCAAGTGTGAGGGTGGGAGGGGGGAGAGGACTTGGAGGAATGCCCGAGCGCTGCAAAGTGTACGAGCTGGCACAGCCAACTGAAATCAAAAATGCTGAACATCGGGGGGGAAAATAAAATAGTCTGTGTGGAGGTTCGATTCAGAAACCTGCACTCAAGGAACGTGTAAATAGGAATGCTCCACATATCCAGCAGGAGCCATTTCTCTCCAGATGTGTTTCTGTTCGGAACATTCAGCAGCGGGGCACTGAGCTCACAGTGACTGGGACAGTCTGAAACTTTGGGCTGCTACATCTTTAATGCAGAGCTGACGTTCAAACATGGGCTCAGTTTCTTCGGGGCTACTAAGGAAATTAAAAAGAAAAAACTGGGAAAAAAAATGTTTAAGTACACTGTCATCGACTGTAAATAGAGCGTTCCTTACCTGGGTGTTTGGGAAGCTGGGAATAGTTTCCGTACACCTGCACATAAAACATTACAGAGTGAGACACGGTGAGGCAAAACTTGCCGAGAGGAGTCCAAGCACATCTCGATACTGAGCAGATTCAGAACATTACCTGGTATTTGTGCTGAAACAAAATCAGCAGAGAACAATGGCAACAGAGCAGAGATAACAGTCTCTCCATGGTCTATTTCAGGTTAAAAGCACAGCTGAAATCAAATTCCTGTAAGATCTCAATCATAACTTTTCCATTGCGACTTCTGGTACTTTAAAGTCCACTCCTTCAGTGATGGCAAAACATCCTCCCAGACCCTCCAAGCGGCGTTTTCTTGCTTCACCCTTCGATATCTTCATTTAACTCCCAATAAATTACCGCGGCCGGAGGGAGATTCACAGCAACGTGCTCCAAATCCCGCAAGTTTTGCTGCTCCGCGGGAAGAATTCCCTTCTGTTCTGGCCTGTGGCGAGAAAAGCTCCTGTTTGCAACTTTCCCCCGCGGTTCTTTCCCTGCGATTCCTCTGTCAGAGGGCTGGAGGCAGCTGGAGCTGTGCTGGCAGCGAAGGGCGCTCCCTGAGAGCCCCGCGGGCAGAAAGCCCCCCGTGCCCTCCGAAATTCGCGGGGCTGGGCTATGCTGGCATGAGGCAGAAGAACCAAAAGGAGCCGCGAAGTCCAGCTCGTCCAGTGGTTCAGTTTGTATCTCCAGCTCAGAGCCCTGTGGGAGGAGGAGCTGATGTCACGGCTCTGCCCAGCTCTGTCCCGCTCCGGGCTCTCCTTATTTCTCTTTATTTCCCTTTATTTCCCTTTATTTCTCTTTATTTTTGTTTATTTCTGTTTGTTTATTTCTGTTTATAGTTCTCTTTATTTCTGGTTTTGTTTTTCTGGGGTTTTTGTTTTCTGTTTATTTCTGTATATTTCTGTTAATCTCTGTTTATTTATTTCTGTTTATTATTCCTGTCTCTGTCCATTCCCACCCCGCGCGGGTCCCGGAGCAGGCGGGCGGTGGGAGCGGTGCCGGGGGCGGCAGGAGGGGACAGCGGGGCCCCAAACCCGCCCCGGGGGTCGCAAACACACAGGCTGGGGTTTGGGGGTGTTTGGGGATGTCTGTTTGGTGGTGTTTGTTTGTTTGGGGGTGTTTGTCCCTTTGGGGGGTGTCACTTTGTTTGGGGGGTGTTTGTTTGTTTGCGGCTGTTTGTGTGTTTCGGGGTGTGTTTGTTTGGGGGGATGTTTGTTGTGTGGGGATTTGTTTGGGGGTGTTTGCGTTTGTCTGTTTGGTGGTGTTTGTCTGTTTGGTGGTGTTTGTTTGTTTGGGGGTGTTTGTCCCTTTGGGGGGTGTCACTTTGTTTGGTGGTGTTTGTTTGTTTGCGGCTGTTTGTGTGTTTCGGGGTGTGTTTGTTTGGGGGGATGTTTGTTGTGTGGGGATTTGTTTGGGGGTGTTTGCGTTTGTCTGTTTGGTGGTGTTTGTTTGGGGGTGTTTGTCCCTTTGGGGGTTGTCTCTTTGTTTGGGGGGTGTTTGTTTGGGGGGGTGTGTGTGTTTGGGGGTGTGTGTTTGTTTGGCAGTGTCTGGGGATGTTTGGGGTCTTTGTTTAGCGGTGTCTGTTTGTGTCTGTCTGGGGGTGTTTGTGTGTGCGTGTGTTTGTTTGGGGGTGTCTGTTTTTCGGGGCGTGTTTATTTGGGGGTGTTTGTGTGTGTTTGTCCGTGTGTGTGTGTTTGCCCACAGCTCAAACATCTCCGAGCAATGAGAGAAACTCCAAGGAAAGCTGCCATCTGTCTCCCCAAACAGCTCAGGTGGTTCTGCCCCAAGGAAACTCCAAAAACTCGGATTTAAATCCCGTGGCGCTCCGGGGGTTGGGTTTGCTCCATCGCACCCAGCGGGGAAACTGAGGCATCACCGTGTCCCCGGGCCCCTCACAGCCCCACACATCCAGGGAGAAACTTCTGCACTTGCCACTTCACTTGTTCTAATAAGAAATGATTACATGTGACCAGTTTTATAAGAGTCTCCCAATTACATTCTCTGACACAAATGTTAACCAGCATTTTACACGTAAAAGGAATACAGCAGCTAGAACTGGCTGATATTCTTCATTTGATCTGCTCTTCTGCAGTAAAATCTTCTTTTCAGTTCTCTCTTTGTTCTTTATTTTCGGCCAAAGAAGCTGAAAGAGTAATATTTTAAACAAAGTTTGATTAGCTTTCCACCCCTGTTTATTTCTTCCCTGCATTTCCCTGTCAACCCCGTCTTCATCCTCACACGAGCAATTAAAGGTGATGAAGGCAATACCAGAGACTGTAGATCAGAACCAGGACATGCTAATATCTCAACAAAAAAATCAGTATTGAAATAAAATGTGAGTTTGGTTTGTAATCCTGGTTTAGGACCCACCAAAGAAGAATTCTGAATTTTTGAATTTCAGTTCCTACACAAGTGTGGTGAGAACCAGCCTGGCTCTTGCTCATTTCCCTCCAGCTTTTTTGAGACTTCCTCCCTCATTACTGGTAGCCGCAACCTCCTCAATATCCCAGAGGAAGAGGAGGAATTCTGTGTAAACCCTGCAAATTCTGCATCACGTAGTGACAAGTGGAGCTGTTCTTAGAACTGATAAAGAGCCGCAGCTAAAAATCCTGAGGAAAACCCAAAATGTATGAAGAGAGAGACAGGAATTTGAGATATTTGCCAAGAGGGGCCTGTCAAGGGAAAGAGTATGCTTACCAAAACAGTTGTGAGGGTCCAAGCAAACAAGTTCAGTGCCAGAAATTTCTGTGGAAGCAGCAAATTGCAAGCAGGCACTGGAGATAGTTTGCAGAGACAAATTCTGGATTTATTCCGGTGATGCTCTGGAAACACGACCTGGAAAAAGGCACAGTGCTCCCAGCACAGCCCAGAGGGGGCACAGAGGGCTGCAGGGCTGGGGACAGCGCTGGGACAGCACAGGTGAGGGGGACACAGCAGGTGACAGTGACCCAGCACAGGTGAGGGGGACCCAGCACAGGTGAGGGGGACACAGCACAGGTCAATGTGACCCAGCACAGGTGAGGGGGACCCAGCACAGGTGAGGGGGACCCAGCACAGGTCAATGTGACCCAGCACAGGTGAGGGGGACACAGCACAGGTCAATGTGCCCCAGCACAGGTGAGGGGGACCCAGCACAGGTGAGGGGGACACAGCACAGGTCAATGTGACCCAGCACAGGTGATGGGGACACAGCACAGGTGATGGGGACACAGCACAGGTGTGGGGGACCCAGCACAGGTGAGGGGGACCCAGCACAGGTGTGGGGGACACAGCAGGTGACAGTGACCCAGCACAAGTGTGGGGGACCCAGCACAGGTCAGTGTGACCCAGCAGGTGACAGTGACCCAGCAGGTGACAATCAGTGCACAGCCCTGCTCACCTGCTGCTGGTTCAGGGTGGGAAGGGGACTGAAACACAAACCCAGCCAAGGCCGCAGGTGATATTCACTGGGACAGGACAAATAACGCCAGGCCGGGAACGTTTGCAGCTGACAACTGAACACATCAGAGGGACAATCACCGAGAGAACGTGTGGCCCTGCACAAGACGAACCATTTGTAACGCAGTTTTCTCCCCTTGTTTTCACTGGAATCCCCAATTTACCGCGTGAGAGCTGGTGCGTAACTGGGACTGAAATATTCCAGCAAACATCTTAGAAAGGAGTTATTTTAATAATCAACAGGTTTTGTAAAACTCCTTTCCCATCACGGTCTCTCCTGACGCATCAATAAACATTCTGGATTCAAACGCCGCTCTGGCCGAGGTGTCCCTGCCAGTGACAGGAATTGTTAACAGATGATTACAGCTGATGCACCAACCCTCACCCACTCGCATTGCACTGTGAGCTCCCCCGCTAATGGACAGCCCCGCTGAGCACTCGTGGAAGGGATTTTATTTAATTCGCTCACACAAATCACCCCGCAGCTGTGTAAACTCATTCATCTGTCCTTTGCCCCGGGGAGCTGCTCAGATGTGCAGAGGTGCAATTTGGTCCGATTTGCACTTTGGAAAATCGTTTGCCAGCTGCATCACCTTCAAAGAGACTGAAGAACGTTTCCTTCTCTTTTTCCTCCGCGTGTCACAATCAAAGCACGGTGATGGGCGACGCTAATTGGCCAATTACGGGAGATCCACTTGAGGTACAACAACACTGGAGCCCCCTGGCTCCGGCGGGAAGCAGAAAAATACAAACCCCACTTAAAGCCAGAAGACCTTTGCTTTCAAAAAGGGGCAAAAATCCATCATTCCCAATGTCATCATACGAATCTGAATTGGTGCAGTGGATGGGGATGAGTCAGGAAAGGCCGAGCTGTGCTTTTCCTTGAGGTTTCCAGCACACAAGTTCTGTTCTCCTGAGGGAAGTGCTGAAAAAACCCTTAGAGGCAGCAGGAAACGGGTCTCACTTGCACAACACCCTCTGAAATACCCTAAATACCCTCTGAACGCCCACAACAGCCTCAAAAACACCCTAAATACCCTCTGAATACCCAAAACAGCCTCCAAAATACCCTCTGAACACCCACAATACCCTCTGAAACACCCTAAACACCCTCTGAATACCCAAAACAGCCTCCAAAATACCCTCTGAACACCCACAATACCCTCTGAAACACCCTAAACACCCTCTGAATACCCTCCAAAATTCCCTGACAGAGGGCATGGAAAGGCCCAGCTGCACTCCCCAGGAGGGATCAGGTAATTAAGGATGTTTGGAACAAGTAATTAACGATATTTTGGTCCCATTCCTCAGCCAGGAAACAGCTCAGGGGAGCATCCCATGAAATCTCCTTTCACCGGGAAGGACAAAGGGAACAGCTCAGCCCGGGGAGAGAAAACAAACACAGAGCCTGGAGTTCATCCAACGAGGCCAACGCTATCATGGAAAAATATTTTTCTAATTAAGGATATGAGAAGTTGCTGGTTGATGCCAGAAAACAAAATACATGGTTTTGGCAATAAAATTTAGGCCTAATCAAGTGAAAATACGTTTATTGTGCAACATATGTAATATTAAGCTGATTTAATATATTTATATATAGATATTCCTTCTGAAAACATTCAGACACTGCTGATTCAAAGACCAATTAGGCAGGTAGATAAAACCATACCGTAAATTTTACATTTAAAGTCCCCCTAAATGAGGTCCCAGTGCCTAACTGATGGTTATTGGATCAGCTCTTTTATTGCCCGTTTTCTGCTCACTGGACGTTTTCTGCATCTTGGCAGAAACATCTCACCCCATGCAATGAAGGAAACATCAGATTTTTGCGAAGCAGTTTAGGATTTTGTGCCAATCCCAACGATTTAATTTAATCAAATCTTTGATTATCTGAGCCTTAATGTCAAGCTGACGTGAAATTGGATAACTGTACAAATAAAATGTTTTACAAATCCTTTTTTTATGTGATTAAACCAAATCCTTTTTTTGCCAGAAGCCAGTGTCTGTAACTGGGTATGTTTTGGGATCAATCAGGTAGTCAGAGCTCCTTAATTACACAAATATTAAAATAATATTTATAATATTGCAGGATAATGATGAGTAATCCCTAAACCATGATAAATGTTGCCTCTAAGGATTTGTGCCAGCTTTTCTCTCCCAGTTTCACAGGTTCGCCTCTTCCTCTCTGGGGTAAAAGCAGCTCCACGGAGGTTTCTGTGAGTGCCTCGAGAGAAGTTCACCAGCACACCAGGAGAAGGCAGCAGGCACTGAAATTACTCCTCAACAGGAACATCTGAGGTTCCTACAGACATTTATCCCAAAAACTCCTCATTTTATGGGCAATGACTCCTGAACAGGAACATCTGAGGTTCCTACAGACATTTATCCTAAAAACTCCTCATCTTATGGTCAGTGATGAACATCTGAGGTTCCTACAGACATTTCCCCTAAAGACTCCTCATCCTCTGGGCACTGACAGGTTCTGGCCTTTGGGGTTTCCTATTTCAGCTCGAAGTGGCCAAAGCAGTGAGAGGTGGGGACAGGACCCAGAGCTGGCTGAGGAGTTGGCAGCAGCTCCCAAATCTACACCCTGATTAAAACCTGAAGGGTCACCAAATCTGAAATGCAGCTCATTAACTAATTCAAAGGCCTGAAAACTGAATTCCAGAGCGAGTCAGATAATTTCAGGAGCTGAGTCCTGTCTCTGGGGCAGCACAAAACCCAAACCCAGCTGAGATTCTCCTCCACGACCTCCCTTACGCCCTGTTGCTGCTTTATAATCTGAATAATCAGTCACATCTGGCAGCTGGAAGAGCCATCCCAGAGATCCCAAAATCACAAGACACACCCTGGAATCGTGGAACTGCCTGAGAACATATTGTCAAAACAATAAATGAAATTTAAAAAATTCCCATTTTTATCTGCCACTGTTCTTAATGTACACTGCAGGAAAGTAAACTGGAATAAAATCAGCCATTCAAAATGTGATTTTGACTATGAAAATGGATAGGATATGGAGATCAAAGAAATCCCTCTTTCTTTTTCTAGAGGATTTGTCAATCTCTCAGTGATTTTCACAGGCTCCTTAAAGAAATGTCGTTTTCAGATGTCATTGCAGCTAAAGACGATGGATGCAACCTGATTCACATCCCTTTTAATTAGCCAGAAACTGATTTTTGAAGAGCTGAAGCGTTTCCCTTTTGGGCTCTAAGACTTTCTCAGCATATGCAAAGTCAGCTGGGATGAAGAGCAGGAGGTGGGGACACCAAGGAACACCCAGCAGATCAATCTGTGGGGTTAAACACGGGATAAACAGCTCAGCAGCCAGGCCAGCACCTGTGCAAATGGCATTACAAAGCTCAGCGTGTCACATTTGCCACAGCCGGGGATACGTGCCGTGGATTTACGAGTAGGGTTGGGGTTTTTTCCTCAGAGAGAGAGAGCAAAACCATTAATCCTGAGCCGGTGGTGAACCACAAGGAGCCGCTCTCCACTCCACAGCTGGCAATTAAAACAGAAATAAGCCTGGGAAGAGTGATTGACCAAAGCAGACAGCGCTGTGTTCTCCAGAGTGAAATATCTGCTGGATTCTTTGCTGTGCTGTGCTGAGGCTGCAGGGCCAGAGCCCTGCCAGGAGGGGCTGCACCCCCAAAACTGGCAAAACTCAGCTGGAAGGGTCCCAAACCGGCACAGGAAAATGCCTGTCCCGGGCTGAAAGCCTTAAAAACTGCACCACAGAATATCCCACGTGCCTAAATCGTATTTATCTCTCACCTGTCACTCAGGTCCCCTCTGTTTTTCACAGAGGAAAGCACCACAGAGCTGCTCCTCCACCAGCCCAGCCCCAGAGCTGGGGCTCTGAGAGCTCTTCCTGCCCTGTCTGTAACGTTCCTCGCCACATTTCTGCTTTGTAGCGTTACCTGATCAGCATTTAATGGATGATTTTATTTTTTATCCCCAGGTGAAGCCATAGCTCGGTTCAGTGTCAGTTATCAATGTGTTGGCTGTTTTCATGTAATGAGCTCGGATCTTAACAGTTCTTCAACATAAATTTGATGAACCGTGGGAAAGATGGTGGTGGTGCCTGGGCTTTCTGTGCTGTGTTAGGGTGAAGAACTCCACCTGCAGTGCTCGGTCTGGGCGCGTTTCACGCTTCTGGAGGATTTCACCCGTGAAAGTGGAAAAATGGATGGGAAATGCATGGGAAATGGAGGGGAAATGGAGGGGAAATGGATGGGAAATGGAGGGGAAATGGAGGGGAAATGGAGGGGAAATGGAGGGGAAATGGAGGGGAAATGGATGAGAAATGGATGGGAAATCGATGGGAAGTGGATGGGAAATGGATGGGAAGTAGATGGGAAATGGGTGAGAAATGGATGGGAAATGGATGAGAAATGGATAGGACATGGATGAGAAATGGATGGGAAGTGGATGGGAAATGGGTGGGAAATGGATGGGAAATGGATGAGAAATGGATAGGACATGGATGAGGAATGGATGGGAAATCGACGGGAAATCCATTTACGGAGCGGACGGCACCGCGCGGGTGGCTGCCGCCACCGTGTGGCCAAAATGGGAATTGCAACGGGGTCCGGGCAGGGGCGCGGAACCGGCCGGGATCGCCCCAAAATCGCTCCAAAATCGCTCCAAAATCACCCCGTCCATTCAGATCATCCCGTCTTCTGCAGAAGGAGCTCATTCCAGCCTGGAACCGGCCCGGGATCGCCCCAAAATCTCCCCAAATCATCACCCCGTCCGCTCAGATCATCCCATCTCAGCAGGACCCCGCGGTCTGTTGTCTGACAGGGCTCCTGTCTGGGACAGCATAGAGACATCCCCCGACAGCAAATCCCCGCTGTGTGCCCAGCCCGGTCACTGCCAGGGACAGCCAGGAGTGACAGCAGTGTCACAGCTCCTCATCCCCGCTGCGTGCCCAGCCCGGCCACCCCCAGGAGTGACAGCAGTGTCACAGCCCCTGCAGGGGATGCTCACACAGCAGCCCGGGCTGGGAAAAGCCAAACGTTCAGCTCAGTGCAGAGCCCAACACACACACAGAGCCAGGCTATAAATTAACTCTCCCTGCTGAGAAGAGGGAGCAAAGCCATTTAAACACCTCAGGTACCTGTAAGACATTGATACCACTCCTGGCCGAAGAGGAACAGAAAAGTTTTGGCAAAACTCAGGTGAGGAAGGGACCAGAACTGCCAGCGCAGGCAAAGGACTGGCTACAAACAGACCCTGCACTTGTTTCAGGAAGGTGAGGGCAGAGGTTTATCCCAGAGACTCAGACTGTAACAGCAGCTCCACAAACACATTTCTGCAGGGCAAAGACAAATTCTGGTGTGTTTTAACCTGTAGGTACAGCAGACAGTAGGCACAGAGATTCCCAGGGCTGCAGACAAGTGCTACCCTCTGTTTCTAAAGAGAAAAAAACATTCTCTCTTGAAATCCTGAGATGCGAGGGCAACCCCAGCACTCCTGAGCCTTTAACTCTCCGCGCAGCCAAGGCCCAGCAGGCAGCACGTTTCCTCTGCCAGGCTCCTGCCTGGGCTTTACCTGCTCTGCACATTCTCCACCTGCTTTGGTGACAGAGCTCTGAGGGCCCAGACACAGCTCCAGCTTTGTCCTGGAACAGGAGCGGGGACTGACCCAGCCCCTGGTGCTGCTGAGGGCCCTGTGAGCAGGGGCTGCTGTCCCCTGGCAGCTCAGCCTGAGCCCAGAGCTGTGGGGAACCTCCCCAGGTGTGCAGGACACGGAACCCCGGCACAGGGAACTCCCCAGGCGTGCAGGACACGGAACCCCGGCACAGGGAACTCCCCAGGCGTGCAGGACACGGAACCCCGGCACAGGGAACTCCCCAGGTGTGCAGGACACGGAACCCCGGCACAGGGAACGCCCCAGGCGTGCAGGACACGGGACTCCGGCACAGGGAACTCCCCAGGTGTGCAGGACACGGAACCCCGGCACAGGGAACTCCCCAGGTGTGCAGGACACGGAACCCCGGCACAGGGCACTCCCCAGGTGTGCAGGACACGGAACCCCGGCACAGGGAACTCCCCAGGTGTGCAGGACACAGAACTCCGGCACAGGGAACTCCCCAGGCGTGCAGGACACGGGACTCCGGCACAGGGAACTCCCCAGGCGTGCAGGACACGGAACCCCGGCACAGGGAACGCCCCAGGTGTGCAGGACACGGAACCCCGACACAGGGAACTCCCCATGTGTGCAGGACATGGAACCCCAGCACAGGGAACTCCCCAGACGTGCAGGACACGGAACCCCGGCACAGGGAACGCCCCAGGCGTGCAGGACATGGAACCCCGGCACAGGGAACTCCCCAGGCGTGCAGGACACGGAACCCCGGCACAGGGAACTCCCCAGGCGTGCAGGACACGGAACCCCGGCACAGGGAACTCCCCAGGCGTGCAGGACACGGGACTCCGGCACAGGGAACTCCCCAGGCGTGCAGGACACGGAACCCCGGCACAGGGAACTCCCCAGGCGTGCAGGACACGGAACCCCGGCACAGGGAACTCCCCAGGCGTGCAGGACACGGAACCCCGGCACAGGGAACTCCCCAGGCGTGCAGGACACGGAACCCCGGCACAGGGAACTCCCCAGGCGTGCAGGACACGGAACCCCGGCACAGGGAACTCCCCAGGTGTGCAGGACACGGAACCCCGGCACAGGGAACTCCCCATGTGTGCAGGACACGGAACCCCGGCACAGGGAACTCCCCAGGTGTGCAGGACACGGAACCCCGGCACAGGGAACTCCCCATGTGTGCAGGACACGGAACCCCGACACAGGGAACTCCCCAGGTGTGCAGGACACGGAACCCCGGCACAGGGAACTCCCCAGGCGTGCAGGACACGGAACCCCGGCACAGGGAACGCCCCAGGTGTGCAGGACACGGAACCCCGGCACAGGGAACTCCCCAGATGTGCAGGACACAGAATCCTTGGGCACCTGGGCCAGGGGAGGATTCCTGTCTCCATTCAGGCCTGGCACTGGTGACTGCAGGACAGACACTGAAGACAACTTCAATTCTCCTCTTTACTCCACTAAATAGGTTTTGTTTTCTCTAAACCCAACTAGTGAAAACTTCCTTGGAATGGTTACAGATAAGGAACTTGAGCACTCTGTATGTGCATTTAAGGCTACCTGCATTATTTAAAATCAAGTATTAACAAGGACTAAACAAATGCTGCCAGTGGGCCTTACTCCACTCCCAACAGAAGGCAAAGTGAGGAGCCTCCTTGACAGCAGGGGGAGTATTCCTCTCTGTCCAGAGCTGGACTTTTTTGGACTTGGGGGATGCACTGAAGATCACAGAGCAAAGCTCCCAACAGTCAGAGCAGACCCCGAGCAGCGTTTCCCTCTGCAGGAGCCACAGCGGGGCCAGGGCCCGGGGTAAAGGTGACACCAGTGACAGCCTATGGGACCACACAGACCCCTCCAGTGCTGCTGCCTTCTCCCTCAGCGTGGCCACACTGCAGAGCGACACAAGTTCTCCAATCCGTGTTCCTGAGCAGTCGTTTCCAGAAGTGAGAGCTTGAAGACACAAAAGCTACCAAACACCACACCCAGCAAAGCAGCAGCAGCCAAGGCAAGGATTAACCATGACCTGCACAGGAATTAGTGACACTACAGGCAAAAGCCCACAACAGAAGTTAGAGCAGGATTAGGCAGCAAGGAGAGCCAATGAAACATTAACTGGGAGTTTGTCCCCTTACAAACACCAAGTGTTCAACATTCCTCAGTTTCATCCAGGAGCTTCAAGTCTTAAACACACAGCTCAGCTTCTGAGTAGCCAAAAAAACCCCCCAACCCCCCAAGAATTCCCAAACTGAACTAACCTAAAATCTACTCCTTTACAGAATATTGCACAAGAATCATAGTCCAGTGTTTGTTACCGGGCAGCAGAAGTTGAAGTAATTTATGTACACAAACATGCAAGTTAAAAGCAATAAATGAAATGCTCCACTTTATTAAGAAACCAAAAATACAAAACTGAAGAGTTCAAGACTTCATGTACTCAAACACTACTGAAAAAAAAAATCCTAAACTTAAGTTTTGCTTACTAGCAGTACTAATATTGACCAAGATTCATCTCTACAAGGTAGTGTTAAAAGTTGACATTTTCCACCATTTGTGCTGTAATAAGCCAGTTTCAAATTAAAAACTTGGTGCAGTTACAGTTAAGTCTAGAAGATGTTTAGGTCACTGTGGCTTCAGTTAATAGACCACTGGGTAGGCAGGAGCGTTTCAGCTCAAACCAGGGCTGTTTTCTGCTCAGTGAATTTGAGGATGCTCAGGACTGTTTAAGCAGCTATAGCTCTACTGCTGTTCCATGCAAAGACACAGCTGAAGTCAGCTCACAGGCCTGGCTGCCATTTGCTTCTGGCTGCTAAAAGCACAGAGCTGAAGGGACCTGTGGAACAGTGAGGGGCTGGAACTGCAGCTGTGCAGGCAGAACTGCAGCACCAACACTCCCTGCAGCGCTGGGCACCGCTGGGGCTCTGCCTGCCAGTTCAGCTTCACGGGCCTCAGTTCTGGGCGCCAACAAAAAAGCAAAGGTTAACTGTTAGCTCTGAATTAGCAAGAGGAGCATAATATGAGAAGCAGGAAGGAAAACAGAATGAGAAATGCAGTAGTAGACAATCAAGTATTACCCTCAACTGAAGAACAGAAGACACTTTGAACAGTTTTCCTAACAATGCATGGAAGTTCACTTGCTTGGAGATACTTGAAATACAACTTTATTACCTAAACAAAAGAATGGGAATGACAGAAACAAGATTTTCCACTTAACACTCTGATGTGACTGCAGCAGTCTTACATTTGAAACTCAAAAGGGGAAGTAATTGCAGTCCAAAAAACAGCTAAATATGCAGGTCCAAAATATGAAGGTTTTTTGTTTTGGTTTTTTTTTTTTCATTTTGTTTTGTTTGTTTTTTTTTTTTAAACTGCCACATTCACTCCGAAGCCCATTCATCTCTTTCAGCATCCCAAAGATTAAGCACATGTTCTGTTCAGCTAGATAATAAAGTGGCAAACACGCTGCACCACTGACATCACAGGACAGTTGCCTATAAAACTAGACTTCTGACGCTGGGCTCCAGCTTCATCCCTCACAGGTCATCATCCTCATCTGGCAGTGCAGTGGTCTGAGCAATCTGCAACAAAGAAGTGACACTTCAGAACGGTTCTCTGTGCCCTGGGGGTGACACCAGGCACTTGTCTCCCCCGTGCCACTGACCTGTAAGTCCTGCTCGTACTGTGCTGCCAGTGCTGGGTCCATGACAACTTCAGGAGGTGCGAGGGCAGGCATGGCAACAAACTCCAGGTTGGGGTCTCCAATGAGCTTCCTAGCAAGCCACAGGAAAGGCTTCTCAAAGTTGTAGTTACTCTTAGCTGAAATGTCGTAATACTGGAAGAAGTACACGTTGGACATTAGTTAAAAGACCCTCCAGTGTTTAGGGCATATCAACACAGAATCAACTCTTTCACCTTCCTTTTTTTTTTTTTTTTTGACTGCATGGCTTTTGTTTGCATATTCCCAAGCAGTTATGATTTAAGTGTCTAAAAACAAACAGTTTCAGGCAGAACCTGTGAAGTGCAAGGTTATGAAATCTCACCAAGGACAAAACTCTGAGGAGGCAACAGTGCCTGTATCCTTCTCCTGTGATTTACTGTAGCCCCAACCCAGCCATGGGATGAGGCCCTGAGCAGGTAAAGCCAAAGGCACACAGGTCCTTTTAGAACTCAGCACGGCCTCTGCTCCAGGGCAGTGATGATCACCTGAACGTCACCACTTCCCCTGCCCTGAGTTTTGGTTTGAAGGGCCAGCAGATGTGAGGCAGCCTGCAACAACAGGCGCAGGGCACCCAGCTGCACTCTGCACACCCAACCAGCTGGCCTCCTCCTGACTCACCTGGAGATTCTTCTTCCTATGGAACACAATGGATTTTGCCTTGACTTTTCTGTCCTTAATATCCACTTTGTTGCCACACAACACTATAGGGATATTTTCACATACTCGTACCAGATCTCTATGCCAGTTAGGTACATTCTTGTAGGTAACTCTTGATGTTACATCAAACATGATGATGGCACACTGAGCTGCAAGAGAGGGAAAGTCAACTTACACCAGGAGTAACTCAAGTGGCACCTGCTTGCAACACGGGGTAGAGGAACCCAGAGATATCCCACACGAGGGCTAAACACCTGCATTAACCTTTCCCCCCTCAGCATCACTGAGAGCTCCCATTCTGTTCAGACCCTGGCCCGTGGCTCTGTCACCTCCCATCTGTGCTGCCCTGTGCCACACCAGCTGCTTTTACTAATTCAGCTGCATCACTGAGGAACACGGTGTTGCACCATTTGAGAATACAGAAGCCAGCTTGGATTTGCCCAGATATCTGGCAGAATCAGTTAAAACCTATTTAACTCATCGCAGACACACTAGAGGCTCTGAGGTAGGTGAGAGCCTGTGGTCCACACCTCAGGATGCCCTTCCCCAGAGCACCTTCTCAAGGAACTCAGGACCACTTTATAAAAATAAGATATATTAAAGATAAGCAGGTGAGTGAAGTAGCACAGGACAAGCAGCAGTAAGGAACAGTATCTGCACTTTTTCAGAAAGACAAAGGCTCTGGCATGGAGGTGTCCAGCTTCCTCTCACTGTTGAGAATTTAAAGTTTCCATGTTCCAAGCCCTTGCCTGAGCACAGCAAGACAGACAAAAATGTCACTTACTGAAGCACATGTTTTCCCCCCTTAACCACCAAATACCATCAGTAATATCTGTCCTTAAAGGTGCCCCAGCTCCATCACTACCATCCTGAAACACAAATTATCATGTTCCCACATTGGCACACACTGTCTGGCACGGGACATTCTCCTCTCTACAGAAGGAGTTTGGAGACTCTGATGGCAGCTCATCACTGCAGCCACACTGGCAGCTCCCAGCACGGCAGAACGAAGGGCTGAGCTCCAGGAGATCCAGAACTGCCCCCCACAGATCTTACCTTGGATGTAGTAGCCATCACGCAGGCCACCAAACTTCTCCTGGCCAGCTGTGTCCCAGACATTAAATTTAATAGGGCCTCTGTTAGTATGGAACACCAGAGGATGGACTTCAACACCAAGTGTTGCTGGGGAAATAACAAAAAGCAGTGCATTTAGAACTCAGGGATAGTACTTCCATTTGTGAGACACTGGGGCTCAAATGTTTCCTCAGACATACCTACATACTTCTTTTCAAATTCACCAGTCAAGTGACGCTTTACAAATGTTGTTTTGCCAGTGCCACCATCACCAACCAGGACAAGCTGAAGACAGAGAAAGGAGAAGAGGCAGGTCAATGCATTTGGAGGCATTCATCAGTCATTCCAGCACAAACACAATTTATCCCTACAGGGTGCCATAAACACAGGACAGACTCCCCACAAAGCAGCCCCCTGTGCTGGGAACCCATTTGTTAAGACCATGCATCACACTCGGTCTGATCCAGTCCTTGTAGGTAAAACCTGCACTGCTCTGTGAATATGGTTCTACTAAACCACTACAAGGGGCTGAATGAAGAATGTTTAGGGCTTTCAACCTGAACAGGACCAGATTAGGAAAGAAAACGATCAAGACTTCTACTGGAGAAACCCATTGTTACCTCACACTTTAAGAGCCCAACAAAACCAAAACCCCACCAACATTTGCACCATGAACTGGAATACACTAGCCAAGCGCTGCAGGAAACACAAGTAACAACCTTCAAGACGCAGTCTTCAGGACTTCTGGCTGCTAAGATAACAAAAAACACCACCAACCCACCAGCCACACGAAACACTAGAAAATTCTCCTCTGGAACATTTGAACAATTAGCACATAACAGAGAGCAGGCCACTCTAATTCACTCCGAGCACCTTTTACAGTGCACTCCACTTCCTAAATTTAAAAATCACTCTGCAGCAAAGATCCATTAAAATTTATCAGACTAAACTGCAAATAGAACAGACTGACACAGTTTAACAGACTCTTTTTGTGTAAGCTGTAGGCAACACTACAACAAATGGCCCCATTTATTGGGGCCAGCGCTTCGAAACCAAACCCACCATCCACGTCGGCACGCGGGAGTCGCCGGTGCTGCTTTTCCAGGGAAAGGAAAAAAAAGGAAAAAAATCAAATCCCAAACGCAAAGCGCGAAGCCCGTCCTTACCTTAAACTGCACTTGCGGCTCTCCTTGGGCGGCCATGCTGTGTCTGCGGGGGAAATGGCAGCGTGTGAGCGCGGCCCGCGCGGGCCGGGGAGCGGCGCCGCCGGAAGGGCCGGGGCCTCCCGCCCGCGTGCGGCGGCACGGCGCGCGCTAATGGCGGCGGCGCCTCCGCCCGGCCCCGGGCCCGGCCCGCCGGGCCCCGCCGCGCCCCGCGGCCTCCCGAGGGCGGCCGAGCCGCGGCCGGCCCCGGCTCCCCTCCGCATCCGCCCGGAGCGCTCGCAGCCCGGCGGAGCCCGCCGCTCAATGGGAGCCGCGGCCCGATGGGGAGAGGCGGCGGCGAGCCCCGCGGGGCTGCCGAGCGCGGCCCGCCCGGCCGGGCCTCCCCGCGCACCGGGCCATTAACCACCATGACTGAGCAGCGCCGCCTGCCCCCGGCCCGGCCCGGCCCGCGGGAGCCCCGCCGGCCGCCCCGCACGGCCCGCCCGCCCTTCCATCGCGGCCCGAGCGGCGCACGGCCCCGGCCCTTCCCCCGCCCCGCTCCCGGGGCCGAAACCCCGCCACGCGCCTCGGCTCCCGCAGCCGCAACGCTCCCTCAGGGCAGCCTCCCCGCCGCCCGGCCCGGCCCGGCCCGGCCCGGCCGCGAGCTAACGGCGACCGCCGCCGGTGGCGCTTTGCGGGGCGGGCGCGGCACGGCGGCGGCGGGGAGCGGGCCCGGGCCGGTACCTCAGCCGAGGCGGGTCCCGCTGCTCGCTCCGTGCCGGGCGCAGGGAAAATGGCGGAAGCGCCGTTCAAATGCCCGGACGGCGACGGCGCGCGGCCGCGGGCGGGGCGGGGCCTCCAGTCACGTGGGGCGCGGCGCGCGGGAGGCGGCGGGAGGCGGGGCCGGGCACCGGGCGCTGGGTCTCCCCGGGCACCGGGCACCGGGCACCGGGAGCGGCACCGGGAACGGCACCGAGCAGGCCACCGGGCCCCGGGCATCACCGGGCATCACCGGGCACCGGGAGCGGCACCGGGAACGGCACCGGGCACCGGCCACCGAGCCTCACCGGGCGCAGCAGCGGGCACGGCCCCGTGAGGCCCGCCGGTCAGAACGTCCGCTCAGCACGGCCTCCGAAAGCGCCGAACCGCATCACAGCCCCACGTCCTCGTCAGCGCCTCGGGATGGTGACTCCATCACTCCGCTGGGCATCCTCTGCCAACGCCTGGCCGCCCGCACAGCGCAAAAGTGTTCTCAAATATCTCCTCTGATTCCAGCCTTGAGGCCCTGTCCTCAGTGGTGTAAAAGTGTTCTCTCAAATATCTCAGCTGATTCCAGCCTTGAGGCCCTGTCCTCAGTGGTGTAAAAGTGTTCTCTCAAATATCTCCTCTGATTCCAGCCTTGAGGCCCTGTCCCCTCTGGTGGGGTTCCAGAGGACTGGGAGCTGGCCAATGCGATGCCCATTCACTAAAAGGGCAGGAAGGGGGATCCTGGTCATTACAGGCCAGGGTTTAATTGAACAGCTCTCAGGTAGGATGGGCTGTGGTCAGAGCGGCTTTCCTCCAGTGTGCCTCATGGCCGTGATCTTCCATTCCTCACACAAACTCATCTACATTCGCTAGAGAGTGCAGTAAGGAAAGCAAGCCTATTGTAAGCCTTGGATTTAGAATAGTTCTCCAAGATCTCAAAACTGTCCAAACATCAGTGGAAAAAAGTTTGAAAACGGCCTGTCAAAGAATGTGCAAATTTCACGTATGTCTGTCTATAAATAACAAGTTCATGGGTTCACTCTGATTTTTAAGGTCTCTGGTATTTTTTTTTTTCAATCCAGTATATTTCAATTACTTTTATAACCTTTGTTGCTGTCCCCATAATCTAGAATAAGTAAATGATACGTTTTTACATATTTGTGAATGAACGGAATTGACAAGGAAAACGTATTTCATGTCAGGGGATAAATACAAATGTGGTTTATTTCTTGTTAATTTCCTGACATAGACACAAAATACACACAAAGCTTTACAAGAGTGGCTGGAGTGTGCCGTAATTTTTGCTTATTTGATAGTGTAATGCCAATCCAAGTGTTGTGTGAGATTTTCTTGGGAAAAATCACTGGCGTGTTGAATTTGCCTTCCCTTTTTGACATGAGTTGACTTTGTGTGGTTTTCAGCATTTTTCCGGAGCGCCTCTAGGTGTCAGGATTATTTTTTCAGAACACGCAACTCATCTTTTATTCTTGTCAGCACAATGCTATCCTGGCAAAACTCTTGTGAATTCTCCTTTTGACAAACAGGAATGTGTCATAAATAGGAGACCATAAAGCCACATTAGTGGAGTTTGGCAGTTTTGAAGAATATAAATATGGGGGGAAAGCAATCTGTAACTGTGTATATAACACTCACTTGTGCTTTAGTAATTTCTTAATATTGTAACAAATTTATTAGCAAACTATTTTTCCCTTGCAAACTGTCTAGCACTTTCATTTGGAATAATTAAAAATTCCATTATCATAGCACTGGAGCTCCTGGCAAACACTTATTTAATTGTTAAAAGGATTAATTACCATGCGGAATCTGGTTTTTAGCGTATGTTTTATCAGCATGGATAATTAGGTGTTCAGTTCAGAGGACGCACAGAACATCTGCTCCAGATAACCCCACTCAGCAAAGGCAGCACAACACTTCGGCACTGTGAGATCGCTGCCTAAAAGATTAGAGTCCGCGAGATCCGTAGGCGATCTGCAGAATGATTACTTTTAAAAGGCCTTTACATTTCCTGTATCTTAACTCGGGTCAACTGTGAACAGACTCAGCAATGTGACACAGGTAAATGTACAAAATAAAAGGCAGCAGGCACAGAGTGGAGATGCGGATGAGGAGCGGTATAAAGGAGTACTGCCTTCCACAGTCCGGGCGTGCTTTCTTTCCTACAAACTCCCAGGCCTTTAAGACAAGGCTGCACCACTCCAAAATAACCAGGTCACGCGGTTTTACAGCTCCTTCTCTCGGGACAGTGTCCCACAATCGAGTGGGGATCCCCCGGGCGGGAATTCCCCGGTGCGCACCTGTGGTAGCGCTGGGGCACCTGAGCTGTCCCGCACCGACTGACGCCCCTGGCACTCATCCACAGAACGGCGGAGCCCTTCGGCTCGGAGGGGCTCCGGACACCCCGCCCAGGCACAGCCACCTGCCGCAGGTGACACAGCGGCGGCTCCAGGCGGGGCTGGATGTGCCCAGCCCGTTCTGAGAGGTGCCACACCGCCCGTGCCCCCGCTGTGCCCGGTGCCCGCTGTGCCCGGTGCCCGCTGTGCCCGGTTCCTGCTCTCTGTGCCCGGTTCTTGCCCTCTGTGCCCCTTCCTCCGTGTCGGCTCCCCGCTCCCCTGTGCCCGCTGTGCCCGGTGCCCGCGGTGCCCGGTTCCTGCTCTCTGTGCCCGGTTCCTGCCCTCTCTCTGTTCCTGCCGGTTCCGCCGTCTCGGCTCCCCGCTCCCCGGTGCCCGCTGTGCCCGTTTCCCGCTCCCCGGTGCCCGCTCCCCGGTGCCCGCTGCCCGCCCTCTGTGCCCGATCCCCGCTCCCCGGTGCCCGCTCCCCGCTCCCCGGCGCCCGCTGCCCGCCCTCTGTGCCCGCTCCCAGCTCCCCGGTGCCCGCTCCCCGGCGCCCGCTGCCCGCTCCCCGCCCGCCGTGCCCTCACGTCACGGCGCCGGGCGGTCCCGCCGGCCGTTCCCGCCCCGGGCCGGGCCTGCGCTCTGCGGCGGAGCGGCGGCGGAGCGGCGGCGGGCCGGCCCCGCGGGAGCAGCGCGGAGGGCGGCGGGGCCGCACCGGCGGCCGCGGGGATGAAGGACCGGCTGGCGGATCTGGCGGAGGTGCGGAGGGAGCGGGAGGGCGGGCGGGGAGCGGTGTCCGGGGCCGGGGAGCGGTGCCCGGGGCCGGGGCGCGGTGCCCGGGGCCGGGAGGGGCCCGCTGCCGCCGGGATCCCCGCGGGCTGCGGCGGCGGCGTTCCCCCCTCCGCCGTTCCTGTGGCGCTCCGCTTCTCCCCGGCCCGGCCAGGGGCGCTGGATTCCATTGAATTCCTCTGGATTCCCCCGAATTCCGCGGCAGGTCGGTGCCGGGGCCGCCCGGGCTGCAGCGGGGTGGGCTCGTCCGCCCGGCGGCTCCGGGGCCGTGGTGCGGCAGGAAAGCGCTCTGCAGGCTTCATTTTTCCGCGTGTTTACAAAATGGTAGCTGCCTCTGTTTACGGGCTCTTTTCCTTTCCCCGATTCGTGCTTAGGAAACAGGATCCTGAAAAAGAAGGGAAAGTTTGGGGAGAGGCACCATCACTCTGTCTGCCACAGGATATGGCTTGGGTGAAATAAAAGGATATTTGAGGGTTTTTGGTTTGGGTTTGCTTTGGGTTTTTATTTCCTGAAAAGAAATGGAAATGGAGAACACACAGGAGTTCCTGTGATAGTTCCAGTACTGTATGTTTAGTATTTGGGCTGTGTTGAGCTGCATTCAGGTCTGGAGCTATTCCCTCTTCTGGACCATAAAATACATTTTGGAAGCTCCATCTCCAGTGGTGGAATTACCAGTCTCTTTGTCTTCCCCTCTGAAAGGATGAATTGGCATCCGAAAAGTTTTAGGATAATTGAATTACAGTTTCTCTACCAGGAATGATGTTTTGGAGTCATGCCAAGAAAACAGTGTCGTTTCTTTCAGGTACACTTATTCCCTTTCCCTGTTTCTGAACATGTCCAGGTTGTGGGAACACGTCCCAAATTTCGGTGCTGGTGCACTCTTCCCAGAGAGAGGAAACAGCCAATAGTGACCCACATTGGCTTTCTATTTATAAATCTGTACCTGTAGACTTAATCCTGTTCATGTTTCTGTAAATGGAAACCAATTCCACGCCCTGACACACCCCCATTGACAGGGTGAAAGTGTTTAATGCAGCCGTACAGAGGCTTCTTGGAGCCAGCTTTAGCATTTGACTTCTGAAAACATTACTGCAGTGGGCTGCTTTTGAAACATGTGCCAGCCAGTATCGCTGAAGTCTTCGTGTGTTCTTTAATGTCATTTGCACTGCCTGTAGAATTAATAAGTAGCTTAGAGACTACTTAAAATACTGAAACATGAAATGAAGGTGAAAGTTACTGAAGATCTAGTCCATGTTTCATCACAATTGTAAGTGTGAAGTTGACCTGAAGTTTTGTAAAGTTGCATGTCCAAGGGAGATGGATATTCCCATTTCCACGGGCAACTCATTGTAGTAGCAGCTTCCATCTTACATCTTTATCTGAAATCTCAAAAATATAATGATTTTGTGATTTTCCTTTCATGGAATAAACACTTTGAACAGAGGTGCTTGACACATGGATAAGATGCTCTAGAGAGGAATAGCGAGTCTGAAGGACTAATGTGTTAACCCTCGTTTGCCTATTTTCCAAAGTCCTTGGGTTATTGATGTAGTTTCACTGTGTTTCATGTGGCTAAATCACTGAGAGTAGAACACAGACACTGTGGTTTTCAAACAGGCCTAGGCCTGCAAAGTCTCAGAAATAACAAGACCTCGCCTCTTTTCGTGAACATGAGGATTTCATGGTGTTCCTTTGGTCACACCTCCCCGTCAGTTCCCTCGGAGCTGCTGTGGGACACCGGGGCTTGGAAGGATCCCACCTGCACTGGCCTGTCTTAACTGAGCACACCGCTGCCTTTAGCAGAAATGCTCATCTGTCTGCCCCTGGGTTTTACTGGGCAGCGAGCAGAATATTTTGTCATTAGCTTTTCCTAGGTCGTTATGAAGAAGAGGGAGAAATGCTGCCTGTCGATATTTGTGGTTCATTAACATACCATTAACCCATCATTAGCATAACTGTCAGATATTTTTGTTCATACACAGTGTTTGGGCCGTTAAACAGCTGCTGGAGAAAGAAGTGGTTGATGACATGCAGATTATTTAGCCTTCAGATAATGCTGCTTCCTCTTGTTTCCTTAGTTCCAAGAAGTTTTGTGAAGTATGTGCTTTTTCAGGAGACAGCGACCATAATTGTATTTGTTCAGCTTCATTTCTAAATTACTCTGAGCAGGCCCAAATGAACTTCTTTAGGCTGTTCGAATTGCCCTTTAATACAATAATGGGACACTTGAGCAAATCCCACACTGGTTTTCGATATTTTGAGCACTAATAAATGTAAGATGAAAAGGTTCTCTGATCCAATACACTGTTTTTTCAGCAGTGGTTTATAGTGGGCGTTCAGGAAAGGAGAAAATGAGTAGTACACAGTTATGATTGCAAAATGTGCTCGCAGCCTTCAGTGGTTTGCTGTTCACAAGTACAGGTCCATCTGAAACGGCTCTGAAAGAGCTGTACAGTCCATGTTCAGATGTTCAGCTGAGCACATTTAGCGAACTCCGGGTGTTACAAACAGATGTCCTTTTGAAGGTCTGCTAATAAAAGTTATTCATACTTTTTTTTGTCGTTCAGTCGTTTCAGAACAGGGTAAGGTGTAAACCTCTGCTCCGGCAGTGCTGCTTTAGATCTCAGGTTTGGGCTGCACTGTCCAGGTGGCTCCAGAATTTCCCCCCCGTGACATGCTGAAGTGGATGCAGACCTGTCTACTGGAATCCATTTTTCCTGTTTGATTGGTGATTCATTTAAAACACTTGATTTTTGTATTTCTTTACTCGTGAGTGTTGATGAAGGTCTGTGACACATCATCTTTGGAAAACGAGTAGTTCATAGCAATCTGTAAGTTCTTATTTGACTGCAGGTTTTAAAGCAAGGACCTGTGACTTGAACAGAGCTGCCTTGATTTGTTTCTGAGCTGTTTCTTGGACAGTGGGTCAGTGCCCCCAGAACTGTTCAGGAGCAGGTGAAAAACCACAAAGGCACAGGGGCTAAAGTTGTTAGAGTTGGTACGGAAACAAGCAGCAAACGGGGCTTTGCAGCGGGAGGAAAGCACGATGTTGTTTTTCCCTGAGTCAGCCGGTGACGTGAGCCTTCCTTCAGCCTGGGGATGGGCTGTGTGCCTGTGTGCACGGCCCTGAGGGGATTTACTGCAGCTCCCCTCTGCTGTGTGCACTGCTGCTGCTCCACGGAGCTGCTGGGGATGGGCTGTGAGGGGATTTACTGCAGCTCCCCTCTGCTGTGTGCACTGCTGCTGCTCCACGGAGCTGCTGGGGATGGGCTGTGAGGGGATTTACTGCAGCTCCCCTCTGCTGGGCACAGCACTGCTGCTGCTCTCAGCGTGTTAATGATTGACCTGCCCGGGCTGCCGGGGCTCTCTGTGAGCCCCGCACAAGGTGTCTGGGCACACCGGTGCTGTCAGGAGGAGCTGGAGCACTCTGAGAGGTGCTCCTTGGGGCTGGTTCCCCGGCAGAATGGTCAGCCAGGATCCCTGCAGCCTGCCAGAGCAGCGCACGTGATCTGCACTGAGAGGCGGCCAACCTTGAGTGGGATTTCAAGGGCAAGGAATAGTCACGTTTTTCAGTCAAAAGCTGTTTCCAGTTTCAAAGGTCCGTAATTACTGAGATATGTCCAGCCTGACTCATTTCTGCGATTCCGTAAGGTAGTGGAAGTGACAGAACTTTCACAAAGCACCAGGATAGCCTTTCTTGGAGCTGAGAAGTGATATTGTGAGGATATCTGTAGTTTAACCCTGCTGGCAGTGAGAGCAGCCCACGGCTGGTGGGATGGGGCAGCACTCCAGAAGTGAGAAACCTCATGGACTGAGAATAAAGGCAGTTTAGTTGGTAAAGCAAAAGCTGCACTCAAGCAAATTAAAAATAAAAAGGAATTCCTTCCTGCTTCCAGTGGGCAGGCAGGGGTCAGCCATTCCCAGACCAGCAGAGCTCTGTCACACCTGGCAGTGACTCGGGAAGACAAAATGCCCTCACTCTAAAGGTGCCCCCCGTCCTTCTTGCTCCAGCTCCGTACACTGAGCATCGTGCCACGTGGTCTGCAATGTCCCTCGTGTCACCTGGGGACAGCTGTGCCCCCAGCCCCCTTGGAGGGGGGCAGAAAAGGCCCTGACTGTGTAGGTGCCATAACTGGAACATCCCTGTGCCATCAGCATCCCAAACACAGCCCGTGCCAGCTGCTGTGGAGAGAGTTAATTCTGTCCCAGCCACGGCAGCACAAACTCCTGCCAGGGCTGGACGTGTTTTATGGGTCTCTGAACGTTTATGGAGCTGTAAGTCCCAGACTTTGGGTCCCAAGGTCAAGGTATGCGCTGCAAACAGACTTTATTAGATTGCTCTTGGCATTGACGTGAAACTTTTTATCAGCTTGTTGTGATACTGCTTGGGCTGGGGAGGTGAAGTCCAGGGGGAGCAGAATGTTTCTGCCAAACTCTGATAGAAGTGAGCTCTTGGTCAGTTGTGTGCTCGTCAAGAGAGGCACCAAAGCACATCAGTGGAAGAGAGGCAGCAAATGAGCTGTATTTTAGGGAAGGGATGATTGAAGAACGTAGAGAACAGAGGTTGACAAACTTCTCAGGTGTCTCAAGTGCTGGTGGCTGAGGTAGGCTGTCCATAAATCCTTCAACAAATTGTAGGGAGCAGAGGGATCTGTCGGTGGTGTCACTGCTGCCAAGCAGGAGAGTGAAATACGCGTGGCACAGGCCGTGGGCTGGGGAGTCATGATCAGCTGCCTCCCAGCTGAGCATCTCCTGCACATCTCTGAGTCACAGTCCGGCCTCTCATTCATCTGGGAGTCACTCAGCTGCTGCATGCTCTACCAAGATCTCATCAGCCTAAAAGCTGGCATTCTGAATCTCTCAGTAGATGGTGTTTTCATTATTTTTAGTTCAAATAACTAAATATAGGATGCAGTTATGAACGAGCAGAAAAATTATATCTCCTTCAGCAAATATAAGCAGAAAGTGTTCTTTTGCAGAGATAATGAAATTAAATGTCTTTAAATGTAGCTCCTTCTTAAATATTAACTTAGAGCTTGTGGCTTAGTAGCAGTGCAGTCTTGGGAAGGGTGAGGTTTTGGGCGAGTTCCTTGGGGCACAGACTTCCTCCCTTATTTGTGTTCAGCAAGACTGTTAATTGATGGCAATCTAGAAGGACAGATAATTGGAGTTGTGATGTTATCTCCCCAAAATTAGTAACTTACCAAGTCCCCAGTGAGCCCAGCCCTGCGTGGTTAGTCCAGGAGGGCAGCAGGGACATCTCCCTACATGTGCCCGGGTGTGGCAGAGGGCGTGTCTGGGGTGTGGCAGAGGGCGTGTCTGGGTGTGGCAGAGGGCGTGTCTGGGGCGTGTGCCCAGGTGTGGCAGAGGGCGTATCTGGGGTGTGGCAGAGGGCGTGTCTGGGGCGTGTGCCCAGGTGTGGCAGAGGGCGTGTCTGGGGTGTGTGCCCAGGTGTGGCAGAGGGCGTGTCTGGGGCGTGTGCCCAGGTGTGGCAGAGGGCGTGTCTGGGGCCTGTGCCCAGGTGTGGCAGAGGGCGTGTCAGGGGCCTGTGCCCGGGTGTGGCAGAGGGCGTGTCTGGGGCGTGTGCCCAGGTGTGGCAGAGGGCGTGTCTGGGGTGTGTGCCCAGGTGTGGCAGAGGGCGTGTCAGGGGCCTGTGCCCGGGTGTGGCAGAGGGCGTGTCTGGGGGGTGTGCCCAGGTGTGGCAGAGGGCGTGTCTGGGGGGTGTGCTCAGGTGTGGCAGAGGGCGTGTCTGGGGGGTGTGCCCAGGTGTGGCAGAGGGCGTGTCTGGGGGGTGTGCCCAGGTGTGGCAGAGGGCGTGTCTGGGGGGTGTGCCCAGGTGTGGCAGAGGGCGTGTCTGGAGTGTGTGCCCGGGTGTGGCAGAGGGCGTGTCTGGAGTGTGTGCCCGGGTGTGGCAGAGGGTGTGTCTGGGGTGTGACAGAGGGCGTGTCTGGGGTGTGTGCCTGGGTGTGGCAGAGGGCGTATCTGGGGTGTGGCAGAGGGCGTGTCTGGAGTGTGTGCCTGGGTGTGGCAGAGGGCGTGTCTGGGGTGTGTGCCCAGGTGTGGCAGAGGGCGTGTCTGGAGTGTGTGCCTGGGTGTGGCAGAGGGCGTGTCTGGGGTGTGTGCCCAGGTGTGGCAGAGGGCGTGTCTGGAGTGTGTGCCTGGGTGTGGCAGAGGGCGTGTCTGGGGTGTGGCAGAGGGCGTGTCTGGGGCGTGTGCCCAGGTGTGGCAGAGGGCGTGTCTGGGGCATGTGCCCAGGTGTGGCAGAGGGCGTGTCTGGGGCGTGTGCCCAGGTGTGGCAGAGGGCGTGTCTGGGGCGTGTGCCCGGGTGTGGCAGAGGGCGTGTCGGGGGCCTGTGCCCGGGTGTGGCAGAGGGCGTGTCGGGGGTGTGTGCCCAGGTGTGGCAGAGGGCGTGTCTGGGGTGTGGCAGAGGGCGTGTCTGGGCGTGTGCCCAGGTGTGGCAGAGGGCGTGTCTGGGGTGTGTGCCCGGGTGTGGCAGAGGGCGTGTCGTGGGCCTGTGCCCAGGTGTGGCATATGGCGTGTCTGGGGCCCGTGCCCAGGTGTGGCAGAGGGCGTGTCTGGGGCGTGTGCCCAGGTGTGGCAGAGGGTGTTTCTGGGGTGTGGCAGAGGGCGTGTTGGGGGCCTGTGCCCGGGTGTGGCAGAGGGCGTGTCTGGGGGGTGTGCCCAGGTGTGGCAGAGGGCGTGTCTGGGGTGTGGCAGAGGGCGTGTCGGGGGCCTGTGCCCAGGTGTGGCAGAGGGTGTTTCTGGGGTGTGGCAGAGGGCGTGTCGGGGGCCTGTGCCCAGGTGTGGCAGAGGGCGTGTCTGGGGCCTGTGCCCAGGTGTGGCAGAGGGTGTTTCTGGGGTGTGGCAGAGGGCGTGTCGGGGGCCTGTGCCCAGGTGTGGCAGAGGGCGTGTCTGGGGGGTGTGCCCAGGTGTGGCAGAGGGCGTGTCTGGGGGGTGTGCCCAGGTGTGGCAGAGGGCGTGTCTGGGGTGTGGCAGAGGGCGTGTCTGGGGCCCGTGCCCAGGTGTGGCAGAGGGCGTATCTGGGGTGTGGCAGAGGGCGTGTCTGGGGCCCGTGCCCGGGTGTGGCAGAGCCTCTGGCCTGTATCAGCTCTGTCGTGTATTTCTGGTTTGGGGAGGCTGTTGTTGACTGGGGCTCGCTCGTGCGATGGCCGCCCTGGAGGGCACCTGCACCAGCAGCAGCAGCGGGTGGGTTCTGTTGTGGCTGCCAGGAGGTGCTGGCCCCGTGACATCTCAGCACCTCTGTGTTACTTCACCGCTCTGCAGTTGTCGCTTGCCTCTCTGTGGCCTCTCTGCTTGTCTGTTCCTAGATTTCCTGGGAAAAGGGAAACTCCTTTGGCTTTGCAGCCTGGTGATGGAAAGGTGTGCGCTGCAGCCATGTGACAGGAGTTGTGGCCTCTCCAGAACTCTGTCCTGGGCTGCACCTCACAGAGTTGTGTTTGTTCTCTTTCACAGTACAAAGGAAACGAAGATGGGGAGACGGTTATCATCGAGAAAGACCATTTTATGGATGACTTTTTCCAACAGGTAAAGGCCCAGTTTTCACCAGGGGTTAAAGACTGACGGTTTTCTCTCTATGCCTTTTGATTTCAGTAATGAGGTTTAACAATTCATCCACACATCCTCCCCAGGAAGGTTTGTAATTGTGTGCCAAAACAAATGTTTTGGTGATGCTTTATTGATTTATTTCAGCGTATTTTCTGTATTTATTGCAGAGAAATGTTTTTAATTCCCTGTCAACAAGAATTTGCTGATTGAATTTTAAAACAGTTGTTTATCAGGAATAATAGCACTTAAGTTTTTGGCCATTCAGGATATATTTGCTATTAACAATACAGGGTTTGATAAAAAAAAATTACAGACTGCTTACATGTTGACATTTCTGCTGAGATGTCTTTCTCTGCTACTTACAGATGAAATAGTTTGGATTTTATTAACAGGGTTTTTTTTCTTTTCAAAAAATATTGGCCCTAAATTATTCTAATGTCTTCTTTGCCATATTTCTCTTCCTCTAGGTTGAGGAAATCAGAAATAATATAGCAAAAATAGCACAAAATGTGGAAGAAGTGAAGAAGCAGCACAGCATTATTCTGTCAGCGCCAAATCCTGAAGGAAGTGAGTAATAATTTTTAAGATGTCACATAAGTGTGGCTAGATATTCTGAAATATTGTTTAACTGTCTATAGGAATAGAACTTCAGGTGTTCAGAATGCAAAATGTAACACCAAATAAATAGTTTCGTTTTTAATATTGAATTAATGCCTTCATTTGTTTATTTGGACCTTTTTTTAAGTCTCATTTGTAAAAATCTGTGTTCAGGATGTTTCTTGCATCATCCAAACCTTTCCTAGACCAAAACTCAGTTTAATGTGGGGTTTTTCCTTCAGAAATTGAGAGGTCACTTGCGTTCCTTGTAATGTGTGAAAATGTTGAAGTTGTCCCTGAGGCTTGTACTGTCTGGTCTTTGTTCCTCCATGGGGCAGGGTCCTGTGTGCCACCAGCTGCTGCTGCTGCTGCAGAACTTCAGTTCCATGGGCAGCCCTGTTTTCAGAGGTTTTAACCCCAAAACTGGAAGTTCAGCGGTGCTTTCCGAGCAGAGGACTGGGGAGTTCAGGGAACTTGCCCAGAGCTGTGGGACCCTCCCTGTCCCCAGCCCTTGGTGGCTCCAGGCACGTCTGTGCAGGGCAGGGCTCACAGAAAAGGGAAGAGAAGATGCTGAGAGAGCCTTTGTTTGGATGTTGCAATGCTGCCTTATCATTTCTCTTGGTGGAAACTGACCTTGGGCTGTTATGTCACCCTGTCCCCTGTTTTCCCCGGTGTGTGTTTGTGTCCCCACAGCTGATTTTGCAGGCTGCTCTCTCAGCGGGTCTCAGGTTTAGCCAGGGCTCTTCTGCATGTTTAAATGTTTAAATGGCAGTGAGCAGTGTGTGTTTGTGTGTGTCTGTGTGTTTGTGTGTGTTTGTGTGTGTGTTTGTGTGTGTGTTTGTGTGTGTTTGTGTGTGTGTGTGTTTATGTGTTTGTGTGTGTTTGTGTGTGTGTGTGTTTGTGTGTTTGTGTGTGTGTGAGCCCTGGGATGCAGCCGAGCTCTCCGTGGATGCCCTGGGTGGAATCCCCCCAAGTGTCAGTGGGTGTTACAGCAGTGCACACGTGGTGCACACCACGCTGAGGAAAAGGGGACATAGATCTGTGTTTTCACCTGGACTTACAACTCAGCAGCATTTAACTTTTGACTAGCGAATTGACATTACCCTGAAAGTGTTAAGAAAACTGTTTAGCACCTGGTTTAGTTGAAGATTTGACAGTAATAACATTTCCCAGGTGTAAGCCTATCACAAGAAGCGGGAACCTGATGGTTGCTGTTATAAAAACGGTTTTTAAAGTACTTAGGAGGAGAATAAACTTCAGCTCTGCATAGTTGTACTGAATAAAATTCTGAGATTGCAAGGTAGATTCATAGACTCTTGCTGACTTACTGTTGTCAATCATTAACAGTTCAAAAAATATATTTTTTAAAGGAACGAAGGAAGAACTTGAAGAACTAAATGAGGAAATAAAGAAGATTGCTAATAAGATCCGGGCCAGGCTAAAGGGTAAGTTGTGAGGACAAATAAAACTCCTTGCCTTCAGAAATAACCTGGAAAATGACAGTTCAAAGTGATTCCTGCGCACAGAAATGTCTTCTGCAGCTGAAGTGCTTTTTTGGGGGACGACATTTTGGAAGAAGATTAACTGCAAAATGTCACCTTTTCAATTTTTTCCATTGTAATAGACAGCAGTGAGACTCTGTTAGGAGTATGATTGAAGCAGTTACTGTGTTCAAAGATCTCTACCAATTAACAAAATTATTTTAAATTTTTACTTATATATCTTACATCCTCTCCCCTGAAATGTTGCAGGTCTCTGGGTAACTTGTGCCTTTAAAAGTAACAATAATATTTACAAAGTAATTGAGCAGTTAACTAGCTGGCATTGACTCAGCCCTCCTGTCTTGTCCTCAGCTATTGAGCAGAGTTTTGATCAGGGTGAAAATGCAAACCGGACATCAGTGGACCTGAGGATCAGGAAAACGCAGGTAGGATCCCTGCAGCCCAGAGCAAATCCGGGGTTCTGGTGGTGTGGAGAAGGAGTTTAACTGCTCTGAGCTCATCTCAGAGCTCCCGTGGTGCTTTGGGGGCTGTGAGTGCCCTGCGAGTTGTGCAGACAGAAATGGCCCTCTCTGATGCACCTCTCTGTCCCTGTCTGTCCCCGTGTCTGTCCCCTCTGCTGCCCCGTGTCCCCCTGTCTGTCCCCTCTCTGTCCCCCCGTCCCATGTCTCTGTGTGTCCCCTGTCCCTGTATGTCCCCTGTCTGTCCCCTGTCCCCCTGTCTGTCCCCTGTCCCCCCATCTGTCCCTTGTCCCTGTGTGTCCCCTCTGTGTCCCCTGTCCTCCTGTCTGTCCCATGTCTCTGTGTGTCCCCTGTCCCTGTGTGTCCCCTCTGTGTCCCCTGTCCTCCTGTCTGTCCCATGTCTCTGTGTGTCCCCTGTCCCTGTGTGTCCCCTGTCTGTTTCCTGTCCTCCTGTCTGTCCCATGTCTCTATGTGTCCCCTGTCCCTGCGTGTCCCCTGTCCTCCTGTCTGTCCCATGTCCCCGTGCATCCCCTGTGTGTCCCCTGCGTGTCCCCTGCGTGTCCCCTGCGTGTCCCCTGCGTGTCCCCGCAGCACTCGGTGTTGGCACACAAGTTTGTGGAGGTGATGACGGAGTACAACGAGACGCAGACGCTGTTCCGGGAGCGCAGCAAGGGCCGCATCCAGCGCCAGCTGGAGATCAGTGAGTGACCCCTGACCAACTCCTTGTTGGTGCCTCCCGGCCACCCAATGTGCTGCACAGCGTCGGAGATCCCGGGCAGCATCCCACAGGGCACCAGGGAGAAGAAACAATTTTACTGCATGGCGCACACTCCCAGATATTTCTCTTTTTGGGACAGCTGGAAAGAAAAGAGAGAAAACTCAATTATTTCCTTTTAGATAGAAAATTATTAAAGAAATTATCTTTTTCCTTTGCTTCATTTACTTCCAATGTTGCGACTTTAAATGAGGCATCAGGAAAAGCTGCAGTCTGAAACAGCAAGTGTTATTAAAGCCATTCCAAAATTAACATGCCTAGCAGGATAACAGCTCTTTTTATGTGGTCCCATTTTTGTCTACAGGGACACCTGGTAAATTCATCTGGCATAAAATCAGTGCTGCTGTTATATGGCTTTAATCATTTGTTGACCGACTCACATGTTCCACATACTCACGTCCTTCCAATGCATTATTGGGAGTATTCTCTAATAGTATTCTGGCCAGGGTTCTTCATGGTAGCTTTGAATCTACGTTCGTTTTCTGATGATCACTCGATCCTTTCTGGATTTTGTTATGTGCAAAATGGCCCTTGGTAGTGGCTGAACACTACAGGGTTTTATCCTGCGAGGTCTCAATGCAGGAGTTGTCTTTGGATTGTCATCCTTCTGGATGGCAAAATGTTATGTTCAGTACTGAGTAAGTGATGTTATGTGAAGTCCTGTTGTTTTTATCCCAGCTGGAAAGACCACCACTGACGAGGAGCTGGAAGAAATGTTGGAGAGTGGCAATCCTTCCATTTTCACCTCTGATGTATGTATTTCTGGGCCAGCTGTCTCCTCTGTCCTGCTGCTCCTGGCGGGTGTGTTGGCACTTAGGGGTGTCCCTGTGTGTCCCCATTCTCCCCAGATCATTTCAGACTCCCAGATAACCAGGCAGGCCCTGAACGAGATCGAGTCCCGCCACAAGGACATCATGAAGCTGGAGTCCAGCATCCGGGAGCTGCACGAGATGTTCATGGACATGGCAATGTTTGTGGAGACTCAGGTGGGTGAGCCAGCTCAGACACATCTGGGCTGGGGGTTCTTCCCTCACTCTGCCCCTCTGCAATGTGCACAGGCACTTGGTTATATCCAGCTAGCGCAGATTTGGTGATTCTGGACTGTGTTTAGAACGTATGGAAATCAATTACTGGAGGGTTTTGTTTTGTTTTGTTGTGGACACATTTAGCATCTCAATGTCCTTATGCTTCCAATAACTGACCACAGACCTGCCTTCCAGTCAGTGCATTTAACATTTTCTTCAATATGATTAACTGCAATATGCTGGAACATCTTTGTGCATGTTAAGGGGGAAAAACTGTCTCGTGGAACACTGTTAATGCCTTGGGGAGTTTGGATTCTCAGCCACAGTGGAGGAGCAGGTGTGGAACAGGTGTGTCAGCAAGGCTGCGTGCACCTTGCACTGCGTGCAGGAGTGAGTTCTGTGTTCACCAACAGGACTGTGATGGGCTTGACAAGTTCTTCAAGTCATCTCTGCATTCATAAGCTTTGTCTTGACATGTGCATAAACCTGTTCTATTTTTAGTCTGTAAATACCAATCATCCAACAAAAGTATTTTTAACTTTGGTCTTAAAGTGGTTTGACTTCTTCAGGAAAGTGAAAAGAATAGTGTTAGAAGAGAAGCTTGCCTGAAAAGCAAGTTAGAGAGACTTGCCTGGGATTTGTAATGGGGTTTTGTTCTAGAAGTCCTTTGTTGCCTTGATATCAAATATACAGCCAAGAGAAATTGCTAGCAGGTTTTTTGTGAATTACACACGAACAGAAGTTACTTGTGCATCACTCTGTAATGCTTTGCTGTTTACTGCTGCTGGTTATTTCTCCTGATGGACAGAGACGCAGGTAACTGACTCACTGTCGTTTTTCACCACTCCTCCATTTCATTGCCAAATGTCATTCCTCATAATTTTAATTATCCAAGTTAATCCAAGTTAGTTTGGATTTGTCATGCACTGACATCCCAGTCCCTGAGCTCTGAGGACCTCACCTGCGTGTGCGTTTCCTGGACAGCTTTGGAGCTTGTGTGGCAGTAGTCAATGTCCTTGCCCACCGGGGGCACAGCAGGGATTTCTGATCCCGGGCGTGTCCCTCCCAGCCCTGGCTGCTCAAACATCCCTCCCACACAAAAAGGGATGTTTGCAGCGCTCAGCTCCTGTTCCTGCCCAAGGGACAGGCTCACCCGCCCTGCTCATGAGCATCCCGCGTGTGGTGAGAGCTGGGAGCCCTTGCTTCTCATTCCCTTTCTGCTCTCCGTGCCAAAGCAGGAGAAATGCCACCCCCTGTACGTGCGCCGTTGGTTCGTGCGAGTCATTCTTGGTGTCCTGGAGCCTTTCCTTGAGATTCCTGGGACAAAGATCCGTGCCTTCCAGTAATGGGGCTTTTCTTCCCGATTTCCTTCCAAGGGTGAGATGATCAACAACATAGAGAAGAACGTGATGAACGCGACGGATTATGTGGAACATGCGAAAGAGGAGACAAAGAAGGCAGTTAAATATCAGAGCAAAGCACGCAGGGTATGTTGTCTGTCTTGATTGTGCTGGGCAATATTTTCATTTAGCACAGGAACATTTTGAATTATTTTGCTGTAGTTAATATTGATAATTTATAATACCAATAGAGGACTATGAGAGCAGATCAGCAGTTCCTGCACAGCTATGGGTGTGTTCACAGTTTTCCACTCAGAGCTGCCATTACAGACTGTAAAAAACCCCCAAAGGAGAATTAATGTATTATTCCAGTGGATAAATTCACATGATTTCTTATCAGCTTTCACAATACCTTAAATTATTCTGATTCTAAATAACCTTAAAAGTTTTTAGCTGTTTATCACAAGTAAATTTGCCTCGACTTAAAGCTGTGAAATCTGTTTTGCTAGCAGGCAAAATGAAAGTGCTTTTGCTGAAATAGGCTTTTTTTTAAAAATTCTGCTTGTAATTTTTAGTTTTACGGTTAAATTAGGGGGCTCTTCCCTCTGGAAAGGGTGTGGATTGTGCCATGACACTGGATTTGTGCAGGCCTTGAGTTCAAAGGAATGTTCCAGCACTTTCCACGGCACTTGTTTTGTTTCAGTGGCTTTCTTCCCATCAGACACCAAATAATATATTCTGATATCAGACTACTGAGTAGTTTATTTTTGCATTCTCATTTCCCCTTTGCTGTGCCGTGCAGTTCAGTGAGGCTCATTATGGTGAGCTGGGTTTGAGGGAATAATTCATTTTCTGTAGATTGAGATCTACACAGAGATACCACGCCTGATCCTTTACAAAAGATCCTTTCAGAGGGGTTAAAAGAGCCGCTTAATATGTATGTAAATGGTGCTTGTATCGTCTCTGATAACTGTATCGGCATTAATCACATGAATTTACCTGCTTAAAAATGTTAATTCTTACATTTGCAAGATGATACAGATAAATTTATCTCGATTTAAGAATACAGGGGGCTTTAGTAAAAGTCCTCGCGGATCCAAAAAGTACTTGAAAAATTGAAAATAAATGCAAGTCTTAATGTGCTTAATATTAATCCTACCTTGTTTTTTGACAGAAAATGTGGATAATTATCATTGTGTCAGTGGTGTTGATTGCCATAGTAGCTCTAATTATTGGTTTGTCTGTGGGTATTCGGTGATGCTTGGATAACCTCAGCATGCATGGCTTCCTGCCACTGTGGCAGTAAGTAACTAATCAACTAATTTGGCTCTTCTTCTCTCTCTGTGTTCTTCTGCTAACCCTCACTGTGTGCCCAGGGCCCTGGGGAGGGCTGGGTGACGTGGTGGCCCTGCTCCCTGTGCCCCTGGCAGGTCCTGTTGTGTGCTCTGTGTGAGTATTGCTTGTGCCTGTGACAGGTCCTGTGTGTGCTGTGTGTGTCTGATGTGGATATTGCACAGTGACCCTGCTCCCTGTGCCTGTGACAGGTCCTGTGTGTGGATATTGCACAGTGATCCTGCTCCCTGTGCCCCTGGCAGGTCCTGTGTGTGGATATTGCACAGTGACCCTGCTCCCCGTGCCCCTGGCAGGTCCTGTGTGTGGATATTGCACAGTGACCCTGCTCCCTGTGCCCCTGGCAGGTCCTGTGTGTGGATATTGCACAGTGACCCTGCTCCCTGTGCCCCTGGCAGGTCCTGTGTGTGGATATTGCACAGTGACCCTGCTCCCTGTGCCCCTGGCAGGTCCTGTGTGTGGATATTGCACAGTGACCCTGCTCCCTGTGCCCCTGGCATGTCCTGTGTGTGCTGTGTGTGCCTGATGTGGATATTGCAGTGCCTGTGACAGGTCCTGCGTGTGCCTGATGTGGATATTGCAGTGCCTGTGACAGGTCCTGCATGTGCATTGTGGCCTCTGGGGACGCCGATGTGGCCCAGTGCCCCTGACAGGTCCTGCGTGTGCCTGATGTGGATATTGCAGTGCCTGTGACAGGTCCTGCGTGTGCCTGATGTGGATATTGCAGTGCCTGTGACAGGTCCTGCATGTGCATTGTGGCCTCTGGGGACGCCGATGTGGCCCAGTGCCCCTGACAGGTCCTGCGTGTGCCTGATGTGGATATTGCAGTGCCTGTGACAGGTCCTGCGTGTGCCTGATGTGGATATTGCAGTGCCTGTGACAGGTCCTGTGTGTGCCTGATGTGGATATTGCAGTGCCTGTGACAGGTCCTGCGTGTGCACTGTGGCCTCTGGGGACGCCGATGTGGCCCAGTGCCCCTGCTGGGACCTGCCCAGGGCACACAGAGCAGCCCCTGCCTCACCCAGCCCCAGGAGGTGGCACCGACAGCCCCGGGCTGGCTCCCAGCTCCTGGAATTGTTTTTGTGCTGAAAGTTCACAGCAGCAAACAACATGAGATCCTGAGTACACTTGGAACTTTGTCCAGTTTAAGGAGAGTTTTTAAAAAGTGGATGTCTGCAGCCATGAAGGTGGCTCTTATGGCTTGGAGAACATCTTCAAATTTCTTACTTTGTTTAATAGTGCTAGACTGAATGAAACAGTGGGACATAACTGTGAGTTTAGGACACAGGATTTCTTTCAGTGTTCATGTTTTTGCTGCAGTGAAGTCCCATTTCCTGTCCAGACAAAGCTTAGCCAGGCCAGCTAGGCAATAGCAGTTAACTTTAACTTCACTGAGTGCAGTAATACAGGTTTTAACATGCAGTGTCTTTAAACTGAACACCAGGAGCAGGTGCCAGTTCAGACAGCTGACCAGAAATTCACATTTCTGTACTAACGCTCCTTTAACATCTGAGTTTTTGTTTTGGAGGTTGTTCTCAGCTCTGGTTTGTGAGCAGGGAGCAGAATTCAGTGTCATCACCTGCAGTCAGAAATACCTGGCCCAGAGTCACTCCTTGAGGCATTCCCACAGAACCATCTCTCCTTTTTTACCCCTTGCAGCTCCTCTGAGCTCTTACCTGCACAGTGTTTTTACTGACCCTCGGCTGACTTCGCCAAGGGCGCAGATGTAAAGGTCTGAGCAGGCTGCAAATATTTACCCAAGGAGGGTGGCAGCGAGCAGTTACTTAGCCTTGACCTACATCTGTTTCTAATGATGTTTACAGAGGTTGGGCAGGAGTAATAACCATTATTCTCTGAAGGAAAGCAGAGAAATGTTGCAGAGATGGTTCTGTCTGGTGACTATGGTTACGTGTGTGTCAGAAACAGGAAACATCAGGGAATCATAGCAGTGATTGCTCCTTAGGAAGAAAATCCCAGCACTCAGCCTGGGTCAGTATTGCTGAGGCTCTGGATAGATTTAAACAATTCTGTCTCCAGCAAAGTATTTCAGTCTTAACTTTTCTTTCTTTTCCCTGCAGAAATTGATGTTCATAATAATATGTGTAACTGTATTGCTTCTGATACTTGGAATTATCCTAGCAACAACTCTGTCCTAGCCAGCACATTCCAAGAGTTACCAGCCTTCGGGAACTCCAGAACATCTGCAGCAAAACCAAACCTTTTCCAGATGTTGCCTTACACTGGCCCGCGATGACGACCTGGCACTAATGGTTAAAAATGAAAGAGAAATGGCTCCTAATGTTTACTGATAGATGAAGATCAGAGTGTGTTGGGGTGTGTATGGATTGTACATCAGACACTTGGGAGACTGAAACTTGCTTTTGAGCTAAGGTAACTTAGGGGTTTTTCACATCTCAGTGTTACAGTTGAAATAGGGAGTTGAGAGACAATATTTTGAGTTTTGCCTGTTTGGCTTTTTTCCCTGTTGCTAACCTGACTCTAATCGTGACTTTCAGTACCTTGCCAGTGCTGCCTTTGTTAGCACTCTTGTGAATATTTTTAGGAGATGTAGCCTTGTGTTTAAGTGTATTGATTATTTAGTCACCTTAACCTATTTAAACTTCATGCTTTTTCTCCAGCAAGTGCTAAAATATTTTATCCTGAAAAGACTACTCATTTGACTGCCTAGTGCATTACACTTGAGAAGGAAAAAGAAAAAAAAAAGCTTTTTTTACACTTGCCAGGTTTTTTATTTTTTTTTCTTTCAAGGTTAACTGCTTTAAATACTTCTTTCATGGTTAATAAAAAGTTAGCTGCAACATTTCTGGTAAAAGCTCTGAAACGCTGAATTTGCACTTGAGCAGGTAATTTCACAGGTAATTCTTGTGCAGAGGAGACTGATGGATCAGTCCAGCCTTATTGCTCACCTGAATATGACAGAAATGACTTCATAAAGCCAAATCAAGTTTCCTAGTTCTGGAGTTCGCTGATGTTGATGTGTGAGTGCAGCGCACGGGGATGAGCTGCCCCAGAGGAGTCTGAGAGTCAACACAAACTAAGACACTGATTTGTTTCGAGGCCTGTGTGGTCTGACAAGTGTGAAGTGTTTTGGTGTGGTGCCTGTTGTGGTGCACGGCCCCAGAGCTTCAGAGAACCCAAATGTACCCAAATAACTGCATTTCGTGTCACAGGTTATTTTTGTATCTCTGTGTGTAAAGTGTTTGTAGCTCCTCGTTGTTTGGGCATATCCATGTAGATATGTAGATACATTTACACTCTCAGAGAAGTGGGGGAGAGGATCATTTGTGCCTTTTTGAACACAGTCTAAAACTACGCTCATCAACGTTCTCAGACACTCAGCTCTCGTGTTGACTGCAGTAACTCAGTCCTGCAAGTTCAGAGTCCTTAAACGGAGGTTTTGTTGAAAGTGTCTGAGATCAAAGTTACTCAGTAAGCGAGAATTCAGACTTCACAAAATTCAGCCAAGTTTACAACTCCTATTGTATGTATGAATATTCCTGCTTTGCTGTCAGGTGTACTGTGAATATGCTGGAGCTATTCAGATGTCAGACATGTTTAAAAAAGAAAACAAATCTTGTTGTTATTACTATTGGTCTCTACAAGTCAGCCATAAAGAAGTCGCTTGAAAATTTCGGCTTCAACAATGAACAAATTTCTTTTACCTCTGAGTCCAGAATGCTCACTGGTGTTTGTGGGGAAGTTTACATGCAGAGTAAGGAAGGATTGGTTGCCTTAATGCTCATTCTAGGTAAATGTTTTTTATTCTGTAGTTTTCTAGATTTTTATCAGTAAATATTATTTATACAGATATGCAAATTAGATGGGGGGAGGAAAATCACTCCTGCTGTTCAGCAGCTGGCCATGTAAACTTACCCTCGGAGTCCTGTCGTGTCGAAGTTTTCTCTCTGTGATGCAGTAAACTGCCCATCAAGACCAGAAATTTGAATAGGCTGCTCCACAGCTTTCAGTTCTTGTTGGCCAGCTGCCTCAGTGAGTTTGTTTTCCAGCAAAACAGACCTTTTCACATGAACCTCTTTGTTTGGTTCATACTGGAGGGGGGTAAATCTCTAACCTGTGCACTAATAAACTCATCTAAGCGAGTCTCCTGTGTCTGTCTGGTGTCCGTGGGGTCACTGGGAATATCCCAGGAAATGTTTGGGTGAGGCTGGTGGGTTTTTGCAAACTTACATCAAACTCAGGGGAAGGTGCTGTCTTTCCTGCAGCTTTTTACTGGAAAAGGCGTAGAGAGAATTGTGAAGAAAACAACGGGATGTGTTAATTTGAGCTGCGCCCGTGGGGGAGGTTTTTAGAGAAATGTTGAAGTGAGAAGCCCCACGGTTTCACTGAGTGCTCTCTTCACACAGAAACAATTTGTGGGAACTCCTGGAACAGTGTGACAGCAGTGAGGGTTTGAGGTTTGATTAAAGCACTCAGAAGATGCCCAATTAATGCCTGTCACTGAACACAGGGGGAATGTGTTGCATGGCTGGAGTCCGTGGAAGTTTTAGACAGTTGGTCTCCTGATCTCAGCATTTCCCCTGCGCAGGTTTCGGGGGTTCCAGTAGCGTTTCCCAGCCCCAGGGATTTGGCCACGATGCAGGTGATGTGCGTGGTCGGAATGGGACCTGGAGGTTGAGCCTTCGTGTCCCTGATCCAAACCAGGCTGCTGGGCACGAGGGGGGCTGCCCTTCGAGCATGGCTGGACTCTGCTTTTCATTTATTTGGGGTTTTAAATTGAGCAGGTGGAAAGCAAAGCCTTTGAGTGCCGGCAGCGGGGCAGGCAGAGCCACTTCAGTCAGGGCTCCCTCTCAGCTCTGTGCTCTTAGTGCTGCAGATTTCAGTGGGATGGGAAGGCTCTCGGAAAACACAATTAATTCCAATTGTACAGTTCTAATTGTACGCTTCCAGGCCTTCCCTGGGATTTCTGATTTAAGCACAGCTACCAGTCTGGACCCGAGTCTGGGGAAAAGCTCTGAGACCTGGAGAGTATTTAGTGAGAGAAATTGACATCAACTTAAAGTTTGAGAGAAAATCCCATTGCTGCCAGCTGCAGCCCTGGGCCCACGGCTCTGCCCTCAGAGCTCCGGGACAGAGGGAATTTGGGATGGTTTGGGGCAGGTCCTGGGCAGTTCTGTGCCACAGGCGGGGTTGGGGATGGTTTGGGGCAATTCTTGGTGCCGGTCTGTGTTTCCAATGCTGATTTTCTCTGCTTTCCCTCTCAGGGAAAAGCCCTTTCCCTCTCAGGGTTGGGTGGTTGCTGACTTGCTCTGCAGAGTTGCTCTTTTCCCCTTGCTCCCTTAATTTCTTTAATGAACTTCTGGAAAAGGCCTTTTAAAAGCCCAGGCTGGGAAGTCTCAGCCTTCTGCAGTGCTCCAGACTGACTTGGGACCCGACCAGGAAAATACTTGTCACTTTTTTATGCCATTACTTTAATTACCGGCAGTACTGACAGAATGCTGCTAAAAAAACCCAAAAAAACCCAACCAAACAAAAAACTAAACAAAACTAAAACCCAAAAAAACCCACCAACTTTTCCAAATGCAGACATTCTCAGCTGTTGAACCATCTAATTGTGGGGCTCAGATTTTCTGCCCGTTTCTGACCCTGCCCTGGCTTTCCTTCTGTTTAGGCTGTGGGTTTTCGAGGTGTCATTTCTTCTAACAGTGAATTTGTTCGTGGTATTAGCAGTGGAGGGAATGGCAGTAGGTGGTTACTGGAGAGGGACACCAACCCTGCTAAGGATGATCTTGCTTCTCTCCACGCTGCTGCCAGCCAGCTTTAAATGGGTTTTTAAATGTTTTTAAACATAGCTGCCAGCAAGGGAGCCTGACTGCAGCACAGAGCGCGCTGAAGGAAGGAATACATACATTAAAAAACCAAACAAACTGCTCCCAACCATCTGAAAATCTGCAAAAAAACCCCGAAAAAAACCCATTTCAAAAGATCCTGGGTTTGAATCAGTCCGTACAAGCTCACATTGCATTTCCAGCTCACACGCTTGCTCTGCTTCTGATTTTCCCTTCTGGCAATTTATTCAGAGCAGAGTTAGTGGGTAGAATCTCAGAGGAGAATAAAAGCCAGTGTTTTGAGAGCTAATGAAGTAATTATCTAAAGCATTATTTACAATGATTATTTAGAAGATAATGAGACCCTTTAATTATGTTTGTTCTGCATAGCTAGCCGTTCAATAATTCAGGGTGTTGCCGTACAATTTTCTCTGTGTTTGCTTTGCGCGGTTTTTGTTTAGGAAAACGTCACATTTTTGTGCTGTGTGTGGAGCACAAACCTGGGCCCTCCTCTGGGCATTGCCTGGCACACGGAAATCACCTGCTCACCCGGGCTGGGCCTCCGGGGCTCAGGGTTTTCTGGAACAAAAATGCCGGGTGAAACGAAGGCTGTTAAAGGCTGCTCTGGCTTCAGTCCTGCAAAGGCGCAGCTGGAAGATTTCCACACTTCCATTACTCCGCTGATGTTCCTGTCAGCGTTTCTCTCCCTGGAGCCGAAGCCCGACTCGCGGTTTATTTTCATTTGGGGAGCAATGATGGGGATGTTTCAAAGGCGAGGTGGTTTTTTTGGAGAGCTCGTTTGCGTGCGCGGAGCCCGGAGCGTCCTTAACATCTCAGGAGCCGATAAAGGTTTCACCGCACCTGTGAACTGACGGTGAAAATGAACAATCCTGCTCAAGCTCTTGCAGTTCTGTGTCACACACGGGGGGATTGGGATGGTTTGGGATGGTTTGGGATGGTCTGGGGCAGTTCTATGTCACACACGGGGAGGTTGGGATGGTTTGGGGCAGATCTGTGTCACACGGGGGCATTGGGATGGTTTGGGATGGTTTGGGATGGTCTGGGGCAGTTCTGTGTCACACACGGGGGATTTGGGATGGTTTGGGATGGTTGGGATGGTTTGGGATGGTCTGGGGCAGGTCTGTGTCACACACGGGGGGGTTGGGATGGTTTGGGATGGTTTGGGATGGTTTGGGGCAGTTCTGTGTCACACACGGGGGATTTGGGATGGTCTGGGGCAGTTCTGTGTCACACATGGGGGATTTGGGATGGTTTGGGATGGTTTGGGATGGTTTGGGATGGTCAGGGGCAGGTCTGTGTCACACACGGGGGGTTTGGGATGGTTTGGGGCAGGTCCTGGGGCAGTTCTGTGTCACACGGGGGGTTTGGGATGGTTTGGGGCAGGTCCTGGGGCAGTTCTGTGTCACACGGGGGGTTTGGGATAGTTTGGGATGGTTTGGGATGGTCTGGGGCAGGTCTGTGTCACACACGGGGGGGTTGGGATGGTTTGGGATGGTTTGGGATGGTTTGGGATGGTTTGGGATGGTCTGGGGCAGTTCTATGTCACACACGGGGGATTTGGGATGGTCTGGGGCAGGTCCTGGGGCAGTTCTGTGTCACACGGGGGCATTGGGATGGTTTGGGGCAGGTCCTGGGGCAGTTCTGTGTCACACGGGGGGTTTGGGATAGTTTGGGGCAGGTCCTGGGGCAGTTCTGTGTCACACGGGGGGTTTGGGATAGTTTGGGGCAGGTCCTGGGGCAGTTCTGTGTCACACGGGGGCATTGGGATGGTTTGGGGCAGGTCCTGGGGCAGTTCTGTGTCACACGGGGAGTTTGGGATGGTCTGGGGCAGGTCCTGGGGCAGTTCTGTGTCACACGGGGGGTTTGGGATAGTTTGGGGCAGGTCCTGGGGCAGTTCTGTGGGGCAGGTCCTGGCTGTTCTGCGTTTCAAATGCTGCTGGTTTTTTCTGCCTTGCCAATGAGATGTTTTTGTGGTGGGATGTGCCTCCAGTGTGCAAAACAATCCGTTAAACCCCCAAGTCCTTCAGCCTGGTGGAGAGCTGAACAAGTGGAGAAGCTTTTTGAAACGAAGTGTGGCCAACAGGCACAGTGAGAATGCAGCTTCTTGTGAGCTCCAGAGCCACCACTTGACGCTTTACAGAGTCCTCTGGCTGCAAACTTGGAATATTTCAGTTTTGCGGTGCTGTAATCACGATTCCAGCACAGAAAATTGCTCCAGAGCCTGTGGGACTTTTGCTCCCAGGTCACTTTGGGTGTCCCGTGGGGCTGGGCTGAGCTGCAGATGCAGTTTTTGGGAACCAGCTGCTTTCACTGCAGGGGAGATGTTTCACTTGAGGAAAGATGTTTATCCCCACAAGAAATAATCCACAATAAAGATCCCGGTTTAATATCTGCGTCTCTCTCCCGGCTCTCCCACAGGGCCTGCCTGCTCTGCCTTTATATTCCCCACATCTGCCATCCCCATTTGTGGTGAGCTGACGTCCCTGCCCCGGTGCAAACATTCTAAACCTTCCTCGTTAGAAATAATTACAGCTCCTTTTCATGTTCCCCGCACTGAAAAACCTCCTGAGCTGCCCACCAAGTGCCACAGCGATCCGAAATAAATCGATTTGCATGTGTGGAAGGGCACATTTAGACTCCTACAACGCGGAGCTGTTTCTCACCACGGATTTACAGTTCCTCAGGAGTCACTGGATTTAAAAATGGTTCACCCAACGTGAGGTTCAGACCCACTCCAGGAGCCACAGCAAGTTCCTGCGGGGGTTTTCAAAGGTCTCAGCAGGACGCTGAGAGAAGGGCAGGTCTGACAGGGGCTGCAGGGCTGGCGGCTTTGGGGTGCAGAAATCCCGTCCTGGGGATTTGGGGTGATTTTGGGGTGCAGAAATCCCGTCCTGGGGGGTTGGGGTGATTTTGGGGTGCAGAAATCCCGTCCTGGGGGTTTGGGGGTGATTTTGGGGTGCAGAAATCCCATCCTGGGGGTTTGGGGTGATTTTGGGGTGCAGAAATCCTGTCCTGGGGGTTTGGGGTGATTTTGGGGTGCAGAAATCCCGTCCTGGGGGTTTGGGGTGATTTTGGGGTGCAGAAATCCCGTCCTGGGGGTTTGGGGGTGATTTTGGGGTGCAGAAATCCCATCCTGGGGGTTTGGGGGTGATTTTGGGGTGCAGAAATCCCATCCTGGGGGTTTGGGGTGATTTTGGGGTGCAGAAATCCTGTCCTGGGCGGTTTGGGGGGTGCAGAAATCCCGTCCCAGGCCTGCAGCTCCCAGCCAGCCCCAGTGACAGCTCAGAGCTCTGCCCGGGGCTGGCAGCTGGGCTCTCCTGTGCTCTCCCGACTTGGGGACTATTTATAGATGGATTTTATCAGAGTTCCCATTCCTACAGTTCCCCCAATGGATCCTTGGGCTGGGCTTTCCTTCCAGCGTGAGGCAAATAAAGCCATGGAACAAATCAGCCCTAGAAACGAAATATAAACACACGGGACAGTGAAATTCAGCGAGTGTTGACATGTACAAAATAAATAACAGAAATTACTGCAAGCGACAGGTGAGTTTCGAGGACCACAAAGGCGAATTGCCTGTGCCCCTGCAGTCCCGCTGGGCTCCCGTGTCCCTGTGCACGGGCTGGGTTTCCGTCACAGATCTGCTCTCCATGGTTTTCCTCCCCAGAGCTGGTTCATTGCTGAGGGAGGCGTGTGCCGAGCACAGTGACTCAGACCTGTGGGCCAGGATGCTTTTCTTGGGTTTCACGGAGCACTCTTGTCATCCTACGCAGATATAAATAAGTGCCCCTGTTGACTTCCCCACCATTTATACCAGAACAGTGAATGTGGCATTATTTAAATTGCATTAAAATATCTTCTCTGTGCTTAGAGGGGAGCTGTTCCGTGAACATCTGTTATAACCTTGGAAGTTCTGCTCTCACACCCTGACACCCACAGCACAGGCCAGGAATGCACGGGAGAAAAATGAAATGAAATGAAATGAAATGAAATGAAATGAAATGAAATGAAATGAAATGAAATGAAATGAAAATAATAATAAAAAACCAAACCAAACCAAAATAAAATAAAGAAAAAAAATTAAAATAAAACAAAACGAAACAAACCAAAACAAAATCTGGACTGAATTGCTGTGAATGATCAGTCACTGGACCATCGTGAGACCCGACTAGAGAAAAGGACAACCCCCGAACTCCCTTTTCCACGCACGCCTTCTTCCCTGGTGCTGCAGGGTGCATCTTCCCCCGACGCCGAGCTGCGGAGCGGAGAGGGGCCGAGCCCCGGGCCGGGCGGGCGGGCGGGGGCGGAGATGGAGCTCAGGCCTCGGGCTCCCCTGACTCTGTTTGCCCCGGGGGCGCGGCGCCGGGGACGAGATTAAATGTTATGTGAAGTGCCCGAGCAGCGGCTTCGGCCCTGCAGCGCCGAGCCGGGCCACGGGCATCTCCCGCTGCAGCTCCTGCACCCCCGAGCTGCACTTCCCTGTGCATTTCCCACCGCAGCTCCTGCACCCCCGAGCTGCACTTCCCTGTGCATTTCCCGCTGCAGCTCCTGCACCCCCGAGCTGCACTTCCCTGTGCATTTCCCACCGCAGCTCCTGCACCCCCGAGCTGCACTTCCCTGTGCATTTCCCGCTGCAGCTCCTGCACCCCCGAGCTGCACTTCCCTGTGCATTTCCCACCGCAGCTCCTGCACCCCCGAGCTGCACTTCCCTGTGCATTTCCCGCTGCAGCTCCTGCATCCCCGAGCTGCACTTCCCTGTGCATTTCCCGCTGCAGCTCCTGCATCCCCGAGCTGCACTTCCCTGTGCATTTCCCACCGCAGCTCCTGCACCCCCGAGCTGCACTTCCCTGTGCATCTCCCGCTGCAGCTCCTGCACCCCCGAGCTGCACTTCCCTGTGCATTTCCCACCGCAGCTCCTGCACCCCCGAGCTGCACTTCCCTGTGCATTTCCCGCTGCAGCTCCTGCACCCCCGAGCTGCACTTCCCTGTGCATTTCCCGCTGCAGCTCCTGCATCCCCGAGCTGCACTTCCCTGTGCATTTCCCGCTGCAGCTCCTGCATCCCCGAGCTGCACTTCCCTGTGCATTTCCCCCTGCAGCTCCTGCATCCCCGAGCTGCACTTCCCTGTGCATTTCCCCCTGCAGCTCCTGCACCCCCGAGCTGCACTTCCCTGTGCATTTCCCGCTGCAGCTCCTGCATCCCCGAGCTGCACTTCCCTGTGCATTTCCCGCTGCAGCTCCTGCACCCCCGAGCTGCACTTCCCTGTGCATTTCCCGCTGCAGCTCCTGCATCCCCGAGCTGCATTTCCCTGTGCATTTCCCACCGCAGCTCCTGCACCCCCGAGCTGCATTTCCCTGTGCATTTCCCACCGCAGCTCCTGCATCCCCGAGCTGCACTTCCCTGTGCATTTCCTGCTGCAGCTCCTGCATCCCTGAGCTGCAGTTCCCTGTGCATTTCTGGGGGTGCTTTGGGGTGTTTGCTCAGCTGCGGCAGCTCAGGGTGGCAGGAGTGGCCTGCCCTGACTGCAGCTGGCTCTAAAACTGACATGACTGAGCAATATCTCGACATTTTCAAAAGGCATCGATGATAAAATATTTCTTCTCACAGGAAGGAAGGAAGGAAGGAAGGAAGGAAGGAAGGAAGGAAGGAAGGAAGGAAGGAAGGAAGGAAGGAAGGAAGGAAGGAAGGAAGGAAGGAAGGAAGGAAGGAAGGAAGGAAGGAAGGAAGGAAGGAAGGAAGGAAGGAAGGAAGGAAGGAAGGAAGGAAGGAAGGAAGGAAGGAAGGAAGGAAGGAAGGAAGGAAGGAAGGAAGCGCTGCTGTAACTTTTGCCCGTTTCTCACCAGCCACACCTATCTGAATGGCAATAAACTGCTTTTCCCGAGCAAAAGGAAAGGATTGTCCTGCCTGACCCCGAGCTGCCGGGCACGGCCGACAGCATCCCGGGGGAGTGCAGCACCCCTGGGGAATTCAGTTTCCCTGGGGAATTCAGCATCCCGGGCAGGGTTTTCCGTGGTCCAGCACGGCCTGGGGAATGCAGCATCCCGGGCGAGCTGCAGGTCCTAAAAACACCCGAAAATCTCCCCCGAAACCCCCAAAATTCACCCCAAAGAATCCCCCCTCCGAAAGCAGATTCCCGCCGAGCTGCGGGCGCTGCGCTGGGCGGGCACAGAGGCAGCAGCGCTCTGTTGCCATCCTGTGGTAAATCCATCCGAGTCCCTTCAGGCACTGAGCCTGGCTGGGAGCCGCTGAGGGGGAAAGAGAAAAGAAAAAGAAAAAGAAAAAGAAAAAGAAAAAGAAAAAGAAAAAGAAAAAGAAAAAGAAAAAGAAAAAGAAAAAGAAAAAGAAAAAGAAAAAGAAAAAGAAAAAGAAAAAGAAAAAGAAAAAGAAAAAGAAAAAGAATTTGTCTGCTTTTCATTTCTTTGTGTCATCCCTATCTCTTTGCCTGTGATTGATCAGGCAAGATTGTCTCTTACAGCTTGAATGAAATGTCTGAGGAAGGAAACTTTCAAATAAAGCACTGACGCAATGATTTTTGAAAGAATTTGAATTAAATTCTTCCCCTCAGACAAAGCTTTAGCAAGAACGACATGAAAAATGTATTTTCTCCTTACCAGGCTGTCAAGCCTTCAGCTCCACTGACACCGTCATCCACTAACACTGCTGTCATCACAAAAACAATCTCCACTACTCTGCCTCCAAAGCAGGAAATGCGCTTTGTCAATGGTAACTCCCAACATCTGCAGAACAGCAACAAACAACCCCAAGGCATAAAAGGTCTGGAGATCCAGCTGCTGCAAGGGGCGTGTGAAGGACCCAAATTCAGCTGGGATTCCCGAGGGTGGGTAAAAATCCGGTTCTGTCCCTGATATCAAACTGTGCTGGTGAACAGCTCCAGCGAAAACAGTTCATTGATGGGTGTGTTAAACCCGGAGCATTTATCTGTGCACTTCTCATTCAAACAGAGAATTTACACAACACTTGACACCAATAAACCGCGTGGGGAGGAGAGTTTGGGTCTGAACTCACAACACCTCTGCTTTAGGCTCCGGACTTTCACTGAGGATCTCCCCTGGTCCTTTGGAACGCTCTGTGGCATTCCTGTGCTTTGTATCTCCACCCCAACACCAAACCCCTCTTGGCATTGCCTTGTCCTGACCCTGAGCCCCACCAGCAGCAACAGCCCATGTGAGAGGAATAACTCCCAAAGCTGGGACTGCCCAGCTCCTTTCCCACTGGGAGGAAACAGATTTGTCTTTGCAAACAAACTCTGGGTCTGCCGGGAGGTAAAACCAGTGCTGAGAGAGAAAAGAGGCAAGGGGAAGGATCCCACTGATGGATGGATGGAAAAGAAGATACTTGCCTTTACAAACAAACTGTGGGTTTGCTGGTAAATGAAATTGGGCATTGAAAGATGAAAGAAACAATGGGGAAAACCCATAAATTCCGTAAGAAATAAAAATGAAAAGGGGGGGTATACATGAAAGGGGAATTTTAGGTATAGGGCACTCGGGGACGTCTGTCTTTTGTTCTCCCTCTTTCTCCAAAGAGTGTCTGTCAGAAGGGAGGCTCATTCCTTGGGGATTGTTGTTCTGGGGGATTCCCTGGCACACAGAGCTGGAATTCCCTTCTTCCCTCAGCAGAGCTGTTAGATGTGTTATGTGTATCCTTACGTGCCTGTGACCCATCAACAGCACAACTGCAGCCAGAAAAGATTATTATCAACTATATACTTGGTGCTGATATTTGGCCACACAAATTACCAAATTAAAAATAAAATGTTTATGATAGTAAATCCCAGCTTCTTACAGTTCCAGCAAAATGTCAGTTCTCATCTGCTGTGGCATAACAAGTTGCATATGTCAAATTTTTATGACTCAAATTGCTGAACATGTTCTTGAGACAAAGAATATGTTTTGAAACCTTCATAGCTGCCAGTCTGTACTGGTAGTTCGAAAAACTATTTGCTATTTTCCTTTCAGAGTGGCTTAGTCAAATTTACTCATATAATTTTCCATATTTTTCGAACAAGGCTTTCGGAAAGTTGGTGAGAATGAAGATATTTATCCATGTATGAACCCCCCACACAGGTACACGTTTGAAACCCGCCCGTGGCCGGGAAGGAGGAGCTGGTTTGGCTCAGGGGGACACGCCAATAACTCCATTTCACAGTGATCTGACAGATTTTCCAGTACCAGGCTGGCCTGGCAGAGTTTCGTTCTGTTTGTACAGAAGCACACAAGGGAACAGCCACGTTCCTGGACCAGTCAGATCCCCAAAACACCACCTGGAATATTCTGGTATCCCTCGTGCCCTGTGCTGTGCTGGGTGCTGAGGAAGGGTGGGAAGCTCTGACAGAGCACTGCAGGCTGGAGTTTGCACAAAGCTCAACTGAGGGGAAAAATCTGACTGCCAAAATTAAATTAAAAAAAAAAAAAAAAACCAACAGAAAGCCATTTTTGCCAGAAACTGGTTATAAAATTGAGAGTGCCTTGCCTGACGATCAGAGCGACAATCTAATCTGGGAATGAACGTCTGAACCTGGCTGGGAACAGCTTTTCACCCAGAAATTGCCAGAGTTTTGTGCTCCTGCTGCAGCCATGAGTAATCTCAGGTCATTTGGGGCTGAGATCTGCACAGCACAGAGGTGTTGGGGACCTTATTTGGAGATTTTGGACTCTTCATTCAGAAAATTCTCGTCTTTCTGGGCTGTGCCAGTGCAGAGCTTCAGGGAGACAGCACAGATTGTCTGAGAACCTTCTCCTCATCTGTTCCTCCTGCACCACCACGTCACCAGGGCCCAGATCTGGATGTTCCATCCACGGAATGAGGGACAGATCCTTCACAGCAGCAGCTGCTCTGCAGATCTCACGGCGACCACGAGTTAATTCCAGACTCCCAGGAGAAATGTGTTTAATGTCAGTGGAGTGGAGTGGTGGCTCTCAGCTGCTGGGAGCTTTGGGTGCCCGAACAGAGGGTGGCTGGAGCTGCTGCACCCTGAAATGCAGACAGGACCAGTCTGGGATGATTCCTGGCGGTTCAGGGCTTCACACTGGGAAGTGTGAAGTGTGTCCAGACAGGAGAAACTTGAGCCAGAGATCATCTGACAAATCCCTCTTCCTCCAGGGCTCCCAATTCCTCCCGACTGAGCACCAGGTGCTGGCAGCTCCTGGAGAGCAAAGTGCTCCCTGAGCACTTCAACCTCAGAAAGAAATCAGGCCTGTCTTGTTCATCCCAAACTCTCCTGAAAATTCTCCTGCTCTTCCTCATTATGCCTGTGGGTAAAGCTATGGGAGAAAGGCTGGTGCTGAAAAGGAACTGTAGGAAAGGCATCACTGGACTGAGGGGTGCATTTCTCTACATACGGTAACAGAATTCAATAAAATAGTGCCTTGAGAGCGCCATATTTCCTTCCCCCGTAAAATACTGGAAGGGAAACACAGAAATACCACTCAATATAACTCAGCTGTTTCTTTGATGATTTAACCTTCCTCGGCCTGGAGAACTCAGTTGTGTTGTGGTGAAGGCACTCCCAAAGTGACCAGATTCCGCCATTTGGATCATCTCCGCTCAGGAGAAACCAGGAGCAAAAAACAGACAGAACGACCGAAGCTGGGTCTCTAAAATCCGATTTATTTAAATTCTTTCCCCGTATCCCCTTACAGCGTCTCCCTGCGCCCTCCGGGGAGATGCTGCCGCGCCTCAGAAGTTTTGTGGGACCGCGTCGCCCCCGTTTTCCCAGGAAGGGGCGCGGCAGAGGGGCCGGGATGCTCCAGGTAATCCGCCTTAACTCCGCTCTGCATCGGCGCTGCTGCGCCTTCCACCGGGCAAGGCCGGGCGGCGGAAAATCCCCGCGGCATCTCCCGTTCATTGGTCCGCGCCCGCGGCCGCGGCTGACCCGGAGCCCGGCCCCGCCGGCGGAACCGCGGCCGTGCCCGCCGCCGCCTCCCCCGCGGGCCCTGCGCGGCTCCCGCTGCGGGGCCAGGGCCGAGCCAGCGGGCACGGCCAGCGGGGACAGCGGGGACAGCGGGGACAGCGGGGAGAGCCATCTTGGGCGGCTGCGACAGCCCCGCCGCCTCATAGGCTCGGCCGCCGTGCACGGCGATGATGCTGCCCCGGCTCCCCGCCTGCCCCTGAGCCGCCGCACCGGGAGCGGCCGGGAACGGAGCTGCTGAGCCACCGAGCACGGCCGGGAACGGAGCTGCTGAGCCACCGAGCACGGCCGGGAACGGAGCTGCTGAGCCACCGAGCACGGCCGGGAACGGAGCTGCTGAGCCCCAGCACCGAGCGCAGCCGGCACCGAGCACAACCGGCACCGAGAACAGCCGGGAACGGAGCTGCTGAACCACCGAGCACGGCCGGGAACGGAGCTGCTGAGCCCCAGCACCGAGAGCAGCCGGGAACGGAGCCGCTGAACCACCGAGAGCCGCTGGTACCAAGAGCAGCCGGTACCGGAGCTGCTGAAGCACGGAGAGAAGCCGGCATCGAGAGGAGCCGGTACCGAGAAGCCGCCCGCAGCGGAGCTGCTGAACCCCGGCACCGGAGCTGCTGAACCCCGGTACCGGAGCTGCTGAACCCCGGTACCGGAGAACCCCGGTACCGGAGCTGCTGAAGCGCCGAACACCGCCGGTACTGGAGCTGCTGAAGGGCCGGTACCGGAGCTGCGGAAAGGCCGGTACCGGCGCTACTGAACCCCAGCACCGGAGCTGCTGAAGCGCCGATCACCGCCGGTACCGGAGCTGCTGCTGCTGCTGCTGCCGGCCCCGCTCCGCTCCCGCATGAGCCCGCTGGCCCTCGGCACCGCCTGAGCGCAGGTACGGGGGGATTCACCCGGGTAAGAGGGGGTTTCACCCGGGTACGGGGGGGTTTCACCCGGGTACGGGGGGATTTCTCGCAGGTGTGGGGGGATTTCACCCGGGTACGGGGAGATTCACCCGGGTACGCGGGGGTTTCTCCCTCCCCGGGAGCAGCCGGGGCCGGTCCGTGCCCTGCGGGGATGGGGATGCGTGTGCGGGGGCAGAATCCCCTTCTGGCGGATGCGCCGGTAACTCTTATGGCTGGCAGGCAAACTTTATTATTCTGCAGCGATGTGGTGATGCCCTTCAGCCAATCTTCCCTTCTGGGTGCTGCCGTGAATGATAAAATGTGCATCGTGCACGAGCGCTAGGTAAAGGGATTAAACTCTTGCTAGATTATTCCATCCTCCCTCCGAGTGATGTTTAATCTGATGTCATTTCCCAGTCACTTGAGGGGTTTGCAGTGAAATAAAAGCCGTGTTGGCGGGTTTGATGGCCGTGTTTCTGCTCCGCGGTGGTGGCTGTGGCGGAGTTGGTGACAGCGGCCGCGGCTGTCCCTGCCCCCGGCCCCGAGCGTGGTGCAATTCCACGGAATGTGTTTGCCTTGCAAATGTGGATTGTCGTGTCATGGCAAAGTCATCGCCGGCTGCCGCTCCGCGCAGCCACCGGCCCTGCGAATACGTGGCGTTTGTCGGGCGTCTGACGCTGAATTCGACCGAAATGCCCCATCCTTTTCTCACAGGACGGCGGGATTTGCGGGTAGACACAGACACAGGATAGACACAGATATCATGTATTTATGGACATTACAGACAGCAGGATCGGGGGATGTCTGCTCTGCAGGCGAGCACGTAGAACAGAATAATAACCTTTTAATACTGCATATTCCCGAAAAGACCAGAATCTGCACGTTCCAGTGTGCCGTGCTCGGCATCGCAGGGGCTCCTGCAGGGTCTATTAACCTCTTTTCGGAATTGGCTGTCGCCTGTGGCGCTGGGCAGGGGGTGTGTCCTCCCCGGAGTGATGTATGTGATGGGCGACATTACAGCTGTACGCGGCCTCGGTGCAGCTGTGGCTGAGGGGAACCATGGAAAGCTTTGGTTTCTCTTCTTTCAGCTATTGCTGCCTGTTATTTTAGTGGTAAAACCCTGCCTGGGGTGTTCTGCCCAGTGCAGCTCGTGATGCAGGGTTTATGTATAAAATAACTCTGCAGAATAACTTACTAGTGAGTCTTGGCACTGCACCTGCTAAATGCAGAGTCTGCCTCTTAAGGGATTGGATATGTTTTTCAGAAATAGCCGAATTCAAAGCCCTTGGCTGTAACGTTAAGAATTGCACCAAGTATTCTGTGGCAGGGGAAGAATGCCGTGACTGTTACCATCCAAATGAAGAGGAGAACTATTGCTGTGCAAGGCAGAAGAGCTGCCTCAAGAGAACAGCGTGAGATGCTGAAACACAGGCCAGGCAGCAGAGGGGAAGTCACAGCGTCCCCAGAAAGTCAGTATGATGGAAAACAGCGGTGTATGGCACGGGAATGGGAGCTGCTGCAGTCACTCCGTATTTTGGCGTTTTTGATCGGGAGCTGTTACAGTTCTATTAGACGAGGCCTTTCAAGTCTGCCCGGCTGACAAACGAGGAAGGTAATTCAGATCAAGCATCACAGCTGCCAGCCGGGACTCACCACTGCAGACAGCCTTTGAAATACATCTGTGCTACTTCCAGGACCTTAAAGGAGGTTGGGCCTTTTGTAGGTGCCTCTTTGTTATTCCTTTTTGATCTGATGGTCCTGGTCAGTGCCTTTGTGCAGACTGTTTTCTTTTGAGCAGGGGAAAGACCGAGCATAAATGAAAGCAGTGAAGTGCTTATGCTGTCTGAGGCTGGGGAGCAGCCCTGATTTTCCCTGATTTTCCCCAATTTTCCCTGATTTTCCCCACTTCCACATCGGAATGAGTTCCAGCCTGCTGAGACACAGCATGGCTGCGTGCTGGAGGCACTGAGCAGAGGGGCACGGCTCTTACATCCAACTTTCTGTGTTTGTCTCCACCTGCAGCAGTTTCTGAGACAGGCAGCGTGTTGAAATTTCTAGAATTCAAACCAAGTTCGGGCCCTGGTGCAGCACGTGGGTTTCAGGGGCAGGAGAAGTGAGATGGAACCAAACACGGGGCAGGGCAGTGCCACAGATTTCTGCATGGAAACAGTCTGAACAGCTGCTAAAAGCTGGTTTAGTTACTGCCAACTGCAGGCTCAGGAATCTGAACCATCTCTGTAGGTGTGACCAATCCCATACTGGTACAGGCTGTATCTGTATTTCTGCATCTGTACAAAGTGAATCTCCCTGGAGCTCTCTCTGGTTTGGGTGTGTATTAGGTGTGCACACACTCCTGTGTGTGACCACTGCAGCTCAGACACCTGGGTGGTCCTGAGCATTAAATTAAAGAACCAGCACAACAGGGCCCCTGTCAGAAAACTCTGGACCTTTCTGGGTTGCCACCAGAGAAATGAGAAGCCTGGATAATTAATTTTCTTGGGTATTAGGGGGTTTCCTTTTCGTGTGTCGAATGTCCCACCGCAGAGCAAAATTAAACATCCAAAATCACCCTGACTTTACTCTGACATGAGAAACTGGCTGGTCATGCATCAGTGTCCCGTCCTTTCAGCAATCGTGTTGAATGAAGCCTGGTTTGACAGTCAAGGCTGTTTGTCATTTCACTGAAAGTGTTCCAGGCCCTCATCACTGCTGTGAAACATGTCACAGCAGCTGAAATATCTGTTAGTCACGACTTCTTTCCTGGGACTTATTTTTGGGTTATTATTCAGCCAAAGGTTCTGACTAAACTGGAATTTTGTGCAAATCCTTCGTTTCCCCCTTTCACAGCCTGTATATCCCACTCTGATGGAATGTCAAGCTGTGTGGATAGCAGTTCCTCTCTGTTGTTTGGGAATCTCTCTGTGCCTGGGACCAGGGACCTGAAACCTATTTCAGATTTTCTGGAAAAGAAAAACCTATTTCAGGTTTTCAGATCACCTGGTGCCACTGGTGACCGCCCCTGTGACTGCTGATGTTCTGTGCCAGCTGCTGCCCACCCCAGATGAGAACTTGATTGCCACGGGGTGCTGCTGACAGCAGCAGTTCCTCTGTTAGAACAGCATCTGCTGTTGGAATTGAAGAAGATCTCCCAGCACCGTGAATAAAACTCGAACTGGAGCGCAGCCACAGCGCGGGGAAGATGCAGCTCCTCCCAGGGAGGTGCCCTGGGGGCAGTTTGTGCTCAGGGGGGGGAGGAGGGCTCTGGCCAGGCTCTTTTGGGGCTCTGGGCAGGGCCAGGGGTGCCGCAGCCCTGTGGAGCAGCTCAGGGGCTGCAGCTGGAGGGGTCACGGGGGGTTCTGTGCTCCGGGACCACCCTGGCCAAGGCTGCGCTGCAGCCACGTTCATTCTGTGAATGGTGACTGGAGAGCCACCTGTGGCTGGGATTTTGGTGCGGAAATCAGAGTGGCCCAAAGGCCACTTGGGCTTGTGCTGGATCAGGAAATCAGAGTGGCCCCAAAAAACCTGATCGTGTTTTTCTGTGGCTCCTCACTTGGCCTCGTGGAGCTGGATCAGGAAATCAGAGTGGGGCTTCCAGCCCTGCCACAGACTGTGTGAATGGCCCTGAGCAAAGCATTTCGTATCTCTTGGGCTCTGTTCTCCTTCTGTAAATGGGAATAATAATGAACCCTTTCCACTACATTCTATTTATTTTATCGGTTTAGGAAATGAGATTTTCAGACCAAATACTATTTTCTCTGTCAGGGTGCTGAATCCCGACAGAGGCTTCTAGACGCTGCTTATAAATCACTTGACAGGCTGCGCTGTGCGCTGTTGATCTGTAGAGGAGCATTGCTGAGCGCCAGAAGAATCTGACTT